>NC_064768.1:10127441-10435850 GCF_011397635.1 Epinephelus fuscoguttatus | reverse complement strand
TTGATACAGGCAGCTGCAGACACAGTGCAGATGCCTGGTCGAGGAGAGGCTTTGCATCATAAGGCACTTATCTTCTGCGAGATGGTGAATTTACATCTCACAGCAACTTAATATAATACAATCTCTAGTTTTTTTATATCTAGTGTCAGCAAAGAATGTTCAACATTTACAACTCGTTGTTAGTGTAGGGTAACCTGGAAATCCAGATGCCCCGCCCCTTGCAAATTTGAATTTGCTCTGCAGGGGGATCTGGCCCCGACGTGCAGAGCCTGTTGAATCACCATCAGACCAATCAGATCAGTGTATATGACAGAGGCGTGCTCTGGGTGGGCGTAACATGATGACGACAGTGCTGTGCCCTAAGAGTCTATAAGTAAACCCGCCAAGATGGCAGCTGCCAAAGGACCGCGTCCATTCAATTTGGCTTTGGGAGAAACGCTAAGCCAACTACACGTGTCTTTTTTTTCGAGAGAGGAACAGAAAACTGCCCTAGAAGCCTTCGTTTCCAGGAAGGACATTCTTGCCATTTTGCTGATGGGATATGGCAAATAATACATCAGTTAGCCCCACTTATCGGCAAATCAATGGGGCTTAGTGCAATGAACACGTCACCTTGTTTTTTGCTCTGATTGGCCATCGTGCTATCCAATTGCATGCGGTGGCATTTAATATGCCTCAGTTAGTGCCACTCCTTGGGTAGGAAGGTTGTATCGGTGAGGGCCAGACTCAAAATCTTTCTAGATTTGAGTCTGGCTGATTTCCAGGATAAGAGTAGTGTGCTTGATTACTTGATTACTATGCTAAACCCCGTTAGGGTATGAAAAAAAAAGATACAAATACAAATATTTGGATTGAACAGCCAAATTTGATTCAACTTACATAATTCTGAGCTGGGTACAGCCCTCAGCAGAATTGTAGACAAGGTAGGTTTCGAGAAAGTGGGTTTACCCATTAAGACTCATGCTCACAATGTAGCAGTTCCGTTTGGAAATAAGAGTGGGGTAATGGCATTGCAAGCTTGAAGGTCATGTATAATATTCAACCATTTAATTCACTGCAGAGATGTTCACAGATCTGTGCTCAGGTTGTATAAGAAGTGAAGTGTCATTATCATCAGTTGGATTGCAGCTCTCTGAGGTGAGGAGAAATGAATCACACGCTAACTTCAGTTGTTTAAACAGCTGATTGATGGTGTGAGTCACCAGCGATGGCAGGGTCAGTGCTTCAGTTCCCACCGGGGTTACTCAAGGTACTGTAAAGTCCTTGAGATACATTTGTCCATCGGAGAGATAACAACACATCTCTGCCGTCATGTTAATATCTTATGACTCCAGATTACAGTAATGTCAGCAACAGGGTGATTTGGTTGAGACGAATTATCAACTCTAACTCTGATGAAACAAAGAATTTAAATGTGTCCTATAACCACATTTTAAGCAGTACTGGTTCTGTTTTTAATCTGAATCTCGTCAAGCATGTCAAGAACAAAATCAATCAAAAAGTAGTCTGGCTGTGATGTGTTTGAGTCTGACCCAAATAAACCTGACGATTATTAATATACAAACTTTCACTATAACCCTGACTTTCTACTGAAAAAACAGTTAATTGTGGATTCTTTGTTTCTGTGCATTGCAGTCAGGTATCAGGTTTTAAGCTTCACTGATAATGAGATTATTAGGTGAAGAATGCCCTTAAATTTAAATTTTACCATTGTTAAACACTATTTTCAAAACAAATAAATATTAAGAGGAAGCACCAAATAATATGCTGCAAAGATACCTAACAGATCATATGAGAATATATGGTGACAGTCACTTTTTCATGTTATGTCTCAGAATGGAGAGCTGTGATTCTATTAAAGCAATGACAAGTGGATCTAAAGAGGAAAAACATGGCTCATAATGTATGATTGGATAACTGTATTAAGGAGAAGCCAACGAGAGGAGACTTGGAGACATACAGTAATGCAGAAATGGTCGATTGATTGGGTTTGTCCAAGGAGATGATGCTGGAAGCTTTTGCGCTGTCTGCTATGTCTTTTAGTTCCAAGAGTCTTAAATTACTAAATTAGGAAATCAACAGCATTGGTGTTTCTTCAAACACTTAAATTAGCCATATGGTCTTTTTGCTCTATCGAAGGCTGTAAATTGATCAAAGTGTTCCAGAATTTTCTTCCCATTTGGAAGATCTCTGTCCTTGAGCTGAGAGGTTCTGACTTGGCTGCATGCTGCTGAGTGATGTGCAGGGAACCCTGTTTTAACACAGCCATATGGTATTTTGAATTTATTCTGAAAAGTGACCTCAATTGTTTGTGTTAATAATGAAGTAGCTTGATAAAGTCTTAATGCTGCATACCATGGCACGAGTCTCTGTAAATGGGTATGATGCTCAATGCATTGTTCATTGCAGTATGCTCCAAAATGCCAGGTGATGTACAAACAAGATATTCTGTGGATAAGCGAGAAGTCAGTGAGTTATACTAGCAAAACTTTAAACTGGAAAATTGGGATGCCTGGCAACAGGTGTAAACACAGACATACTGTGCCACCAACATTGCATTTGGTCCCTTTATTGGACTTGCATTTATGTAGCATCTTTCTAGTATTCCGACTACTCAAAGTGCTTTGACACTACATGTGACATTCACCCAGTCATACAAACATTCATACACTACTGGCTACTATACAAGGTGCTACCTGCTACTCAGTTCTTCCGATCCTCCAATTAGTGGAAGACCACAGCCTCTCATATGTGCACTGAAATTACCTGCGAATTGAAATTATTTTATACCATGTTTCTTTCTCCATGCGGCCGTGTTTTTCAGCTTGTACAGCATGTTCTTCCACACCCTGCTGCAAAAGGCCTCTCCTTTCCCTCGTGCTGGGGTACTTCTTTTCTAAAATATAAGGCCTCTGACTCTCCCTGTGGTCACAGGCTCGTAGAGATGTCTGTCCAGGTGAATCTGCTTAGCCAGTTTTCCCTGTTGAACTGAAAAGCTCAGCACGCACACATGGTATACATTAACAAACATTCAGTGATGAATGATCAAGGACCACAACAACTTTCAGAGCTTTCATGCACAATATGAAAGGGGTGATTATGTCATTTTCCTGCCAAACTGGTCGGTCAGCCAATCAGGGACTGGAGCAAGTCCTTATGAGTAGTTGGGCATGAGATAGTTGAGTCACGAGCACAATGGCAGACGGACAAAGTTTGGAGACAAGTGAAAAATGGCCTAGCACAAGAAAACTGAGGAGGCAAAGAAGAGCAAAAAGGAGAGTGATAAAAGAAGAGGAAAAACAAGAGTAAACCTCAGTCAGGCGTTCAAGAGATGGAGGGAGCTCCGTGACCAAAGAGGCTTCAGAACCGATGTCCAGCTAGCTTTCTTTCTGATGGATCGGTAAGTAACACGGCTAAATGTTAGCTAGACAAGAGAGGGCTGTACTGTACTGGCTGCTAGTTCATTCCTAGCTGGCCAGCATCGCAAATCGCCGCAACCAGGGACCGGGTAGCGAGTGTTGGTCTGCTGACATCCTCGTTGCCATGGTATAATTCTGGTATAATTATTTGCATTACTATTTGTTTTTTCTTCAGATAAATCTGATAATTGTTGCTCGGTCTCTTTGCTCATTTATTTAGTAGAGTGTCCACACACCTTCTCATTCTACATATACATAGAGGTATACTGGTGGCTTTACAGCCTACATTTTATTGATTATCTCTGATTCCCACGGTCAATTTGGTTGTTGTGACAGTGCGACGCAATACCACTGGTGCTAGTTGGTGCCAAGCTAGAAAAAAACGAATTCTATCTGTTGCCTCTTTAAGCATGAGGTGGGGTGGACACATAAGTTTAGTCAGGAGCCCCTTTTACACTGTCCAAGACAGGAATGTTCTGCGGTTACTCCACCTTGCAACCCTATTGGTGATCTCTGTGTATAAGGTGGTAGTGTGTGATTTTTTAAAAACAATTTTAAAAGTAACTATTGACTGTATAAAGGACTTAATTTCAAATTTGATAATGCCTTAAACCTTCATTCTTTCTCTTAGTCAGCAGGAGGCAGCTCCACTGGCTGCTAAAGGAAATCCAATTTTATAGAAATCTACAAGAAAATGGCCCTACTTCTTACTTGATTTATTACCTCAGTAAACATTTTCTCATGAGTTTAAGGTCTTAATCACTTCTTCAACTTTTCTTCAATACAACATGATGTTCACTTTGTCCATTATGGTCGCATTTAGAGTAAAATAGACAATAGAGCAGGGTATGCTTTAAGGCGTAGCTACCTAGTGATTGACAAGTCACTGCCACAGTACTGTCCAAGCTCCTCCCCATCACGACCCTTTTGTCTAATACGGCCACTTCTGGCTCCAAAAAAAACAAGACAGCGAAACCTGAGGCTTCAAAACATGAGTCCACAAACCAATGGGTGACATCATGGTGGCTATGTTTTTTATTTTATTCAGTCAGTAAAGAAAAACTGACAAGAGATTACCTGATTTGAAAGACTTTCTAGATAAGGGCTCAGTGTGCTTGAATCAAATTAATATCATGTACATTTAAAGATAAAAGTGTTTTTTTTGGTCTGAATGGCCACACTTGAATGCAGAGCACAGAATTCTTTTGGCTGCATCACACTGCCTTTCCGATCTCCTTCCAAGAGCTGCCTGTTTGGCATTTTTGATGTCTCAACACAATTAATCCTACCAATGGGGATAAGGGAGCACACTTTCATGCAGTCTCTCCTCAAAGCCATTCATAATTTTGTACTCGGTTTTGCACGCAAAAAGTTACAGAAGTACAGTAGTCGTGTGACGAATGATGAAAGAGAGTTGGAGAGAAAAGATATACTCCTGCATATTTTCCACTCCTCCACAGACCGAGACAATCAAAAGAAATTGTTAGTTTTACAGCAATTGTCAGGCACAGACCCAGAATTCTGATTGTTGTAAAAGTGCAAGGGGGGGAGGTTTCCAATGCTTCCAGTACCATGTGTTAGACGTGAGCAATAGTCAAATCTGCCTTTATGCAACCTGTCCTGGATTCACCCATTGGATCGAGTCCTTCCAGGTTCAAACTGAATATCAAAACCTAAACTAAAAATAAACCAGTGCAGTTGACCAGGAAACAAAGCAGTTTTTTTCCTAACAAGCAGACATTTTGGGGAAGCTAGCTTTCCACCCAAGCAGTGATACATTTTCAGTGTTTGTATCATGCACAGTTTAGGTCGATTCCCCCTCTGGTCAAAGCCAAATGTGACCTCAAATTATACAACATTTAAACAGAATGAAGGTGAATGAATGTGTCTGACTGGGTGGTGAAGGGTTTTTATTTTAAGGCTTTTGTGAATACTGCTCTGCATGTACACAGGCATGTAGGATGTGTCACACTTTACACTGCCTGCCTGCCAGCCTTGTGCATATGTGTGTCTCTGTGTGACGTACAGTATGTGTGTGTGTGGCACAAGGACTTTCCTCCATTTTTGGGCCAAGGTCTTTCCCTGTAAGCTCCCTTTCCTTTTCTTCTCCCTTCCTCTCTTATTCCCCCAATGTATCTCTGCTTATCTCTCCCTTTAACCTCTCCTCAGCACATTAACAGACTCTTGCAGGCCTACCCTTGTTTGCTCCACTGTGTGTGTGTGTGTGTGTGTGTGTGTGTGTGTTTTCTTACCCACTGCATAAGCTAATTATCTTTATCAGCCCAGCAGTCGTTCTACAGACTCCAGGACGAGGGTTTGTTTCCCAAAGCTTTCATCGTCTTAAGTACCGCTTTGAGAAATGAGAGTCTTCTTGCTGCTCCCAGAGAAGTGAACGTGGTTCTGCATCGTTACTAGGAATGGCTCGTCTTGAGAATTTTGATGCTATTTTAAACCATAATTTGTTTTTGGCATTTTCGATGCAAATGTTTTTTCCTTGAACGGCACTTAACCTCCTCCCTCACTCTTCTTTCTCTGTTTGTCCTTTTTGTCCTCTGCCTCTTTCTTTATTTCCTTACTTATTACTAACTTTACCCTATTTTTACTTCCCATAATCCCCTTGAGCAGTTATTATGTCTCAAAGCATCCTACCCTTCAATCTGTCTTTATTCCATTTTCTTCCCATTTGCCAGAATAAGTGCCAGCATTGTACTTTAAAGCAAACTACGGATATGTTAAATATATACATTTCATATGTATGGAAACTTATCATGTCTTTATGTTTCAATTTTCAATTTCATGTTGTGACAATGCTGTGGTTAATGTGTGATTAGGTTTAGACAATTAGTTAGGGTTAAACAAAACAGTCTGGCCATCACAAACACAGTCCAACACAAATTTTCCAACATCTCATTAGTGATGGCCAAATGAAGCCTCATGAAGCATTTTCTTGATTTTATGAGCCCACTAGATGGCGCTCTTGGTTTAAAGAGAGAAACTCAAAGAATGGCAATTCAGTGTGCTTTCAACTTTTTGTTGAAGAAAAAGCGCCATCTAGTGGGCTCATAAAATCAAGAAAATGCTTCATGAGGCTTCATTTGGCCATCACTACATCTCATTACCCAGTACCCAGTTTTTTTTTTGTTGTTGTTGCTACAAGCATTGACATTGGAAATGTCCTGATGTCTTGTTAGAAAATACCTGGTTTGGTTGCCAAAATCACAACATGAAATGTCCTGATGTCTTAAATAAGAAAATACCCTTTCTTTTTGGCTCCAAACACAGCTGGAAATGTCCTGCTGTCTCATTAAAAGATATCTGATTTGGTCACCACAAAAACGGCAGGAAATGTCCCAACTTCTTTTTAAAATATACAATTTAGTTGCTACAAACAAGGCTGGAAAATGTCTCAGTGTCTCTGTTAAATTACCTGATTTTGTTGTCACACTCAGAGTTGGAAATTTCCCAACACCTCATTAAAAAATATCCATTCTGGTAGCCACAAATACATCTGGAAAAGACATAAAAAAAAATAAAGGGTTTGGTCATCACAGCACCGCTGGAAATGTCCCAAAATCTCATTAAAAAACTTTAGATATTGGTCCCTAGATTATGTTCACCGAGTTTCATGCAGATCGGTCAAACTTCCTAGGAAGAGATCGATTTGAAGTGTTTTTCAAAAAATTCAAAATGGCGGAAAATCTATCAAACCGGAAGTTATGGTTTCTTGAGGCAAATTTGTTCCTCGTGAGGAGAGGCATCTCTGTGCAAAGTTTCATGTCTCTACGACATACGGGGCATGAGATATGCCCATTCACAGTTTGCAATTTCAATTGGTTGCTATAGCGCCCCCCTTTGGCCAATTTGTGCCAAATTTCACATGGATTGACCACGTCAGTGAGTAGAAAAACATGGAACAGACACATCCACAGACAGACAGAGTTTTCGTCATTATATAGTAAGATACCCAATTTGTTCACAACAAATATGTCTGGAAATGTCCCAGTGATTCATTTCAAAATACCGGGATTTGTTGTCAGAAACATGGCTGGAAATTTCCCAGTGCTATTGGTAGCCACAAACACAGCTAAAAAAGTCACGTCTAAATATGGTTGCTACAAACACTGCTGGAACTCTCACAAAGTTAAAAAATACCAGGTTTGGTTGCACAAATATGACTGGAAATATCCTGTTGTCTCATTGAGACACAGCTGGAAGTTGTCACTGGTCTCGAGCACTGGTCTCCTCCCCGGCTGCCTGCTTGGCAGCCTTCTTGCCTTGTTCTCATACCAACCACAATCCCCTCCTTCTCCTCATCAGAAACCCAGCTCATATACTGATACTCATAATCTGAACTACTCCTCTTTTGAAATGTTGATTTGATACGTATTAAATGTGCAAATGTTACATATTGGTGCTTTGCAGAAACGTACAATACCAAAATCTAATTCTGGCAGTTGGGCTGCCCTTTTACAATCAGTCAGGAGTTCTTTCATCCCGTAGATGTATGTGACCTCCTTGTCCTCCCCACTCCTTCTGCTGTTGTCTCTCTCATTCATTCTTTATTTACTCCCTCTGTCCTTCCTTTAATCATCCCCTCCTGCATGACTCTCCTCGTCTCTTCATCTTGTCTCCCATTCTTCCCATCTTTAAATATCCATCTATTTTCCTGCCAGTTGGCACGAGCCTCTCACTGCTGACAGAGGGACATATTGCCTTCTCAACAGAAAAAAACTACCCCCCCCCCCCTTCCCCAATTGCTATCAAGCTAACCTGGGAACGCCATCTGTGGAGCCACGCCCGGCACCATGGGACGTGTAGTTTCATGGTGCTCAGCAGTTGCTTTGCCCTGCTTCATATTGACCCGCCGTTTGGTGCAGAGTCTTTCATCTCTGTTTCATCTGATTTCCCTTTTTTCTTTATTTCTTCGCCACTCCTTCATTTGGGAGCCAAGGTTTTAATTCTCTGAGGGTGCCTGTTATAGCAAGTTTCCTAGAAGTCAGAAGACTACTTAAATAGTGGTTGATACTGGTGTCAGAGTTTTTGTTGTAGGAAAACAGATCAGAAAAAAACGTTTTTGTGAAAGACTTAAAAAAAAATAATTGCCTTTGGTAATTAATTTTATATATTTATTTACTGACTGATGAAGAGCTCAAAAACTCTGTATCTAATGAAAGTTGGGATGTTTGGTCAGTGTCAATTAAATGTGGTCAGACATTACCTAAAGACAAAGAATATGATCTGATTAAAATATGTCTTAATCCAGGTTGTTGCACATGAATATGTGGCATCAACTTTTTCCAGCAGAGCTTTACCAACTTAAAACTAGTGAGAAAAAACACAAAGAAAAAAAAAAAGGAACACAGAATTGATCTCATTTTGTAGGGAAAAGCTTATTCAAGTAGGATTATGTCACTCAAAATAAGTTTTGGAGAGGTAAAGTTTATTCTGTGGTCTTGTTTTGTCATAATAACTCCCACTTTTTTAATGTGTCACAATTGTTTGTATCCCATATTAATCCTTTATAATTGCTCCATTTTTACCCTCCGACAGGGCTAAACCTGTGCCTTTATTCATTAAGTGAGACTCACAGTTACTAACACAATAATCACCAGTAAAGGGGCTTGTTGATAATAGATAAAACCATCTCTCACACTGTACCACACAATGGACTCTTTCTTAAGTAAATGGCCTATTTCCGGAAATTAATTCATATGTACAAAGCTCCTGATTAAGGGAACTTATTAGCACTCCTACACTGACAACCCCGCTTTAATGCCTTAATTAGCAACGCACACTCATTCATTAAGTTGGACTTCATCGAGGGTGCTTCTAAGCCTCCCATAAAATTAAACAGAATTAATAATGAATCCAAATAAAAATTTAAATTGTGCCGAGGACTATTATGTCGGGCCTGTTGCTTTGTAATGAAGAAGCAAGACAGTGGATTAAATTTAACCCTCGGCGATGTTCTTTTTTACTTTTAGAAACTGTGCTGAAGGGGTGCAGCTGACTGGCTAACAATGCTTCAGGTGCGTGATTATGTAAAGTCGCTCAACGTGCTGTTGTATAGTTGGTTAACAGAGAAAACTAATGTTCAGATGTTGATACATAAGAGGATGACAGGCACCAGCAAGAAGAGAGACAGATTTAATGAAATTAGCAGCAGTGAGTGTTTGTGCTGCTGAAAATAGGCACTGTCTTCTCCAAGGGGACTCCCTAAAAACACAAAGTTGAGCTGGGGGATGGTGGCGTATGCCCTGCATCACACAACGTGTCGTGAGCATTGTGCACGTTCTTGTTGGCTCACACTGGATCGTCTCATCGCTTCTTGGATAAAGTAGCAAAACCACAACCTAAAGAGTTGTTGATTAACCTTATCTTTGCCTTAACTCCAGAATTAAACCCTTAACAGTTGCAACAAGACTTCCCTGCAGATTTTCAATTGACATTTATCTGACTGGTGATGGATTCTCAAACTGACCATCACAATGTTATACTGGGAAATATATGACATGTATATATATATATATATATATATATATCAATATATGATAGACTGATATAGTGCTAAAAAACATTGACATTCAAATGAACTAAATTTTGTCCATTGGCAAATATCTACTCAGAACGGAGTTTGTAATCTGATATCAGTGTAAAATGCATTAACAGATGCCCACACAGGTATAAAATGAAGACTATTATTTTATTCAATGTATACAGGTGTAAAGCCCTATTCGGACAGGATTAGTTTAATGTGGAGACGTGGGGTAAACGGCGACTTTTACCTTCTGTAAAATGGTCCAGAGAAAATACCTCGGGTAATATTAATCCTGTGCGAACGCGATCCTTGATCCTTGAATGTAAAAATGTATGTAAATATTTCATCACGTCCTGTTTACAACCATTTTACAACCACATTGTTTCAATGATGGAGGTGCTTGAAGAAGCATTTGGTGTTGTGGGCAGTTGTGATAGTGGACATTCTTCTAATGATCGCATAGCCCTACATGGGAGACCAATCATAAAGGTCGAGAAGAAAGTACTTTTCAGAGCCACGAGACTTATGGTTGTGTTAGGTAGGCCTAATATAAATCCATATTGCTAATCGTTGTGTACACACAATCCTGATCATGGACAATATTTCATATTGGGATAATTATTAATTATAATTATCCTTTAGCTGATGCTTACAGGAAGCAACGTAGCACGCACATGCCGACAGGGAGGTGACACCAGGGCGCAAACCGAGTTACTGACATTTGTCCATATCCCTTGTGAAAAATGATTCCCGTCCAAATAGTACTTAAATACAAAATATACAAATTATAGGACAACATAATTGGTATATTCTCTATGCCCTCATCCCTGTAGCGTGCCTTAGTATGTCAATATTTTTTCTAATTTTTCAAGCTAAACTTAGTCAGAGCCTTGCCACTCTGTTTAACTCTTTACTTTCATCAAACTGAAATCATTCAGGATTTTTGTCCTGCATTCATTCACGCAGGTTATCAAATAAAGTAGGAACATGCACTGAGGCTGAGGTGGTCACTGAGCTCGCCAAGGCATGCACTGCTACGTCCTGTAAAACCACAGCCGCCCTGGTCAAATCCCGTGTTTTTCCTCTCCAAGACATTGCATCGCAGCTGACCCTGACCTCTGACCTCCAATTCCATCATGACAGGAAACTGTCATGTGTAAATGTGAGTGTAAATGTAAGGTGTGCACTGAAAAGTGTGACGTTTTTTAAAATTTGGAAAAACAACATTGACAGTTGGCAGAAGACAGGATGCTAACAGCAGTCTCCCGTATTAAAGTCGGCAGCTTTGTTGACCGATCTCTCCTTCCCGGTGTCCTTCCTGAGAGGTTTTGTGGTGCTATGACAACATCATGCTGCTCCCTCCGTTTCTTCAGTCAACAGTCAGTATTCACACAGCTACAAGAGCTCCTTCTCAGGTGAAGGTAAACAGGTCTTTTAACTCTTTGAACAAACAAGGACTGTCTCAAAGAAAATGGGTCAAGGAAACATCAACAGGAGACATTTTAACCGCCGATGCATTCCTGATGATCTCCATTTTGCCTTTCCAGTTTTGAACACAAACAAACTAATGGGCGAAGCGCAATAAAAAGCCGAAGAGGAGCACATGTCTGACGGTGGTAGAGAGAAAGAGAGAGAAAAATGAAATGACTGACAGAGAGAGTGTATTTTAACAGCAGTAGTGAGGATTTCAGCACCACGGTGGTGAACAGCTCCCCAGCCTACCGATCACTGCTGAACTGTCCTCCGAATGTTTCTCCATTTGTGTTTCAGTCTGTGGTTTCTACAGAGAAGACGACAGATTCAAAACATCTGGCAGATTTAGCCTTGCGTTTTCAGTTTATTTAACCTTTCTTCATACCTTACTTCCTTCCTTTTCTACCTTGCTTCCAATCCATACTCCTTTCTAATTTCTTCCTCCTTACACCCGCTTACCTTCCTTCAGAGCTCTCCTCCAATTTTCTGACTTTCCCTCCTAATACGTTCATGTCCTCCCTCCTTCCTTCCCCCCTACTCCTGTCAACCCTCTCTCCCTCCTTCCTTTCAATCCTCAACTCATTGCTCCTCCTCTTACTTTTCCAACTCCCCTTTTCCTCCATCCATCATCTTCTCTCCTCTTACCTCTTTTCATCCTTTTCCACTCTCTCATTTCTCTCCTCCTCTCTTCTCCTGAATCCTTCCTCGCAAGCATACACCTGCTCTCCTCATCCTCCACTTTCTTCCTCCACCTTCCCTCACTCCCAGCGCACACACTGAGTTAGTTAGCGGCTGGTGCGACCTGGGAATTGTGGTTATATTCTCAAGGCTTAAACTACAAAGAGAACCTCATCCCAGCCCATTTGTTGTCAGCTATCTCAGCAAACACAGGCCTAGTTTAGTGTGTGTGTGTGTGTGTGTGTGTGTGTGTGTGTAGCTCTCTAAAATACTTGGTGCGCTGACCCATCACAACAGTTCTTGTCCTCCAAACCCACATTTTCTTCAGGCCTCTGTATTTCTGTAATTTTACTGCCACAGTACAAGAAAACATTTACAGAGCATTAACATGATTATATTGTAACATTGTAACATATTGATCAACATGTGTTAACGGTTAACATGGTTTGCCATTATGTACAAAGGCTTGGGGCCAAATAAAATTGTAACATAAACTGAGAGACAGCCAACTAGAAAGCTTACACAAAAGAGTACTCCAGGGATGACGTTTTTCTATTGGCCAACATGTAAGTTAGGTTCCCGTGTCAAAAAGCCAATCGGATTTTTCCATTGAATTTTCGATTATTGCAGAAAAAAAGCTCTGCAGAAAACAAACATTTAATATATTTACAAATTTTGTTTATCAATTTTGTATAATCTTCACAAATGATGACCACTTGTATGATTTTTGAAGCCTGAATGCAATTACCAGAAGCAAAAAAGCTAACTGTAGACAAACTACGCCACAGTAGCATGATCTTTGAATCTTTGTGAGCTCCTGTTACATTTTCTCAGCTTAGCAGAGTAGCAGTAACTGCCATTTCAGCTTGTGACACTAGAATAGTAGTGATTTTTTATTGTAGTGCAGTACTGCTCCTTTAATCATCAGGGATCTCTAACGCTTTTTGGTTGAAGGACCCCTTAACTGAAAGAAAGACCGGGACTGGGACCCCCAGTCTCATTTGCACTTGCCTGTAGCTGCTAAGTCAGCAGCAGGTGCAGCATGGTTAGGTGAGACAGCCTCACCCTCTGCACTTTGAGCGATAGTTAGCGAGGTGTGTCAGAGTCTTTGGCTCGAATAGATATAAAATGACCTGTAGTGGCTCACAAGAACGTCCATGCACTTGATATAAAGCTACAGATTACTGACCAGCATATCTCAATAGTACATAAGTGTTGGCTAAGTAGTTCACCTCACCATTATGGATAAGTCCCACACAGTGATTAAGCGTGAGCCAGCTCACACAAATATATATATATTAGCGGTGGGACACAATTAATCTAATCAGTTTGAGGCTTTGTAATGAATTAATCACATTTTTATCGAGTTGGGTCAGACAACACTATTTGTAGCCCCTTATCCTGTACCACCGAAAGTGGTCTACAGTCCCCTGCAATCCATTTCGCCAGAGAGTTTGTCAATTTGTCAGACGTAGACTTACTTATTTTGGCTCTAAACCCCCTCATCTGGTCTATTGTGAGCCTGTACCAGGACTGCTGTAGCTAACGTTAGCTCTGGTGTCTGCGCTTGCAGCAACATGTTTTGCATTGAGGTGATACTGTAGGCTTGACGTGCTGCAGTGATAAGAAAAGTCTTTGTTGCACAATTTGCACACAGCCATGCTCTTATCCAAGCTGCCATCAAGCCAAGCAGTGCGGTCTCGTCTTCCATCACTGTTCCCCAAACTTTCTTGTGCGCTGATGTCACTCAATGCATCCTGTGCATCTTTAGGTGCATTACTGCCACCTACTGGGCTGGAGTGTGTGCATCAGTGTTACCGGTGTGCCAGAAATTAGGGAACTGAGAAAGCTGCGATAAAATGCGTTATTCTTTTTAACGCGTATTATTTTTTCTGTAATTAATTAATCAAAATGAATGCCTTAAAGTCCCAGCCCTAATATATATCGATAGATAGATGTATATATACAATATATATTGTGAGAGAGGGAGGGAGAGAGAGAGAGAGAGAGAGAGAGAGAGAGATATCTATCATAGCAGCTTTCTTAAAGGGGCTCCATGTGAAATTCAGATCTATGACTTGTCTGCACACAGTTCTCAACAAGGCGGGGGCTTAAGTGGCGGCTAGCAGCTAACAGTGCTTACTCTGGCAATGGTACTGACAGAGCTAACAGTGTTAACCATGTAAGGGTGGGCTCCAGTTCAACTAGTTGTTTGTTGGTGCATTTTCTCCTTACATTCTCTTAGAATGTATTTGTTGTGTACTTTACAGTCTGGTTGGAGTATGGATAATATTCATAGAAAGTTTGTGGTATCTGTAGGTATTACAGTACGTAGGTTATATTGGGATTGATTTCTTTAGAAGAAAGCAGCATTAAAAGGCATAAAATGAAGACATTACAACCTGTTTGTGGTCCAAAGTTTGTCTGTAATTACTGCTGTTTGCCTTATGTAAGATAGCACAGTTTCATTTCAGAGAAGTAGAAATGTAACAGTTCAACCAAAACAACCACTCTTATCTGTAGTGCCCTGCCATAAGTCTACACTGTGTATGTTTTACTGAAGAGAATGTGAAACAGCGTGAATTAAGCAATCTTAGAGCCCACAGGGTGAGACAGTTTTCTGAGTCCTGCAGGTATTCAGCTGTGTCTCCTCCGTTCTAAGTGGAGGATGGATTTGTGTGTTTTGACTCAGCAGCTCTGAGCGTCTGACTGCCTCTCATGTTGAGCCTGACATTTCCAGCACTAAGACTGATGCTTATTTACACGAGCCAAGCACAAATCACCTTTGTCTTATTCAGAGGATGTGACTTTCCAAGGTGCTGACGTCTCGCAAAGTGTCGGACGTCTTCCGGTGACGTCTCTGTGTTTGACTCTGCAGACAGGATACAAGTCACGGCACGCTCTTCCCTCTTTCTGCACTTTTACAGCACGCCAACTCCTGAAACTTTCCATGCCCTTCTGCGGTTTTGATATATTTTGAGGACCGTCTTGAGTTGTAGGCCCTGCTTTAAAATTCATGTTACCTGAAAAAGTTGCACGGTCCAGCTCCCACACACACACACACACACACACCCTTCTTATGACTTTTAAATATTTATTACTCATCTGCAAGCAAGTATTGAGACTCTTACATGGTCTTTGGTCAAGGTCATACCATACCTCAACTATTATTTAGATCTTAAAGTCAAAGATGAGATTTCCACTACTTTCTAAATGTGATTTCTTTGCCTGTATTGTCACATGTGAACACGTGGGTATTCACATGCACACCACCACATACCTGACGTGTCCTCCATTATCCCTGCCAGGGGTTTTGATCAGCAGGGTTCACCTGAGGCAAGGGGTGTTTTACCATATCAAATATTTGTAACGCGTGACTCACGTCTGAGTGAGCGAATGCTCTCTGACACCGCTGAATCTGCTCTGCAGCGTCTCGCTTGAGTGATGAGGTCACTCCTCACCCTCTTCCTGCCTGACAGCGACTTTCTTTTTGCTTCTTATCTGTTCACTTCTGATCTTGTCTGCTGAGTTCATTTTGTTCTCGGCTGTTCTCTTATCGTCTCGGCTATGCTCTTTCTCAGCCATATAAACAACATTTTAAAAGTCACTGAGCCTCCTTCAACATCGTGTTTCAAATGTCAGTTATTCGTAGTGAGCATAAAGAATTGCTTTCAGTGAATATCTTTTTTATACAGGCAACCATCCTCCTGTATGCATGTTGTATATCTCTGCTTTACTAGGGTTAATTAATACATAGAAATGTACGTTTCTGTGCAAAAAAGTGAGTTGGTCTTAATTGTTAATGTATTGTAAACAGCATGTGCCCTAAAACGACCTGTAGCCCTCGAGCTGCTGGAGCCTCTCTGACTCTTCTCACACTTCTCTTTATTTCAAGCCAACAAATTAACCTGTGTGCTCTTTCCGGAGGTTTTTACATTTTAGAATTAATACAAATAATAAGTTTTAGGACAGTCTTTAAAATGCTGTTTATCTTTTTAAAACTGTTTTAAATACTGGTTCCCAACCTTTGGGTCACCAAAGCCTCACACGGTGGTCGTGAGCAAAGATTTATAATAATAACTAGATACTGGATGCCAATATGGCGCCTGTTCATTCTAATGGATTTGCATACATCAAAAAAAGTTTTTAGCTTTCAGATTTACTTCTGCAGTCTGCCGCCCGCTGAATATGCGCAGTAGTGTTTCTTCTGCTGATCCCGCCCCTGAGTTCCTGCTCGCTTATAGACTTTACATCGTGATGACATCACAAATTTTTAAATTGCTTTTTTTGGCCTGAGGAAAGTTCTACAAATACAAAACCTCCCTGGATCAAACATTCAGTATGAAAAGAATTGTAACTGACTTGTTTGCAGTTTTAGGTGTCCTGTCAGCAGTACATGTCTTTTACAATGGTGGCCTGGGGAAAATGTTTTTGGGCCACAGATGATTTGCTGCAATACCACAAGTGGCCACTAAAAATAAATTGTCTTACTTAGAAGTTGTCGAAAACTGGCAGTTGGTCAGTGATTAGATTTTTAGATTCTGATGAAAATAGCCATCCTTTCATGTCTGTATGATACACGACCGGTTGCTGTTATTCTTTTCCACCTCCCGGTGGTGTCAGGAGGGAATGCAGGGGGACAGCAGGTAAAGGTGGCGGAAGTCCAAGTAGGGCAGGTGAAAGGGGTGGTGGATGGGTCCAACGACCACCGACTTTCACCCGGGAAGCTGGTGTTTGTGCCCAAGTGATTGCAAAGCCAAACTTTGCATAACATAAAACCGTACCACATGCATTTGTTGGCTGAACGTGACCATGTGTGTTTGTGTTGAAGGAAAAATCGGCAATTTGCAGTGTTGTACCAATGAAGTGCATCTATTGTAAAAGAGACTGTATGCAAACTGTACTTTTCCTGTGAAAACAGAAGTGTATTTAGAAAACACACAATGCATGTAACAGGCAGAAATTAACACAGTTTCCCAAAACATCAACAACCACCACCCCCAGGGTACCTTGCAGATGATGATAGACAATAAAAAATATTTGCTGGCCAGAAATTAGAAGATAAAACATTTTGAAAGAAAGCAATGTTAGAGAGGGGTTTCTGCAAACTACGGGTACTTGTGCAGATATTTTATAATGGATATGCTGAACTTTTTATTTCTTTGTTTCAACAACACTGTGATGAGCATTTGGTTAGGTTGAAGTACAAAAACCAAGTTAGGACAGATCATGTTTTGGCTTGAATTACCTGCTCTTGGTGGCACAGTCCATGCTGGAAACACACTGATGTCTCAGTAGAAAACCAATTGTTTTTTGTGGCACTATCACCTTGTGGAAAAACAGCAAAGGGTTGCAACAAAACAATCATGTTTGGTGGCCAAAAAGCTGCTGGAAAAAGCAATGACTCACTAAAACACACCAGGTTTGGCTGTTTGTTGGTCTCAAACAGTGGTCTGCAGCTTGGCACGTGTCTCAACAAGGTGTCATGACATCTACCATCCTCTCCCCCTCCCAATGAAATATATACTTTTTGAAACAATGCAACATATTTGTTGTTTGTAGAAACATATAATGCCAACATTTTATTCTGGGGACTGAACTCAAGAGTTAGGGTATCTTAAGATTTCATTTAGAAGCATCTACAGATTTAGAGACAGAAAATCACATAAAACATCCCCTAAATAAAAACCCAAAAGACATCACTTCATCACTTCAATCTCATCAACAAAACAATCAGCTATAAATTTAATTAGAAATGTTCAGCTTCTTTAGTACATTCAAGGGACATAGATATAGACAGTGCAGGCAGTTCAGTTGCACCCGGGCCCTTGGGGTGGGGGCCCTTGTGAATGATTTAGATGGCCACCGCTGAACTACACCTATGTTTATATATATGAAAAAAAAAAAAAAAACGTTCATTAAAAAAATGGTGCCAAATGCAAACCCAAGTCTGTCATGATCTTTGCAGTATACAGGTATGCAGTGGTGACTGTTGGGTAACATGTATGTTGATGGTGCCTATTGTCAAGTCTCTACTTGAGCTATCATTTTTCAAGGCACTATGATCTGGCAGCTAGCTTAGGCAAAAAAATCTGTCGAGACTGACAAGCTGAGCACATCTGTAAGTCCATTAAACTGTGGTGCATTTTTAAACAGAGAAGTAGGAATGCACAGTAATATCGGCATGTCTTCGCTATCGGCAGATATCGGGTTTGAAATGAACTATTAGAATCGGCCGACATGCTTTTTCTTATTTTGCACAATGAATGAATATTATATACATTGATAAGCAATCTGTGTCATGTCTCCATCTGCAAATGTGCCATCATTATAAGAGTATGCATGCGTGACATGATGTTAATTCCGCTACAGGAGACTTGATGATTACTAACAGCGTGCACTGGCGCCTGCCTTAACTCCTTTACACAGTACATTATTAGGCATGTGTTGGGTGGCGTCTTCAATAATAACATGAAACACTGCATGAGGCAAGCAAAGAATATAGAATCACAGTTCAGTTTAGGCATTGAAAATGGTGTTAATAACATAGTGACATATTTTGACACCCCAGTTTTTTGGCTCATGTGTTGCCAGAAGTACAGCTTGTACATTAAAAGCTCAAAATGTACACGTGTCAGTATTTCTTGTTTACTCACAGCACTGCAGACACTTAGTATTTTATAAATGCACACTGAGCCCACGGCATGTTTTACTGAACTTTATTAACACGGTTCAACTTAAGCTTTTAATTAATACTTTGCACTGTGGCTGCAGGTGATTTCAGCTGCATGTGGTCTGGCTGTGAGTAAACTGTATACAGGCTCATAGCAGTGACAGGCAGGTTATTTGACCGTAAAATATTTTGTGTTGAAATGAAAATAGTTGGACGTGACAGATAATAATCAGTCCACCCTGTGTCTGACCACAGCATAGCAGCATTTTGGGTCTGTGTTTTTGTTAGCAGTCCACGATATTTCACGCCTGCTTCACTTACAGACACCACAGCATGGTGAAAGTGACCTCCATTTTGACTGGATGGATGAGGCGCTGTGTGAGCGAGGTTGTGTGTGTGTGTGTGTGTGTGTGTGTGTGTGTGTGTGTGTGTGTGTGTGTGTGTGAGAGAGAGAGAGAGAGAGAGAGAGAGAGAGAGATTGGGGATGTTTCTCAGTGTGTCAACAGCTGAAATGATGCATGGCAGAGGCAGTGTTTCTGCCACCTAGTGAGTGTCAAACTGCACTGCATGTTACCTGGAAGCCTGACAGACTGGTCGGCCTGCTGGAGACCAGCAGGGGCTCATTAGATGATCACTAGGGACACCCACCGGGACTGGAATCATGGCCAAAGGCATCATCTTTGTAGTTTCAAATGTGCAAAACCTAAAACTCTCCTGAAGATTTAAAACATTTTCTGACCACACCAGACTCCATTTATATTCCCTTTTCAAAGAAATGCTGTATGCCTGACATCACTGCTGAACATTTTTCAAAGCATGTTAGCACTGTTTTATATGCATAGTGTATTAATATGCTATACTAATAGCTATTTATTAACATATTTCTTGTTTCTGGATTATTCTCTGATTTAACTATAAACAAAAATGCTGTTTTTGTCAAAAGAGGATTGATTATTGATTAATACCTGCACCCAGAGCTTACTCTGCTTTGCATGCAGGTTTGAAATAACTCTAACTAAGGCTCCTAAAAGCAGGGACGTAGCACCAAATTCTGGGCCCTATGCAAAGGAGTTCTTTGTGCACCCCCCTGCCCTTCCTCCCCTGATCTGTGTCTCTGTCACACACCTTTTAAAACTTTTTTTTCAAAGTCAGTTTGCTCTCTTTCCCTTTCATTTCTTTCTCTTGTATTTTTTGGAACCCCAATTTCAGTTGATGCTCCAGCAGTATAGGCAGTAACTCACTCAGTTCTAGTCGCGTTTGCTAATCATAGTGTGGGGCGGACTTAACTATTTTGCAGTGAAGCGGTGAGAGGGTCCACAGAGATCTTCCACTTCTTTTAGTACAAAGTTTAGTCTGTCAACTGATTACTTCAGCCAATTTGAATTAAATCATTTCACCAAGTATTTCAAATTTAAAAAGACAAACACCAAACCTTTCACTCAGGCTTTTTTAGCAATCCCCCCTCCCATTGGGGCTCTGCAGTCCCACTTTAACCCCCATTATGATGCCCCTGCCCCAAAAGAAAAGCACCTGAGTCATATTCTGTCAGTCTTGAGCCAGCAGGGTTCCCATTCAGTTAGCTGTATGTTTAAAGTAAATACTTATTTTTCTTTGCCCTTTGTAGAATGTCATTTGGTGTCGGGGTCCAGCTTACTGTTTTCCAATATGTCTTATTTTATTCTTGGAAGATTTACCTCATGCTTTTCAAATCCTCCCCTTCCTCCTCCATTATAGAAACTAAATATTGTTTGTCCATTCTGAAGTTGGTTTGAATATTTTTCTGTGTTTTTCTCCAGATTCACCCTGCTCACTGATAATGATACATTTGATCATGTTTGGCCTTCCTCCTTTACTTCTTGCGTTAGGGCATGCTTTTCCTGCCTTCATTAAAACTAGTGACATTTCATTTAACTTAGTGGAAGGTCGTAACATGGGCCAAAAAGAAACCATATCATTTTGGAGCCAATCCGAATCATGAGGCAGATACATGAATTATTTTTCACTTTTGTTAACATTGTGAGTTAGGGCATTTGGCTTTAGCTGAGGTCTGTGCTTTCTGAGTGACTTGTAGTTACATTATGGTTATTGTTTTTTTGTTACTTCTGTACCTCTCATCTGGCAAAGTGAGGGGCTAAAAAATTAAGCCAACACAGTAGTAGGCCTAGAAAAAAATGCAGCCTCTTATCGTCTAGTGGCCACTAGAGGCTGGCTCCAGAAGCCAGTTAATCCCCATAGACCCCCATGTTCACATGCACAACTTCAGCAAAAATAAACATGTTTACAGCCTGGCACGAAAAATGTTTTGGTTTCTATAGCTCATTTCCTTCTTCATGAAAACTGTACAAGGGGCGAATTACTGTATAACTCACCTGTTTACATTTTATTAGGCTTAAAGTTACACAAATTTAAGACGTGGTTGCTTGATATTGGATGCCATGTGTTAACAAGACGCTACCACACTGACAATGTTGGTCACATAACGTAAAGATGGTGTAACCCCAGATTCACAGAGTATAGGGGTAGCCATAGCTATCGCCATGCCAGTGTGCTTTCAGTTCTTAGAAGTTCATTTTAAGCTTTGGATTGTACTAAAAGACCCTTTAAGGAGTTGGATGATGGAAGTATGTTTTTCACTTGAGAAAACTATCCCAGTTAACCACAGTTGTAAATGCACTATACTAATTAAGCTAGCAGCTAGCATTAGGGGCAGTTTCACCCTATTGTCTGTATTCAGTCACTTCTGGCTCCAAATGTTTAAGACTGTGACGGCCAAAATGTCAGAATTGATGCTTCAGAATGAGACTCCACAAACCAGTGGGTGATGTCATGGTGGCTGCGGTAGGGATAACATTTATTTGTAGGCCAACATGGAAATAAACAATGTCTTGAATACGAATCAACAAAAAGCCAATGGGTTTTTTTTACAGTGGATTTTGGATTACTGCAGAAAATAAGCTCTGTGGCAAACATAGATTTATGATACTCACGTGTTGCTCAGCAAGATAATCATCACTTTTATAATCGTTGAAGCATAAATGCAATTGCAAGAAGTAAAAAACTAACGTTAGGCTCTAAACAAACTATAACATGATTGCATTACTTCAACATCGTCACCACAACAAGGCTGTAAAGCCCTGCTTGTCGTGGTTCAGCAAGGAGTCTAATTTAGCCACATGTCAGCAACAGCCTTTTTAAAGACACCCAAAAGCTCTAAAATTCACGAGTTGAGTATTTATTGATGTATGTTTTATGTCACAGAAGTATGTAAAAATCTTTTAGGCTTGTGTTAACAACAGACATTATTTCAGGTACCTAACCAAAAATCAATAAAAAAAGAATTATTGACTGTGAGACATGGAGATTGGGAGTGCTAAAATACTGCACCACTCTATACAGTCCCAAACCTCCTGTTGAATTGTGGAATTGAGCTTCCTCGTGGTTTGTTTTTCATCTGAAAACCTTTTGTTGAATTTCCAACATTTCTTAGATTCAGAGCATCATGTTTATCACAGCCTCCTCCTTCTCTACCTTGTGTCTTTTCAGTTCCACCTTTTGTGTGATTAGAATCTGCTCTCTGTCTCTCATTTCTTTCATTTTATCGGCAACTCATGCTTTTTGCGAACACTTTCAATCATAGTCCCTTAATACATGAAGAAAACACCTCGAAACCTCCGAAATGTTATGGGAAGCTGTTTAATGCTTTGATATTTTCAGCATGAAAATGTCTCAGTTCGTCCAAGGTTGTTCTCCTCTTCTCCTCTCAGTGGATCTCCTCTCCTCTCCTCTCCTCTCCTCTCGTTTCATCTTGTCTGCTGTCCGATGCTACATACATATTTAACAGCTGGAGTCAGTAAAAGTCAAGAAAGATTTAAATCAGAGGCTCCTCACTCATCTTTTCCATTCCTTTCTGATCTGCTTATGCATATTTTAAGGTTTAAAAATCAATAAATTAAATCAATCTTTGTCCTCTCCTCACCTCTTCTCTCTCACATCTCGGCTTGTTTTTTTTTTGTTTTTTTTATTCCATCCACTTCTTTTATCCGCTCCTTATGTTTGTTCTTTTAAATCCAACACATTTATAAATGTACTCTCGTCTTCAGCGTGCAGTCTGAGCCATCATCTAACCAACACCATTGTCTTCTTTTTCTCCAGATGAGTTCGTTCAGTACGAGGGCTCTGACGCTGCTCTCGTCGGTTTTCGGGGCCTGTGGTTTGCTGTTGGTGGGTGTTGCCGTGTCAACAGACTACTGGCTGCTGATGGAGGAGGGAATTGTCCTGCAGCAAAACCAGACCACTGAGGTCAAGATGGCGCTGCACTCTGGCCTTTGGAGGGTCTGCTTTGTTGCAGGTTGGTCACCATTTTATGTCACTCTCTGCTGATTATGTTTGGGTGTTTTGCATGGTTGTTGATTTATCTTGTTTTTTCAGGTACAAATGTTAATTTAATGCCATTATTTGTCTGTGTTGCAGAGATTGGTATTTTGTATCACAAAAAGGAAAACCCCTGAAACATTATGCAGACCAACATGCAAGTCTGAGGATTTTCACAGTGCACTTGTTTGTCTAAATCCCTCTTCCACATAACACTTCTCCTTTATACTCATGTTTGTAATTATAATCTACAAATGATTTACAGTTCTTCTGTCAAAGTGTGACTGTTTACCATCATTGCCAGATGGACAACTGTTTCAATGGACAGGTGACATGAATGTTATTTCTGTGAGAGTACAGATTGTTTACTGAGTTTGACAGGAACCAGTCAGGCACTTAAACCACTTTTCTAGCTCTGGTTCTTGATCCAGAATTCTCAAAACCTTTGTGCTATCTTGAAAACCAGTCCACGTTTCCACCAGTTTTGGCACCATTGTAATCAAAGGTGTGTTGAAATAGTTGAAGCAAGATGGTGGATTTCACTGACTACCCGCTGATGATACTGCTTTAAGAAAAACAACAATATAAAAAATGATCCTCTTTAAATTTGGCATCAACTTCTATTTTAGATTTTGGTGGTCATAAGTTAAAGGTCAAGGTCACTACCCCCATCTGTCTCAGTCTTGTGAACGCACTATTTCAAGAACACCTTGAGGGATTTTTTTTCAAATCTGGTACAAACATTCCCTTGGACTCAACAATGAACTGGTTAGGATCAGTGGTCAAAGGTCAAGGTCACAATGACCTTGCATTTGTCTCATTCTCATGAACACAATATCTCAAGGAGGCCTTAAGGGAGTTTCTACAAATTTGGCACAAACATCCACTTGGACCCAGTGATGGAATTATTAGAATTTGGTGGTTGAAAGTCAAAGGTCAAGGTCACTGTGACCTCACAAAACATGTTCTTGGCCATAACGTAAGAATTCATATGCTTATTATTACAAAATATCATACAAATGTCTAATAGGATAAAATGATGAAGTGATATAGTGAGATTATAAATCTAAAAGGTCAAAGGGCACGCTCTCTTTGACATCATCATGTTCTGCAAAAACATATTTCTAGCCATTACTCATTGTCATAACTCAGGAACACGTGAAGACATTTGCTCAGATAATGAATTGGTGACTCTTATCTTGGTGTCCACCTTTAAATTGTGCTGTCTGTATAGATCTTCTGTGCTGCCAAGAAGATGTGCACAAAGCATCCATGTTGTCACAGACATGGATGTAAACTGTAATTGTAACCTGACTGTTGTGCAGAGATATAAAACTGTGAGCGATAATTCTAGTTCTGACAATTTCTCACTTGAATTTTCCATTACTGCTTTCTCCATGCTCTCTTTTCAACCTGTAGAATAGAACACACCCAATCATGTCACAATTCACACCTTGGACAAGAAAAACCTTCTGATTTTTTGGTTCTTGGTGGTAACCAAGTTTTCTCAATCCAAATCAATTTATTCTTGGTCAAAATGCTCCGAATGGTTCAAAATTAGGTGAGTTAACCCGAATGGAGCCTGTTCTATGTTGGTGAAAAAGAAATATGAGTGCAGGAAGACTCAGAAGATCATTTTAAAGCACTGTTCACACCACTGATTTTAAACAGAACACGCATGTTGTTGAATTGCCAGACCCACTGGCATTAGATGACCATCATGACCACTGAAAACTAACATCACATCTAATGTTGGGGGAGTTAGAGCCAAAGATTATTTGAGAATGAATAAAGTGTGAGAGTCAGTTAAGCAGTGTGTCATCTCTGGTGGAATTTTGCCTTTAAAGATCATGGTGCCCCAATAAGAAAAAAAAAATATGTTCATTCATGCATTCAGACACAAACCACACACACACACAAACTGACAGCAGGGAGGACACCATAGATACAAATAACTGTCCTTATTGCAGTAGCTGTCTCTGTGTTTCGGGTCATGATGGTGTTGCTCTGGGGAGGTGGCCATGTTTGTGTTTCCCTGTTGTCTGACGCCTGGTACAAAAGGTCAGAGGAGGGAAAAGCTGGTGGCATTTGGAACGGCTGTGTGTGTGTGCGTGTGTGTGTGTGTGTGTGTGTGTGTGACTGAGAGAGAGAGGAGAAAAAAGAAATCCTGTTTGTCTGTCTGTACATGTATGCATCATTTTGTTGACATATTTTGGTGTATATATGTGTTGTGTGTGTTTGTGTCCTCTCTGTGCCTCCAGTTTGAGGTTAATTGTTGTGTCTGTATTCAGCTCCTCTCTCCCTCAGCTCAGACCTTGTTTTCTCCTGAACCTCCTGACCTCCATCTGTCTCTGCCTCTAATTCACTTTTTCTCTCACTCCCATTCTTTGCTTCCCCATTTCTCCCTTTTCATAATCTCTCTGCTTCTCTATCCTCTCTCACCTCTTTTCATTTGTCCTTTGGAAATCTATTTATTTGCCGCTGCTAAGTCTTGGTCTCTCCATCTGCCCTTTCTCTATGTTTTTTAATGTCTGTTTGTTTTCTTGTTTGTTTATTCTGCCTTTTATTTTCTTATGGAGATATTTCCATATTGTTTGTGACCCACAGAAGAAACTCTTACCTCCCACTCAGCTGCTCGCCCACTCATCTCTCTGTTCATTCCTTCTTTCTCAATCTGTTATCTTTTTTTCTGTCCCTCAGGACCAGAGAAGGGCAGATGCGTGGCGTCAGAGTATTTCACCGAGCCGGAGATAGAGATCACAACAGAAAATACAGCCAACATACTCAGTAAGTCACATCCCCACAAACATAAACTTTATAGATTAGATCACATTTAAGTGAAATACTTTTAACATTTGTCATTCCCATGATGCTCTTAGAGAAGATTATGCTGAGAACCTTTTAGCTGCCATAATTTCTGTCCGTCCGTCCACCCATCTGTCTTTCCTGTTCTCATGAGCACGATATCTCAAAAATGTCTGAAGAAATTTTGGCACAATCGTCCACTTGAACTCAACGATGAATTGAGTCAGTTTTAGTGATCAATAGCCAAAGCTCAAGATCACTGTGACCTTGTCTGTCTCATTCTCATAAAGAAGAGATCTCAACAGCACCTTGAGGGATTTTTTTTCAAACATGGCACAAACGTCCACTTGGGTTCAACGATAACCTGATTGGCTTTTAGTGTTCAAAGGTCAAAGGTCACTGTAATGTTGTCCAGCTCATTCTCCTGAATGCGATAAACATCTACTTGGACTCAAAGATGAACTGATTAGAATTTGCTGGTCAAAGGTCACTGTGACCACATGAAACATGTTTTAGTCATAACTGAATAATTCATACACTTATTATGACAAAATTTCACACAAATGTCTAACTGTAAAACTATGATGGAGATGAAAATTTTGTATACAAAAGGTCAAAGTTCAACTCCGCTGTGACATCATAATCTTGAAGATGTGTGCGAGGCATCCACGACCGAGAGCATCAGCCGAGAGGCGGTAATTCTAGTTTATTCTTTGAAACTTAATGCATTTTGATCATAATGGTAAATCATTGACATGCACTTGTTTTATTCAGCCAAGAAATATCCCCAAGCGCAGGTCTGTGGTGTCTCGACCTGAGCTAGAGATGATTATGCATGCTTTTGTTTTCCTTGACTGGACTACTGTAACTCTTTTTTTACTTGTCTAAACAAATCTTCTCTGAATTGTCTTAAAATAATCCAGAGCGCTACTGCTTGACTGTTAACCAGGTCCAACAGGTCAACACACATCACTCCCATTTTAGTGCCTTTTTACACTGGCTTCCCATCAGGTTCAGGATTTACTTTAAGATACTTGTTTTCAAGTATAGAGCCCTCCACAGTCAGGCACCTGAATACATCAGTGATCTCCTCCATCCATATATCGTCAGTAGGTCCCTTAGGTCTTTAGACCAGGGGTCCGTTTCACAAAGCAGGTTCAACAAACTCTGAGTCTAATCCTGAACTCTGAGTTGATCTACTCTGAGATAGGAAACTCTGAGTTTCCACTTCCAGAACAGCTGATTTGAATCAGTTTAATCAACTCGGAGTAGTTTCACCTGGAGTTAAGCGCGTGCACCACAACTATAAAAAGCCAGCATCAATGGAGCCCCGATTCGACGAGTCACCATGGCAGCGGGGAAGATGTATGTATGGCAGACTGAGCGGACAATCCAGCCACAATGGACCACACTTACCACAGGACAGGAGAGAATGAACCTGAACCGTCATCTGTGAGGAAAAGAAGACGCAACTTCACTCCTTGTGATGCACTCTCTGCGGCACTTTTCCTCCTGATGATATATCTCCCCAACGATGGTAGCAGTAGCACCGAATCCCATTCTGTGCATTCAGCCTCTCTTCTCGCCCGCTCAGCATCAAACACATGGAGTTCCTCATCTGTATGCTCCGGCTCAAACAGGTATGGCTCTGGGTCTGTGTC
Organism: Epinephelus fuscoguttatus; assembly: GCF_011397635.1. Lineage (NCBI taxonomy): Eukaryota > Metazoa > Chordata > Actinopteri > Perciformes > Serranidae > Epinephelus > Epinephelus fuscoguttatus. The sequence continues at coordinate 10,408,232 of NC_064768.1, read as the reverse complement.
CGCTACAAGAAACTCTTCAAAATCGCGTTCAAAGTCATCCATTGCAGCTACTATAGTCCGGAGATATCGCTAGGCTAAATAAACAGCTGAGCTCTGTTTACCGGCTACGCTGTCAGTCAGTGTGCGAGCTGGAGGTTGGTGGAGCAGAGAGGGGAGGGGGGTCCCCACTCGGTATGGTAAACGAGTATGTGTGTATGAAGTGTATCTGTTACGCCAGAAGAGTCAGAGTTTGGGACGGAGTGGAGTGTTACCGGAGTTTTTGGAGTGCTCAAATAAGCTGGCCTTTTTCCTGAACGCTACTCTGGTCTCCTGCTCGTGAAGGATTCATTACAATATCGTAACATGGTTTAGATTTCTAAATAAACATTCACCTCCTCGCTAGATAGACCTACTCCTGAAAAACTTGTGTGCAAGACTTTTTGTCCCTATGAGGCCACCGTCATTTACCCGACGGGAGGCGTGAGCGAGTGAGCCCTGCAATCTAGAATTTGACCACTGATGTCACTGTTTTCAACCCATTTTACACACTGGCCCTTTAATGCGCTCATACGGCGAGTTTGCACACGTTTTCAAAAAGAAGTGCAACACCGCTGCAGCTGCAAAAGAGAGGGAGACGGCGTGGGAGAACACTGCTGCTCGGGTAGATGCGTAAGTTTAAATGTAGTCCTTTGCAATCACAGTAATATTACAGGGGAAAACTGCTTGAATGGCAGCCTATTAATTTATTTCATTTAGGTGCAATCCCGCAGGGGAGAAGCGCACTTGGCAGCAGTTTAGGATGAAATATAAAAACACTGTTCAAACAGGTAAGACCTCGGCATAATCTCATGGGGTACCTCATTTTGATCATGTTTTACATTCTAAAGTAAATATTAAGCTGTGCAGTTGTTGTATCCCCAACATAATGCTGTTTTCACACACATAAATGTCTTCTCATCTGTGCTGTTAAATAATTAAGCCTGTTTAAACTAACACAGACTTCTACTCAGCCAACAGAAAGAAGACAGATGCCTGTAAAACGAGCACACTTTTCTGACCGCCCTGCATACAGTTGCCTTACTCAAGTGCTCAGCATCTCCGACATTGTACAAAAAACTTCCATTTGCAAAGAAACACAGCGCAACACTCAATATCTGCTGGGATGTGAGAGCATGACTACGATTGGTAATGTTGCAAATGTAAGGACGGATTAGGTTGTGTATGTAGATGATGGACTGTGACGTGAAACGGTACCGCTCAAAAAGGTAATTGTGTGGAAATGTTAAAACATCTATACGCGGTCTGATAACCATCTCCTGACGAATATTTAATTCTCTGCGCAGTAATTCTGCACCTTCATCCACGGGATTGTTATCAAAAGGACATGCCATGTTAGTAAAAAAAAAGTCGCCACCTACTGTGCCTAATGGACTTCTAATATACTGACTCTGATTTTTTTAAATGACAGACAGCAGAACTAGGCTACGCCAAAACTCGCCTGCTGTTTGAATGAATGAGGACATCAAATGGAGTGTGCGGCTCTGAAAGAGGGCGGAGACAGAGAGAAACTCGAGGTTCCTCGGTTCATTGAGAAAACCTGGTCCCGACCAGGCTAGGTTCATAGAGTCTGTTACTACGGTAACTGACCGAGAGCTTAAGTTGCCTCTCTCTCTGAAACAGGCTAGAGTTACCCCTCTTTCTCTGGTTTGAGTTACCTCCCTTTTTGAAACGGAAAACTCAGAGTTTCCCTCATTTCATGGTTAGCAGACTCTGAGTTTTCACTAAACCTGCTTTGTGAAACGGACCCCAGGACCTACTGGCAGTCTCCCACTCCAGACTGAAAACAAAAGGTGATCATGTCTTTGAAGTCATGGCTTCAACATTATGGAACTCTCTTCCATTAGGTTTACAGTCTGCGGCCCCTTTAGAAATGTTCTAAAGACAACAAAGACCCATCTTTTCAAAATGGTCTTTGTCCCGCCCTAAATTGTCCAGTGCTTATTCCCTGTATATTTCTGTTTTGGGCCTCAGTAGCCTGCATTTCCTGCATCTCCCAGTGTCTTGTCTACCTACTGGAAGGACAAGACAGGATTGAACTTCACATATAGTCAGTGAAACTTTATAGGGATCAGGTGTCATTGATCGTCTAATCAGGCCCCTGTCTCCACCTGCCAACAACTATTCCTCCAACCCTAGGACTGACTAAAAGGGATAGTTCTTTTTTTTTTCAATTGGGGTTGTATATATACTTGCAGACAGTAATTACACATAGTATGTCAGTGGGCACGCCCCCAGTTTGGAGAAGCAGCGTGGAGTCTAACATGGAAGCTAAGCAATCTACTGCTGCGAAGGGGTCAGCAACAGAATGTATTTTAGCCACCTAAAAAAATCAATATCTGTTCAAGTATAGTATGTTATATTGAAAGTATTTTAACTGCTTCACCCTAATGTCAGACAGTGATTTTTTTGATGGAAAGATGAAACTATTTTATCACTCTCTTCAAAGCCAAACTCCATAGAAAAAAAAAAGATTTACCATTGCTAAACACAGGAGCAGCTGGTCTACCGCAGCCTTGAACAGTTTGTTAACTTTGGTGTTTAAAGGGTTAATTTGGATTTGCCAAAATCAAACAATAATACAAAGTAACTAACCGATTGAAGGAGCAGTAGACCAGCAGCTCCAGTGTTCAGCCAGATTAAATCTCTGTTTTTGTCAATGGAGTCTGGTGGCTTTGATGAGAACATTAGTAAGGAACTGAAGATATTAACCACATTCCCTTTGGAATAAACTGTCTGATGGAAACTTAGAGCAGTAAAAATAATCTCAATATAGCATACACTAAAGCTAATATTGATTTATTTGGGAGGGACTTTTTGTAGGTGGCTGAATTACATTGTGTTGCTGGCCCCTATCCACAGCAGTACATTGCTTAGCTGCTGTGTTGGACTCCAGCCTGCTTCTCCAAACTGGGGGTGTGCCAACTGACATTGACTGTATGTAAGTACCACAAACAATCCTACCTCAAAAAAAACCAATTGCCCCTTTAAAATATAAATCACTGAATCTTTCACTCCAGAATTATTTATATAAAATCTGCCTTGCTACCAAGTGGAAAGTGAACATATCTTTAAATGTGTTTTGTTTTTGTTTTTTTGTTTTTTTTTGAACGAAAAAGAAACCCATTGAATCATCAAAACAATGCTGAAATCAGGGGGATAATATTTTAGAGATACATAGCTTCCTCAGGAAAGGGAAAAGACAGCTATCTTCTATAGTAGCTACTTTGCTTGTTAGTGCAATTTCAAAACACTCTGTTTGATTTAAGCTTCTACCTGAAGTCCCAGTGCTGACCAGAGAACCTGTGAAGGACTTTATTTATTTTTAAAGAATCCTGTGTATACATGTTTTTTTTTTGTTTAGGTTTTTTTTTTTTTGGTCAAATATTAAATGAATGTTGAAAGCTTGCTGAATCTCCCCACAGAGCTATTTTGTCTCTGAGCTGTTTTAATGATTTAAGATGTTGACACTGTGAACTGGCTTCAAAGTGCTCTGCCCGCCGCAGTTTGCTCTGTCTCTTTGAAGTAAAGCACACACTGTTGCTGGAGACACCAGGGGGAAGACATTTGGTCCATTTAATGCTAGATGAATGTCCTCAGGTAGACGCACAAGTCATAACACTGTAGTAGCACTACAGTGAGAGAATGCTGAATAAATCATTCACTGCCTTGCTCAACAGTACCCCTGAGTGAGCTCCAGGAAACCTCTGGTTCTAAGTATGCAATGAAATATATTTTATGAGCTTCAGTGTATTGAAACACCAAACAAAAGACAAAAACTGTCATCAGAAAAGTTGTGTTTTGTTATTCTGTTAGATTTTGTACATTTTTCATGTCATGGTCATGATTTGCCAGAAAAAAACTTCTGCATCTCCAAATTCTTAAACTAAAACTCTGCAACACAAACATGTTATGATTTCTATGTAAGTTCATGGTGAAAATTATAAGATAAGGATAATGCAGTGTCTTCACACAAGCATGCTACAATGCTAACTCTCGGTAACACACATTTACTACCAGATAGTCTTTTATGTAATGTTCCACAATGTCCACAAGTTTTTTAGCCTGTTTTTTTTTCCCTAGAAAAAATTAATAAGTTAACCATAGCTGTAAATGTACAGTGCTAACCAAGCTAGCAGCAGGATTAGCTCCAACCTGTAATCTGAATAGAGTCATTTCTGGCTCCAAGATGGCAACAGCTAAAATTCTGTACTTCATGCTTCAACACTCAAGGCCACAAACTAGCGCATGACCTCATGGTGGCTACATCCATTATTCAATCCAGTCAATGAGTTTCTATCAGTGCAATAGAGCATTTTAGGGTCTTTCAGCTGAGCTCATTTTCATGGTTTTACATCTGGAAACTTCACAGGTTTGACTCGGTTCTCTGTTCAGTTTCTAAAAATTGGTCAACTAAAAAAATGCTCTAAAAATGGCTGACAAAGTTGGCAACTTGCTTGTGAACATAGACGAGCATTTAGCAGCCAGACATTTCTCTCAGGAATTGAGCTAAAATAAGACTGAATATTGGACTTAAATTCTTAAGTCTTAAGTGCTGAGTTTCAAAGTGGAAACAGACAGCTTTTTTGCCCTCACTGTTTCCACTTGGTGAAGTTATTGTGAAATTGCAAAGATAACCAGATTGCTTTCCATTTTTCTCAGGGCCTTGCATCGGGGTTCTTTTTCTTTCGCAAGATAGTTTCCACAGTTACTTCAGATTTTTCACTGTGCACCATTTCTTGTTACTCTTTGGTAGCTGGGTATAGCTACCAATAGCTACCAGGAAAAAAATCGCCTTTGTTTCATAAATCAAGCCTTTATTTTCGCGGGAGATAGTACCTGGTGGCAACGTTAACACAGATGATGTCATTAATCTATGGCCATTACATTGTGCAATCGGCATTTACTTTACAATAATAAGTTAAAGCAAAACCTTCTCTATTTCCAATTGAAGTTAATAATTTACCAGTTGTGTTTTGACCTTGCTCTTATGCCCCCCAGTTTCCAAACCTGAATTACTGCTTCTTTAAGAACTCAGATCCAATCATTTCAGTACATGCTATACTGACTTCATATGCTTCAATGGTATCATTGAGAAAGGAAGATTCTTAAGTTTGAGGGTAGAAACAAAATCATACAATCTAATGTATGCAATTGTGTGCAAAATGATTAGAGCTCATAAAAGGTTGATGTGACCAATTTTTGGATTTACCAGATAATAATTAATTAATTAATTAATTAATTAATTATTATTATTATTATTATTATTATCATTTTGTTATTAATGATAATAATAATAATTATTTATTCACTAACACTGACACATTTAATATTTTATTCATTATTATATTATATTATATTATTTTCAAAACTTCTTAAAATATGAAATTATTCATCATTCACTGTAAACTTTCTCAAGGTTTTCAAGTTTTTTATGGCTGCTGCATCTTGGACATACAATAACAAACTTGACTCTTTAATGGGAGGATTATATTTCAAATAAAAGCGTTAAAACGCATGCCAGGAAAAAGAAAAAAAACCCTCAATTACAGCAACTCCCAGTATTCTGTCACTCCTTTCTGTAATTAATTTAGAGGTTCATTTGTAAATATATCCCCCCAAGCTAACGTCCTCATAATCCCTTTTTAATCACATCCGTCCTTCTCTTACTCTCTCCCACTATTCTCCCTGTCTTCTAGAAATGGTCCGAACTGCTACTCCCTTCCCCATGGTCTCCCTGCTCTTCGTCTTCACCGCCTTTGTCATCAGCAACATCGGACACATCCGGCCGCAGCGCACCATCCTCGCCTTTGTTTCTGGAATATTCTTCATACTGTCAGGTACCGTGCACACAGTTTGAACATGAACACTATGAACAAAGTTTTAAGTCATAAAAGACATCCTCTGTCCCTGCACAGTGAGCCTTGTTCATAAAGTGAGATTGTTCGTACAGATCTTGTTTGAGTGAACAGGAACAAGGTTTGCAAACACTCACAGAACATAAATTTTATACTCTTGTGAAATAACTACAGACTCCAGGCTTTTCTTGTCACGGTTTTCCAATTACTCTGCTGTGCCTCTTGTAGTCATTGCAAAGCAGCCTGCGAGACAAACTTCTGTACACAGCAGTCATCTGTGGATGGAAGCTCTGTGGAGAACTAACACATTTTCTTGGAATACAAAATGCAAAACTTGCTCAGTGTATTTATGCCAAAGGTAAAATAAAGCAAGCTCAGTCGAACTAATTGGACAGATACACCTCCTGTGAGGAATGTTTTTCTGTCTTTTGGCTGGACTTCTTGTAGCCATTCTCAAAGGTTTATGATCAAGTGATTAAACTCGACCGTGAACTCTCCGCAGCTGTTCTCGGGTGGCTTTTTAAATTGCAGGCTGTACAGTTTGGCACGATGATGGTGAAGACTTAAAACTCGTTCCGCTACTATAGATAATAAGGCTTTAGAAATAGCATATCAGAGATTGGAAAATGGCTGAGGTTACTTTTTCCAGTATTACTTTTTGACCTTCCTGTCCCTAAACTTTTTGTTGCCTTGTTGTAGAGGAATTTTCTTTTATGTTCTGCAGCCACTCAAACTGTTTGGAGCGTTTCAGCCTTTTATTTAGGTTGTCCTTGAAGAGCAGATATATTTACTGAAGAACAAACAACACTGCTACAGTTACCACAATAAACACAGTGTGCAAAAGGAAATTTGTTGAACCTTCTGAAGAACCATGCTTTAATCCAACAAAAGATCATTTAATAAGTGCAAAGAGCGTAAAACAATGACATTTTCTTGCACAAAATGTTTTTGCCTATATCCTGGAAAAAAGACAATATTCCTACTAAGCTATTTACATGACTAATATTCCTGTTTACATGCAGCCCTGTATGCGTGCCCTAACTTGATGTTTTTCATGTTGAACTGCGGAAAAGTGAAACAGCAGTAGCTGTGTGTGCCATTTTGCTTCTTTGCATCAAAATAAGATTTTTTTTCAACGTTTCCCACTGGTGACAGCTAGTGGTGGCCAAATGAAGCCTCATGAAGCATTTTCTTTATTTTATAAGCCCACTAGATGGTGTTTTTTTTTTCAACAAAAGATTGAAAACACATTGAATTGCCATTCTTTGAGCCTCCCTTGTTAAACCAAGAGCGCCATCTAGAGGGCTCATAAAATAAAGACAATGTGGCTTCATTTGGCCATCACTACAGACAGCCTCCCCCTTTCATTTCTTTGACCACCTTCTTTAAAAAGTCAGTGTTATGAAATTTATGCATATCCACAAAAAACAAACTGTAAAAACTGTAAAAAATAAAATAAAACAAAATAAAATAAAATAAAATGTAGGTGTGTTTCTCCTAATCAGAAATGTTTGAGAGCTGGCTTGTGTACAGTGTATCCATGACCATAAACAGGCAAAAGGCTGTGTGTCACAAACTGCTGTTAAACCCCAAATAGCACATTTAAAGCGCATGTGCTGTGCGCTTGCCCAAAAAATGCTCCTAAGAAAAGGAATAACACTCACATATCTAACATCCTAATTGATAAATGCTGCATTAAAAAATGAAAATTTTGGAAAAAAGAAAAACAAAAGCAGTAGAAGGCACAGTAAAGCATTAACTTGATGTTTTGTCGATCAAAAGAGACGAGCTAAAAACATTTTGTGGCAAGATTGTGGGCTTTATAACTTCTGGTATTATTTGAAAAGAAAATATATGATCACACTGCTGTCTCACCCAATTCCTTTTTTCTATTTTACATGCAGTTTCAAACTGAAGCTGACTATTTGACTACTAACACCAGGGACTAATTTTGGGAACAACTTTGCAGCATTTTTTTTTACCTAACACCTGCAAAAAAATGTATTGAAGCCCATGTGCTAACTTAAATGATGAAATGGGATGCATAAACCTTTTCAGTATTTGACAAAGCAATAACTTTTCCCTAACCTTAACCATATTATGATATGGCAATATGTGGGATACAGAACATCAACTTTGGTCATTGCTTTGTATGTCCAACAATCCAGCCTCCTCTTTATCAATTGTACGCCATATAAGTAGTCACACTTTCTTGATTAAAAGAAAAACAAAAAACAGTGTTTCCTCCAAAACATAAATCTAATTATAGATGCTGCGCAGCAATGGTCGGGGCTGGGCAATTTTAGGCAAATTTAGGCAATTCTGAGCAACAAGAGGCAGAATAGAAAGACAAACAAGAAAGTTACCATTACAGTGTACATTTTTCATCACTTGAGGCTTGAACTCACAACTTCTGACACCAAGGAGCATCTTCTATCTCACTGAGCTAATTAGCAAGTGACAACTCATCTGTGGCTTCACAAATTGACTAAGTCAGCCACCAGGATGACAGCAGTTGTCAAGGCAGATTTCAAACTGCTGTCATAAATTCAGTTATCAAGACAAAAATATGAAAAAAACGCATCTTACATCTAGACAGCATAGAGATGTTGTTAATTTGTTTTTAACAATGATTGATTTACTCCATAAGTGAAAAACTGATGTGTAAAGATGCTCTATTCCCACTGACAGCAATGGTTCACATGAGGACAGAATTCAAAATGCTGTCAAAAATTCAGTTCTTGATATAAAATTCTGATATTGGCCAACCATCATCTATCATGACTCCAAAGTTTTGTCAATTTTTTTCATGAACATTAAAAACTTATTTAACATGAATTTGCAAATATATGTTTACAGTACTGTTTACAGTCAAACATCTTGATGCACTGTAGGCTCAATTTTTGCTCAATCAAAAATCTGTGTGGATCATTTGTGTAGGACAGTCTGAAGATGCTCTGTAGCAAGTTTGGTGTCAATTGAGCAAAAGTTGTAGGAAGAGTTTAATAGGTTTTACAGTTTTTGAAAAAACAGAGTGATGGACTTCATTATTTGCAATAGGTTTAAATGTACAAAAGTTTCTTCAGTATTGGGGCTACAGTTTGGTGAAAGTTTCAAATCTGTAGCACATATGGTTGATTTGTTGTGAATTTTCACAATTTTGAACTTTAGAGGCTTGCTGTAGCGCCACCATCAGGACTATTGGCCTGTTTTTGCAGCTGAGTAAATCTGGCACAGGACTGGACCTTTGAGCAAAGTTTGGTGATTTTTGGCGTATGGGAAGTAGGATTTCCTCTGAAGAAGAAGGAAGAACGAGCAGGAAAACAAGAGGTTCCTGGCAGAACTGCCTGCCCGGCCCTAATTAATATTTAAATGCATTTTGATAAATACAGTCCTTAAGAGTTATGACAACAGGATCTATGTTGAGAAAGCCATGTGACCCTGGTTCATCAGGCCTGTAGAAACAAGCATAAAGGCTGAGGAATAAGACCTGTGTGAAAGTGTTCAACTCCTCCCTCACCTGTCGGCCTATATGAGACATTCAAAAGCAGCTGAGCAGAAGAAGAGAAGCAAGCTTGTTAAAAGTCAACATTCTTCAAGGTTAATGATAAAAAGAGAGCCCAGTGGACGGAAGACTCTGCAGCCCTCATTTCCTTCTCCCAGCTGACAGCTTGTCAGACCTTACCTTGTTCTTGCTGCTGGCTGAACAGTGAATGGGATTTAATTCCAAATAATTGCTCTCTGCCGAGGAAGCTGCAGGGCACCAGTGATTTGATGTTTTGCTGCAGGCTTTTGGTAAAAAGTTAAAACTTAAAACCAGAAAGTCTGGAAGGCGACTTTGTTTTAGTATTGCATATCAGTCGGAAAGTTAGGTAATGAGGAAGGCGGTTTTCTTCAGGATGACACCTTTTTGGTCTGACATTATCTCACTGCATTGGACACCAACCTTCAGTGCAGTCAAATTCTATTCCAGCCACGTAGCGGAGAGCCTCAAGGGCTGAGTGGAAAGTTACTGGATGACAGGTTTGATCACACTCATTTCTTTTATAGACCAACATGGCAGTTCAATAAAAAAGAGAGACTCACCTTTCAGTGTATTAAATCCATCCAAATTACACAATATGATCTTAAGTAGGTGGATACCCCATCACACCACTCATGTTTCTTGGTTGGTCCCTTAGTTCCAATAACAGAAAAGCTCAATGCTGAAGCATGCACTTATATTTAAACAATGGTGTGCTTCCAGCTATTTGAAAACTGTTTGCTTTCCTTTCCTGTTTCAACATAATATTCAGACAGCAATATCAACAGATATTCATTCATTCATCTTCTAACCGCTTCATCCTCTTGAGGGTCGCGGGGGGGCTGGAGCCTATCCCAGCTACATCGGGCGAGAGGCAGGGTACACCCTGGACAGGTCGCCAGACTATCACAGGGCTGACACATAGAGACACACAACCATTTACGCTCACATTCACACCTACGGACAATTTAGAGTTACCAATTAACCTAGTCCCCAATCTGCATGTCTTTGGACTGTGGGAGGAAGCCGGAGTGCCCGGAGAGAACCCACGCTGACACGGGGAGAACATGCAAACTCCACACAGAAGGGCTCCCACGCCCGGGATCGAACCGGCAACCCTCTTGCTGTGAGGCGAGAGTGCTAACCACCACACCACCATGCCGCCCAATAAGCAGATATGTTCCATCTTATTGTCTTTAATTTCAACAACACAGAGAACAGCTTGAACAAGCTGCGTTTGAGCTAACGATCAGGGATTTCACTCTCAGCATAGTCTCTATAAACAGACTCTACATTCAGTGAATGTAGTGTCTGTAAACAAACCCCTGATCTTGAAGAGCGGAAGACCCCTGGTTTCTGGTTGTAGGCTGTTTGTAGTCCGCGTGATATTGATCAATCACGTTTGAGCCGGCTGCAGTTGTTGCCAGGTTAAACGCTCTGTGCGGTGAACTAACGAGGCGGTCCATAATTGGCGTCACTGCAAACTCTGAATCCATTGCAATGGCTCATCATATTTACTTATATATAAACGGAAATCGGAAATGGAAATTCGCTTCCTCAAACCGGAATGCCAAAAAATCGGGGGTCTGCCCCCAGAGGCTGTATTGCCGTCTGCCGGAAGTCAGACGCCGAATATAGCCAATGGGTTCCGAGAATGCTCTCAGCAGTACATGACTGCGCATGTGCGTCTACTTCCGAAACACAGCGGTGTTTGATTTTTCCACAGACGTGAAAAAAACGCCATTTGCACCGGGACAGGACAAACAATAAATGAAACCAACGAAATTCCACACATTCCTGTGGTTGGCTCCAACGCTGTCAGCGTGATTTAAATAGTAAATATTTAAATCGTTCATTGAGTTTATTGAGCATGTTTTTTACAACGAAAAATAGGTAAAGAGGAAAAGAGAAAAAGAAAAAAATGACATGCATGGTTTTAAGTGTTCATTAAGGTTTCATACATGTCAGCACCCTAAATATTAAAACAAATCTTTTACTGTACACGTTGCGAAGTGTTTCTAATTTCTTTCTACTCCATACAGGTAGAGTAAAATATTGAGATGTTTTTATTTGTTTGGTTGGTTTTTGACTTTGCTTTTTAAAAATGAATGAAGCGAGGAGAGGTGAACAATATGAAGCAATGAAGGTTTTTGTAATAGTACCGGCAAGAATTTAATTGCAAATATGTTAATAAAGTATTTCTTGTTTAAGTACATAGGATCTTAAGATTTTTCTTTTTTTCTTTTTTTTTTTTTTTTTACTGTGGTATCGACTTTGGTATCGAGAATCATGTAATTTTACTGGTATCGGCACCGACTACTGAATTTTTGGTATTGTGACATCCTTAGTCTTAGGTAAGTTGTTGTATAGCTTATAGTTGTTTAAGCTACTCTAAGCTATTTTATTGTGTTTCCTTTTAAAGCAAAGCTCTGAGGGAATATGAGTTCCCTCTTGTCACCAGTTCTGCAGTGTAGACTTTTATTGTGAAAGGGAAGAACAGCAGGAGTTGATCTTGTATATGTGCCTTTGTCAAGGTGGGAAGGATTAATAGGAACAGTAAAGTTTGCAGTCCTGGCTGTACTATGGAGCCTCAGTGTTGTTGTTTTATAATCATAAAACATATTTATAGGTACAATGGGATTTGTTGATGCCTTTATTTGTGGCGCAAGAACTCAAAAAACAATGTTGTTTCAATAAAAAATATAACATTTTAGAAAGATAAATCGATGTGTGAATTATCACACACAAAAGAAATGCCCCCAGTGTCTGAGGTCCTTGAGTCAGTGTTGGACCTCATTGATGCTGGTGGCTAAATGGGAACAAATTCCTGCAGTTCCACAATCTAATGGAAAGTCTGAAACAGGAAGAGTCTGTCATAGCAGCAGTTTAATGCCCAGTTTAATGTTGGAATGCTTTCCTGATGTTTATCAGTGTGGATGTAATGCTTAGGTATCCACATACTTTTGGCCACAGTGTTTGTCCTAAGGTGATGGATCAATGTTTGTCTGAGCAGGTCCCCATTTTGTTGTTATCTCGTTCACATGCATGAGTAAGCATATGCACGGGCATGAGTACGCAAGTGGCACTTAATATTCCTGCCAATGGTTTCCACTACACGACAGTCTGTGGTGTTAACGTGCCAAAAAAAATCACAGGAATGGGCCGGCAGAAGGGAAGAAGAAGACTGTAAACACTGATGTAACAGGGCTGGTTTTGAAATATTTTTAAATAATGGGCTTGCGTACTTTTTTAGAACTGAACAGATTTGATAGGCCTCAGCAATACACACAAGAAAACCCAAAATTAAAAACTAAAATCTGCACAATGAGGGTCTAAAATTGGTTCTACAGACAAACAAGAGCATTGCTCAAATGGGGTTTGTACTTCTGCTTTTAACTGATGCTATATCTACAGTGAAGACTGTGTAGACTCTGCGTAGATGTGTACCCTACACCGTACCCTGATGTGCACCTTCCCAGGAATGTAACAACACATTGTGGTGATACAAACTTCCTGTTTATTATTTTAAACTGAAAACCATTTCTGCTTAAAATAGCACAGATATGAAATAAAAAATTGCAAAGACAATGAAGCCCTCAGGGCATAGCATTTGAATTCTTGTGTGAGATTTTTCCTGGCATTATGAGTGGAGGTAAAGTCTGTTAGCTGCTAAGCTAATTTATGCAATGGGAAATGTCATGAGCTAATGTGTTTTGTTTGTGAACATTGTGAGTCATAATGGAGCCAAGTTTGTACTTTTGTTTAATGTTGTCGCAATTAAGCCATGTTTTATCTGTGTTTCATGTGTGTACACAACACAGTGGCATAGAAACTCCACTGCCAACTAGTGTTTTGGAGGTGTAAATGCAGAGCAATGCAGTGTAAAGTATAAATATAGTATAAATGGCTTGTATAAGTGGTGTAGGCCACTTCCATAGGCTACAGTAGGCTATAAAAACTATAAATCAGCATTTAATGGCTTACATAACTGGGAACTAAAACACATTCTGAGAGTGTGCAGAAGTTTTTAAAAGGCCTTGTTGTGCAAACAAAGAAAAACAGACCATATCACAATCACAGCATCATAAAACAGCAACATAGAAATATTACTCTATGGTTATACTATTTTGGTAGATTTTAAAAGTCGTGTTTTTGGACACAGAAAAAAAGACTTAGTGTTTATGAATGTGCAGCCACAGTGCTTTAAGATATTTTTATAGATATGTTGAGGTGACCCAATATTTAGTAGAAGCAAGCTGCAAACTTCTTACAGCCACCTGCTGAGCCTACAGCAGCTGTGGCTCAGGAGATAAAGCATCTACCAATCGCAAGGCTAACGGTTCGATCCCTGGCCCATGCAGTCACATGTCAAAGTGTCCTTGGACGAGATACTAAACCCTGAATTATTCCAGATGGCTATGCCATGTGAGTGTGTGTGAATGTTTATCTGATTAGCAGCACCTTGTATGTGTGTGAATGGAGCTTGTGCTGCAAAGCACTTTGAGTGGTTGGTAAGACTAGAAGTGCTTTATATATGATGTTCGTTTAGTAGTGATGGCCAAATGAAAGCACACTGAATTGCCATTCTCTGAGTCTCTTTCTTCAAACCAAGAGCACCATCGAGTGGGCTTTATAAAATAAAGAAAATGCTTCATGAGGCTTCGTTTGGCCATCACTGCCGTTTAGCATTTACAGGGGGCAAGCGTTAAAAGATGTTAGGTGGGGTTAATGGCATCACTATCACTGTCAAAAGTAATCCACATCAGCCCTTCATCAGTTAACTAAAAGCTTGGAGAAAAGCTTTGTGTAGAAAATGTGATGTGTCTTTAGTCTTTGTAATGATGAGTTGGAATTTTATAGATATGATCCCAACAATAAAACTGGTCACTAAAGCTGTCTAATAAACAAGTTATGTATTGAAGATATGTGAGTTTGTTTACAGGGCTGGTGTGCTTTGAATTAAATGAAAAGGACGACAGAGAAAACTCTCAGAACAAAGTTTGCACCTATAATCCATCTTCCTGTTTCACTGAGGATTAACACTTAACTAAACAAAGTCCTCTCTGTCACGTCACTGAGCAGTGAAATCTTTCACCGAGCTCTCTGTTTCATTTCTATCAGACTCCTAGTGGGAAGGAGGGTTGCTGAAGTCAACAGGATGACATCACTTTCTCGTGTGGCTGCAGGACAGCTGGGTGACGTTTCTGGTCGGTTACCTTGAGTTCAGGGTCGAGCGATTTTTTGGACCTCGTTAGTCTCTCTCACCCTTTTTCTGAGCAGACAGGATGACAGCACCTTCCTGTTTCAGCCTCTCTTTTTTTCTGCATGAGTGAGCTTTACCTCACACAGATGCTAGCTTAGCATGGTGGACTGCTGAGTGGACACTTGGACAAACGTGACAACCATGATGTCATGGGAATGCCACACAGCCAAGATGGAAAAAAACACATACATGAACATACAAACTCAGACACAGATCAGATGAATGCATGTGTGCAGATAAAACAACCTGAAAAATACTGAAAAAGCACCCTGTCCACTAAGACAGAGAAGCATGTGTAGTGGTTGTTTATATATTATATATCTATTATATTCATAATGTTATTTCTTCAGCTCAGTTGCCAGAAGAAAATGTGGAATTGCATGTTTCTGCAAACCGCTGATGCACTACAATTGCAGTTTTCATACATATCATGTCAGTGTTTCTAAAGTGACTATTATATAAACTGACTTTGTCACTGGGAGGTGAAGGGGATGGTGGATGGTGTCTCACTTAGGCCAGATACCTGCGCAGTTGCAGACCACTGTTAGAAACCAACAAACAACCAAGCCAGTTGACTTTTAGCAACCCATCACTGTGTTTCCAGCAGATATTGTGCCACCAAAGCAGTTAGCCTATTTTAAGCCAAAACATGATCTTTTTGTGCTTAGACCTAACCACACTTTCACCACAGCGATACTGACGCATAAAGAAACATACACTTTCAACCAGGGTCTAAAATTAACACCCGCCAAATGCCAGAATGTGGGTGGATTTTCCATTTGGTGAGTAAATCTCAGAGGGCTACCTGCCACACTGGTAGGTAAATGTTTGTACTAAAGTTGTCATGTAGTAAAAAAAAACTAAGCTGAGCCTCTGCTGTGTTTTGACATCATTTAGGGGCACGCTGCTCTGCGGCTCTTCTGTGTCAGTGTTGGAATTTCACAGACACACACGCACAAATACACTACTGTGTTTTTTAGCAAGTCTAAACGGTGCTGTGACCTGATTGTCTCAAGCGTTCTTTTTTGCGGCACTGTTTACAGGACAGGACATCAGCTGATTTGTTAAAATATCACTTGCAGCTGGTGTGCTGCTAGCTTCCGTTCTGTGTTCTGAGTTCCTTCGATACTTATGATTGTAATTAATCGTAATAATAATTTGATTTAATTTAATTTTAATTTTTAATTTTATATACTTTATTAATCCCCCAGAGGGGAACACTCAAGCTCTGTAGTTTCAACCAAGACGGCAACTCTTCATTGCCATCACATTGTCAACTGCGTCACACTACAACTTCACTGCTTCTATTTTTGCCGTTCAGAGCACAAATATTAGACATATTCTGCTTACCAGAGGAAACTTATTCACATGCTGAGGCTGTGGTGATGAGTGTATTGATGAAATGTATTTAAAACATCTTGCAGATTTTGCTCTGGCCTCTTCTTTACGTTTGTATTCAATAAAATAGTGTCTAATATCAATTACATCTACAAATGCATATATGACACAAAAAGGCAATATTATATATGTCATATATGTATATATATGTCTTATGTAATATATAATGTATAATTTTGGTCGGTAAAAAAATATACGTGGTCACTGGATTCTTTCGTCTACTAGTCTCTTTGGCTTGTGAGTCAAAAACTTAATTTTGGACACTGCTTTCAACATATCCACAAAGTGATAATGTACAAATGTAAGGTATTTGTGGTTCGCAGAAATGTGCAACTTCTACATGAATTTTGCTGAGTGGGCTGATTTATTTTATCAATGTGAAAAATTATACATACGCTGTGAAGACAGAACATATAGGCACATGTGATTTTCAGATATTTGTCATATGAAAACATTCGTTTCACATGTAGTATCACACCTAAAGGTCCAGTGTGGAGGATTTAGGGGGATATATTGGTAGATGACAATGAGTCATTTATAGGGAGCAGGTCCTCATCTACAGAGATCACCATGTTGCACTGCCTTGTTCCTACAGTGGCCCAGAACAGACAAACCAAACACTGGCTCTAAATAGGGCCATTTTGTGATTTTGCATTGGTCATTGTAGTTAGTAACCTCTCTGTGACAAGCAGCATCGGAAAAACACTGAAACTTATTCAGTCTTTTTTGTTCTGGTTTAAAACACCAGGTCTGTTTATTATGGAGAGAAAGAGACCTCTGCAGATAATTCGGCCTTCAGTAAAAGCCTCCTGAAAAATAAACACTGTAGGAATTATAACAGGGAGAAGTTTCAGCTGGTTTGAATCCGCAATCCTCACTGCTAGATGCAACTAAATCCTCTGTTCCTGTAACATGTAAGCAAGACGGTTCGTGGTTCATAACCCATAGTGGGAGGTTTGAACCTCAGGGTGGGGGAGCACTTCACTGTAGAGTTTGCATGTTTTTCTCCAGGTACTTCACTTTCCTCCCACAGTCCAAAGACATGCAGGTCAATAGGTGACTCTAAATTGCCTGTAGGTGTAAATGTGGTGTGAATGGTTGTCTGTCTCTATGTGTCAGCCCTGCGATTGTCTGGCGACCTGTCCAGGCTGTACCCCGCCTCTCGCCCTGTGTCAGCTGGGATAGGCTCCAGCCCCCCTGCGGCCCCTAACAGGATAAGCGATTACAGAAATGAATTAATGTGTTGTTCCCACATGTGACATTTATTTTTGAGACACATGGCTACATTTGTTCATATTATATTTGTTGTAATAGCTCATTAAAAATGACAAAAATGTTACTAATGTGAGAAAAGCTACAGATTTGACCATGCTTAAATCGAGAAGAATCACACAAAAAAATAATATTGGCAACAGCAAATTCTTATACAGAAAGAGATAAGTGCAGAGACACAATCAGAGAATGAACATGCTTTTGTAGTATTTCTAGTATTTATTAAGTTACTTCAATATCTAGTAATTGCTGAGCATCTTTTGTGATAATTGAAAAACCCTCTCCCTGTCAGAAATAGTGAGTTATTTTCGTCTGATGGTTCATAACACAAAGACAGCCTAGAGATCGATTTTTGCCATTTTCACCTCTGCAGCAGCAAAATGACAATGTTCACACTGGATTTCTATTGTTTACTTGTGTTTTTGTCTTGTTGTTTACCATGAAAGAGAATGTTTTCCAAAGGCAGCGCTGCAATTATTCCTCACACAGCAGGGACGTCAGAGAAAAACACCACAATCAGTGGTATTTTAGAATGATTTCGCAGCAAAAAACTGTTTGTCTCAGTCAGCATGTGAGTGCTTTTGTCATGGAAACTGCCCATCAGTCACAGAGCACCCTGCGGTTACAACATGGTGGCTGTGGACCAGCTGTTTTCTCCCATTTCTCCTGTCTGTCCCTCTTCCAGTAACTTCTCTTTCCCAATTCTGTCTCTTTTTTATGTCTCTGGAGATTGTACCCTCTCTCTCTCTCTCTCTCTCTCTCTCTCTTCCCTCTTTGAATGTGTATGCGTGCACGTTCAAACACGTGGTGCACACACAAGAGAACTGAGACCAGCTTTTAGCCGCAACACTGCCATCTGATGGCCTCTAAAGACAATTACAACTCTCAGTCTCATTTTTTTTGTCTCCCCAATTCTCACCAATAAATCTACCAGTTTGACTGATTCTTCATATTTAGAATAATGGAAAAGATGGATAACACTGAATTTAAGTTGACACAAAATAGAGACTATGTTTCCAGAGTTTGATTTTTAAATTACTGTCTCAGGACAAATATAAATTATGTAAAGTGCACAATGATATAGACAAGTATCAATCATAAAAAGGACAAAGGATTTAATTTTCAAAAAAATCTGAAAGCTTTTATGTAACTGAGTATCTTCTTCAGTGTTTTTGTCACATCATCCTGTCTGGATAAAGAGCAGTGAAACAGAAACGTGTCTATGTTAAAATGTCACAGGTTATTACTGCAACTGCAGCCTGTTAGCGCCTCAGTGCTCCGTCTCTCCTCTGCCTGGTTTCCTCGAGGTGTCTCAACTCACAGGACATGTTTGTTCCGACACTTATATTAAACAAATCCCCTGCGCGCCTCTTGCAGGTTTCTGTGTCTGCTGCTTTGATTAGTCCCATTTTACACAGCTGTGACTCCAAACAATCTCGATGAACAGGTATTTCCAATTAGGAGCAGATGGTACTCTGCTAATGTGTTTTCAGATAAAGCTTTTCTGTTTGTTATAACAGCACTTGTTTTTCTGTGCTGTTGTAGATGGATTTTCACCGTGTTTGTGCATCTTTGTTTTGAGATGTCATGTCTTCACTCAGGTTCAGTATTTCATGTAACGAATTTTCGTTCTGATGTGCATTGCAAGGTGTGTATCTGAATGACAATAAAGGTCAGTCTAAGTCTAAGTCATTTTACAGATGGAAGTAGGTTCTGAATCCCACAGCTAGGGCCAGAAAAACTTTGGGGCCAAGGTTTAAATGTTTCAGAGGCCCCGTATTGACCCCCATTACTTCCATTCTCTTTTCAGTAGAGTGCGCAAGTCAGCCCGGTCTCACTCTGAAGTCGTCAAATACAGGCACTTGGTCAGTGACTTCTGGCATCAGACATCAACGATTAAAGTCTACGTTGACTTAATACGCGGCCAGTACGCCATTATTGTTTAACAACCACTTTTTGTGGCACAATAAAAATAAAGCAACAGACCGCTTAAGGTGTGATGGGCTTAAAAGTCGCTTGAAATGATGATTAGTGGCAAAAAACAGCCGGTTGTCTGTTGGTCTTGAACAGTGACCTGCAGCTTGGCAAGCATTTCACCTGGATATCACCCCATCTACCATCCCCTCCATCTTCCAATGACAAAGTCAGCTCATATAGCCTACTACATCATTTTAGAAACACTGATATGATACATATGAAACCTACATGTGTAATGTATCAACACATTCTCACTCCAACCTTGTCACATATCTATGTTAGGACATGGACTTTCCACACCGAGATTCGATGTGCAAGGTACCCTGGGTATGTTGGTTGTTGACATTCTGGGATGCCGAGTCAAGTTCTGCCTGTTACATGCAGTGTCTGTTTTCTAAGTACGCTGCTGTTTCCAAAGGAAATGTACAGTTTTCATACAGAAAACTCTGTCAAATCTCTGTCAAAATAAAGGCACTACTTTGGTACAGCACTGCATACTTACAGTTTTTTTTCCTTCAACAGCAAATGCATGTGTTTACATTTTGCAGAGACACATGGCTGGGTTTAGGCGACAAAAGCATGTGGTTGGGTTTAGAAAAAAAGAACAGGGTTTTATGGGAAGCGGATATTGGCCTCCCGGGTGAGAGATGGTGGTTGTTGGACCCATCCACCACTGCATCCATCTGTCTTACTCGGACTTCCACTGCCTTAACTTTCTTTGCCGTCCTGCTGCATTTCCCCCTGACACTGCTGGGCCAGCTGTGTATCATCTATCCATCCATCCATTTTCATCCGCTTATCCGGGGCGGGGTCGTGGGGGCAGCAGCCCGAGCAAAGCACCCCAGACATCCCTCTCCCCAGCAACGCTTTACAGCTCCTCCTGGGGGGACCCCAAGGCATTCCGAGGCCAGATGATATATGGAATCCCTCCAGCGTGTTCTGGGGCCTCCTACCAGTGGGACGTGCCTGGGACACCTCCAGCGGGAGTTGCCCAGAAGGCATCCTGATCAGATGCCCGAACCACCTCAACTGACCCCTTTCGACGCAAGCAGTGGCTCTACTCCGAGCTCCCTCCAGATGTACAAGCTCCTCACCCTATCTCTAGGGCTACCCAGCCACCCCACGGAGGAAACTCATTTCCACTGCTTGTATCCGCGATCTCATTCTTCCGGTCAGTACCCAGAGTTCATGACCATAGGCAAGGGTTGGGACGTAGATGGACCAGTAAATTGAAAGCTTTGCTTTCCAGCTCAGCTCCCTCTTCACCACGACGCACTGGCGCAGCGCCCACATCACTGCAGAAGCCGCACCGACCAGCCGATCCATCTCACACTCCATTCTACCCTCACTCATGAACAAGACCCCAAGATACTTGAACTCCCTGGATGGTGAGGCAGTGCCGTGAGGCAGGGCGAAGGCAGGGTGGAGAGACGAGGTGGTGGGGCACAATGGTGAGGCACAGTGAAGGACGGGAGTGGGTCCAGCAGGCGCAGGCAGAATGCAGGCAAGCGAGGAGGTTTCCTGATCACAGGAGAAACAAGGTAAGTCACAATGAAACAGCAACAGGAAACACTGGCAACAAGATCACTGAAGGAGTCGAGAGTCTGAGCACAGTATACCGCGTGGGGAACTGGATGATCTGACGACGAGTGGCTGGAGAGACCGGGCTTTAACTGAGACTGATGAGAATGAGGAACAGGTGCGTAGCCTGCACACCTGCTGGCTCGCTGGACCCGCCCCTAGGAGAGAGGGAGACACAGACACGGGGGAGGGGAGACACACTGGGAACACAGACTCATGACAATAATATTGACTCCACTGTACAAGTCTTACAGAAGTGACTGTATGACTCATAAAACAGCATCACTTTGCTACAGAAACAGGAGACTGTGGTAGTGATTGTATTTTATATTCTGTCTTTGAGTTCATAAAAGAGAGTGACATGTAGTGAGGAAAAGTTTG
The DNA here is from genome assembly GCF_011397635.1 of Epinephelus fuscoguttatus. NCBI lineage: Eukaryota > Metazoa > Chordata > Actinopteri > Perciformes > Serranidae > Epinephelus > Epinephelus fuscoguttatus. Next base: position 10,386,943 of record NC_064768.1, on the reverse strand, counting down.
CACTGAAAACGGCTTTGCCAATCACAAAATCTAATTTAGGGTGTTACTAAAAGAAAAAAAAAAGATTTAAAGAATGACACAGGGTTTGCAGCCCTGATCTCAGACAGGTCATTCCAAAGAACAGCAAAAAAATGCTTGCTATGTAGTGACTCCTTGCCATTGTTTCCAGTAACAATTGAGGGTGTTTTGCAGTAACCTGATGCTGTTTTTCCACAGGGGATAATGCCATGAAAACTGGCTGGTTTTAATTGAGACATTGTTGCTAATGCAACCACCAAACCCCGAAGCCCAACCCCTTACCCTAACCCTAACCCAATTGGGTATTTTTAGCCCAAACATTACATTTTCCTGGCTGTAACTCAGTAGTTCAGAAGGACAAGAAGTGGTGCATCTAGATATCTCAGGGTGTGGATAGGACAATAAGAAATCAAATAAGTAACTTGGAGGGAGGCTTCTTAGGGCTTTGTAAGTCAACGACACCTTGAAATCAACTTTAAAAGCAACAGATGTAAGAAAGCCAGTGTATGGAGGCCTGGATTGGTGAAATGGGATCATATTTCCTGGCCTAAGTCAAAAGCCTGGCAACAAGTTAACATGTTGTATCTCTGCAGCCTCGACATGTAGCGGCATTATTTAGGAGGAGCGCATCAGCTCTGCAGAGCCACAGAGCCTCTGCGACACCCTGACGCAGAAGCTTAAATCCGGCTTAACATATTTTCAAATGAAAGTCCATGTTGGCTAGTGCTTAGTTATCTCATCCCTGAGTAAGTTAGTGTTGTGTCTTAAGGTTTCAATGATATGATCTGAGAGTGGGAGAGCTGTAAGGTGTTTTTTTAAAGGGAGGCATCTTTGTAGTGTTTAGTGTGTCAGAGTTTCACTGCTGGAAGACTTTGGAGGTCAGCTGCAGTCTGCCGACAGGGGAGGAAGCACTGACACACTCCTAATGAGGGTTCACTCTTGGTTGGTGTGTGTGTGTGTGTGTGTGTGTGTGTGTGTGTGCGTGCACAAGTCATTGAGGTTTTGTATACTTAAGTGTGTGTTTCTTTGACTGCTGGTGCATATTATTGTGTATATGCATGTGTGCGTGCGTGCGTGCGTGCGTGCGTGCGTGTGTGTGCGCACAAGTCAGTGAGGTTTTGTATACTTAAGTGTGTGTTTCTTTGACTGCTGGTGCATATTATTGTGTGTGTGTGTGTGTGTGTGTGTGAGACTGTCCTTGTTTATCTCTGTACCACAGCACAGCCTGTTGTTGGGGTTTTCTCAGCCTATTTACAGTACAACCAGGACACGTTATCATTAGCTATTCCAACTACAGAGCACACACACACACACACACACACACAAACACACACCCCAATACAAAGAGACTAAAGGCCCATTCAAATGAGATTTGTATTACAGGGTAACAAGGGTAATGCAACATTAGCTTTGCACCTCCTGGTTTTGCTGGTTATTCATACTTTGTAGAGCTGTTAAGCATTTGTGAGCGATGGAATGGACAAAAATAATTAAATATCATAATCTCTCATCCTCTTCCTCCGCATTCGGTTAACCTCCAGGCCGCTGACACATCACTCTCATTTTTGGAAAGTAAATTAGACTCTGCTCCAAAACACAGAGTTGAACACCGAGAAGAGTTCGTGGTTTAAAGTGTAACTACTACAGTGATTTTTAATTAAAAGTTTCCGTATGAATTTCTCTTTGACCTTCTGCAAGCTGACGAGACAGGTATCTGGCTGTTAGCTAACATTTAAATCAGGTGTGTAAACATGAAGATACTGTTGGAAAAACACAGCTAAATAGACTTTTTCTTTTAGAGTCACAGACATCATCTCACAGGCACAAGATCTTAGTAGATTGCAGAGAGAGTTTATATGAGTTGAGTAATGCCTTGAATTACTATGATACTTGGTTGTGAGGATAGATGCGTAGTCAGCGTAATCCTAAAGGAGTCACTGTACTCTGGGGCCACAATAGAATCAACACTGTTGATAGAGGCTGTGTCGCCTATTAAAAGCCACCTTTGACACAAATGAGAGACAAACTCATGGGGGGGGGGGTCAATATATGTAGTGATAACAGTACTCTTAGAAATAAACACACTCACTGGAGCCATATAGGATTTTTGTCCTAGAAACCTTTTTTAGTTCCTGGTAGAACCTTTATATGAAGCTTCCACCTGGAAATCTTTCAAAGGCTACTACCTAGAACTCAACATGCCTCCAACCATCTACGAAAGGTTCCAGCCAGAACCCCCTATGAGAGATTCTACTTCTTCTGGAGAACCGTCTATGGTCTGTTTCACCCAGAACTCTCTGGAAATCTCTGGAGGTTTATCCAGAACCTTTCCTCCTTTTAAGGTGGCTAATAAAAGCCCATTTAGAGAGTCTACCCTGGGGGCTCAAAAAAGGTAATGAGCCCTTTTTACACTGCCTGTTCAAGGTGGGAATATCGTGCCATTATGCCATCTCGCTGTGCTGCAGATAAGGTACAACTGCGGAATGGGGGTAAGAGTTATTTCACCTTTAAACTGCCACATTTAGCAGGATGGGATCATTGGCAGGACAAGTGTGAAGTTAGGAGATTCAAAAAGTGGGTGGTAGCACTTGGGAAATGGGAAATGGACCTGCACTTGTATAGCGCCTTAAAACTCAAAGCCCTTTTTACACTTCGTGTCACATTAACTCATTCACACACACGTTCATACACTGGTGGCTGAGACTACAAGGTGCCACCTGCTACTCAGTTTCTAACACACTCACTATGGAGCAGCCATCAGGAGCAACTTGGGGTTCAGTATCTTGCTCAAGGATACTTTGACATGCAGACTGGAGGAGCCAGGGATTGAACTGCTGATCTTCCGATCTTCCGACAATGCACTCTACCTTCTGAGCCACAGCCATCTCTTAGCAGCTAACTCAAAGAGAAAGAGCAGCAGCCATACCCACAGATCTCTCTCCCACATATCCTGGTTTTAGTTTAACAGGTTAGCCTGGGGGCCAGGGGAACTACATCCAGCAGCCTTGGGCTTCATGAGGCTCCTAAAAAGCTGGAGCTGATGTGGTTTAACACAACCCACATCAGTCATAGTTCACACATATTTCTTTGAATGAAAAGGGTTTCTAATGGAACCATCAATCTTACAAAGAACCTCTTGAAAAAGGATTCAAGGACGCCATCTCCTCAGGAAGAACTCTTTTGGAACCTTTATTTTGAAGAGTTTATGAATACTATATGTGTGTGTTTGTGTGTGTGTGTGCAGGTCTCAGTCTGGTGGTTGGTCTGGTCCTGTATATCTCCAGTATTAATGACGAGGTGATGAACCGACCCAGGGAGCCAGAGCAGTTCTTCCACTACCGCTACGGCTGGTCCTTCGCCTTCGCTGCCTCCTCCTTCCTGCTTAAAGAGGTAATCGAAGAACAACACACACACAAACACAAACACATTGGCCTACACTTGGATGTGGTCATGCATAAACATTTCAGTGTTTGAACACAGACACAGAGACATGAATAAAAGACGTGCAAGTAATGACACATCGGATGTGCATGTGGACAAAAAACACACACTCTGCGGCTGTGCTCAAGAAAACACACAGGCACAAGCACACACAGAGCAGTTCACAGTGACACTAATATATACTGATGCTTAACATTTACTGATGTTATGCAACTGACAAAAGAGATAACGTGCACACACACACACACACACACACACACACACACACAAACACATACAGATTGTTTTGGATTCTGTCTTGGATGTCAACCAGCCACCGCTTAGCTAAACATACTCGGGCATGTGCACAAACACAGACACACAAAGTACTTGTAGCTTGCTGAAATGCAGAGGTATTCAGCTAAACACACACACACACACACACACACACACTCACACACACAAACACACATTTAAAAAGTGCCTGCGTAGGAGCCCGTCATCTTGCCTGCATCAATATTCATAAATGTTAATAGCTTGAATACTTGAGGGCAGCAGCTCTGTCGCAGCACAGCTTCACATGCAGCAGAATGTTCCCTGCTTTGGGGGGGCAGGCTCTGCTCCTTCATTCTTCCTCTCCTAGCTCCCCTCTTTCCTCCTCCTGTCTCTTCTCTGCTGCTTCTCTCTATGTCCTCTGCTTTTATCTTGTCGCTACTCCTTTTCTTTTATCTGCAGTTTTTTAATCCTCTGTTGTCCCTTCCCCTTTTCTTTTCTTTTCTTTTCTTTTCTTCTTCTCTTATCCCCTCCGCTGGCTTCCTGCCTTCTTTTCTTGTCCTTTCATCTTATCTCCTCTTTGTCTCTCTTTGTTTTATGTTCCTCTCCTCTCCTCTCTTCATCTTGTAGCATTTCTCCCTTTATCTCCTCCTCTCTGCAATCCTGTTTTCCCTCCTCTTCTTTTGTCTTCTTCTTGTATCTCCTCCTCTTCGGCCCTCCTGTAATCTTATCTCCTGGCCCCTCCTTTTTTTCCTCTCTCCTCCTCTTTCATATCTGCTTCCCTTCTTTTGTTCTTTATTTCCTCACAACTTTTGTCTTTTTTTTGTCCTCAATATTTACTTTACTTCTTCTGTTCCCTTCCTGTTTCTTTTACGTAAGTATCCCATTTACCTCTAATCCACCTCATCTGGTTCATCTCCCTCATCAATTTCCTCCTCTTTCTCACTCCTCTTATCCCTCTCTTTTGTTGGGGTCAACACATTAGGCTTCACACGGAGGCACCAAAATGATGGGAACATAAATTCGGGCTTCACATGGTGGCACCAAATATGTTGGGATCAATATATTAGGTCTCACCAAGGGACACCAAATATGTAGAGATTTAATTGGCTATCAGAAATAATTAATAATTATTATTAATAATAATTATGTTAAATAATGTGACTTAATTAACATTAAATCACCTCGTGGGGCACCATTCCCGTAAAGGGAAAAATGATAGCCAGTTAAAGATATCAGTCTCATAAAATAGGCTAAACTATTAATTTGGAGTTTTGATTAATAATTAAATTAATGACAACAACCAAAATTAACAGTAACGCCTGAAGGATTTTGGAGTTCTTGATGCAGCAGAGGCTGACTATTCATTCACTCTTGTGCAACATTAAACAGGCAGCAGGTATAATTCCAAAGAATTATATTTATTCACAAACTAGCAAAGCAAACCAAAACACACAAATTCTAACTATATACAAGCTTGGTGTGTATATGTATGTTGTTTGTGTGAGAGAGAGAAAAGAGAAAGAAAGACAAAGGCGGGTGTGGTGATCAAAGAGCCGTTTGGCCTACAAAACAAAATGGCTGACAACAAAGAACCACCAAAATGGCCGAATCAAGGCTGCTTCAGTTTCGGGGGAGGTATTTGTCTGACCATGTGGTCAGACCAAAGACAAAGGAAAAGAAGCGGGAACTTTGAGATGCCTGTTTGGGTGTAGCTCTGTTGAAAGCCTGTTTGTTAATGAGTCTATGTCAATGTGACGTGTGTTGCAGACGGTCCGGATTAGTGCAAAGATTGTTTAGTTGGGTGCAAGAATCTGTTTGTGAATAGTATTAGCAAACTAAACACTTAGCTTTGGCGAAGCCAACTAATCAATGACCTAACTGCAAACTATCACAGCAATAACTCAAAAAACAGCATCAAATCACACACAACAAGTTAAACAGTCTTGCTTAGCCTGTAAAGCTGTGATAAGCTATGCCCAGTTGCTACGTTACCGATCCTTGAATGGATGGGAGAAAGAGTCACTTGGTGGTGTACTGCTTTGTTAGCTGGCAGAAGAAGGCTGGGAAGATGGTTCAAGATGCAGTCTTTGTTGGGTCCTTTGTTCCAAAGGTGAAACTCCGAGGAAGCTGGTCGCTCAGGGTTTAGCAGAGTTAGACGCTGGGTGCTAACTCACTTAGTTCCTTGTTGCTGGAAAGCTAGTTGCAAACCTTGTGTTTGCAAGAGAGTCTGTGATCAATTGCCCTCCCTTTAGTGGTTTGGGGCTATGGAGCAGAGGTCTGGGCCTCTGCTGTTCCAGGCCCAGCCGGAAAAAGGTGTTAGCTGTTCAACAGCTGGAGAGCAAGAGAGAGATCTGTTGGAAGGGAGCACAGATCTACAGATGCCTGTGACATCAGAGTCACATGCCACTGTAAAGGTCCTGTCCAATCAAGTTTTGGGACATGAGTCTCATTGAGGCGTGAGGTGAGATCTCCTGTGGAGATGGGTGTCACATAGCTCTCTTTGTTTGGAGAACAAAGAGCATGCAATAAATCAATCAATCAATTTTATTTATAAAGCCCAATATCACAAATCACAATTTGCCTCACAGGGCTTTACAGCATACGACATCCCTCTGTCCTTTGGACCCTCACAGCGGATAAGGAAAAACTCCCCCCCAAAAAAACCTTTAACAGGGAAAAAAACGGTACAAACCTCAGGAAGAGCAACTGAGGAGGGATCCCTCTTCCAGGACGGACAGACGTGCAATAGATGTCGTACAGAACAGATCAGCATAATAAATTAACATAAACCATATGACACAATGAGACAGAGAGAGAGAGACAGAGACAGAGAGAGAGAGAGATGCAGGTAATGACAATAGCTTACAACAACATTATTTAAAGTAATAATATTATAGTTATAGTTCTGGCTACTGTGGTACAATATGTTGAAAGTATGTATTAATATCTGGCAGTATACATGTGTGACAATAGTCATATGTGTATAATAACAGTAGAAGTATGACGTATGACGAATGATGGCAGCAGCAGCAGCAGGAGGCATCTGGCAGGACCATGGCAGCAGCACAACCACACACGTCACGCTATCCAGGCACCGCTGCGATATGAGTTAATCTGAGAGACAGTGGAGCACAAAAGGCTCTGGAGAAGAAGCCGAGTTAGTGACATCCAGAATGGCCGAGTTAGCAAGATGCAGTAATAGAATACGAGAGAGAGAGAGAGAGAGAGAGAGAGAGAGAGAGAGAGAGAAGGTGCCTGGCGTATTATGGGGGTTCCTCCGGCAGACTAGGCCTAAGTCAGCCTAACTAGGGGCTGGTACAGGGCAAGCCTGAGCCAGCCCTAACTATAAGCTTTATCAAAGAGGAAAGTCTTAAGTCTAGTCTTAAATGTGGAGACGGTGTCTGCCTCCCGGACCGTAACAGGAAGATGATTCCACAGGACAGGAGCCTGATAGCTGAAGGCTCTGGCTCCTGATCTACTTTTGGAGACTTTAGGGACCACGAGTAACCCTGCGTTCTCAGAGCGCAGTGTTCTGGTGGGATAATGTGCCACTATGAGCTCTCTAAGATATGACAGAGCTTGACCATTTAGAGCTTTATAAGTTAACAGTAGGATTTTAAATTCAATTCTGGATTTTACAGGGAGCCAGTGCAGAGAAGCTAAAACAGGAGAGATATGATCTCATTTCTTAGTTCCTGTTAGTACACGTGCTGCTGCATTCTGAATTAGCTGGAGAGTTTTTAAGGACTTACTAGAGCTACCTGATAATAGAGAGTTACAGTAATCCAGCCTAGAGGTAACAAAAGTGTGGACCAATTTTTCTGCATCTTTTCGGGTCAGGATAGGCCTAATTTTCACAATATTACACAGATGAAAAATGCAGTCCGTGAGGTTTGCTTTAAATGAGAATTAAAAGACAAATCTTGATCAAATATTACTCCGAGGTTTCTTACGGTAGTGGCAGGGGCCAGAGCAATGCCATCTAGAGAAACTATGTCATCAGATAAAGAGTCTCTGAGTTGTTTGGGGCCAAGAACAATAACTTCAGTTTTGTCTGAATTTAACATCAGGAAATTGGTGCTCATCCAAGTTTTTATGTCTTTAAGGCAATTATGGAGTTTAGTTAATTGATTACTTTCTTCTGGCTTCATCGATAAATACAACTGTGTATCATCCACATAACAATGGAAATTTATAGAGTGATTTCTAATGATGTTACCTAAAGGAAGCATATATAGAGTAAATAGGATTGGTCCGAGCACAGAACCTTGCGGAACTCTAAAACAAACTTTGGTATGTGAGGATGATTCATTATGAACGTCAACAAACTGAAAACGATCAGATAAATAAGATTTAAACCAGCTTAGTGCAGAACCTTTTAGGCCAATTAAGTGTTCCAGTCTCTGCAGTAGAATTTGATGGTCAATTGTGTCAAACGCTGCACTAAGATCTAATAAAACAAGTACAGAGACGAGTCCTTTGTCTGAAGCAATCAGAAGGTCATTTGTAATTTTAACTAGGGCTGTCTCAGTGCTATGATGCACTCTAAATCCTGACTGAAATTCCTCAAATAAATTATTATCATGGAGAAAATCACACAGCTGGAGAGGAAAAAGCCTTTAAATCTCCAGTTTAGATTTTACCAAATGATAAATCATCTGTGGTCCTATGAATCCCAACACTTTTCTCCTCTTCCATCCCTATAAAGTTGCCAATTTTTCTTGATCATCTATATTCATCTTTTCTTTACCTCTTCCACATTTACATTACTTCTCCTTTCCTCTTCCTTCTCCTCATCTTTTCTTTTCCTGCCCTTTTATTTCCAATGTTGTCTTTTGTCCTCTCTCTCTCTCTCCTTCCCTCTCTTCTCTCCTCTTCCATGCCAATAAAGTTGCTTATTTATCTTCACTCTCTATTTTTATCTTTTCTCTTCTTCTTCTTCTTTACTGTTTTGTTACAAATCCTCTTTTCTTTCCTCACTGTACTCATGTATCTCCTCCATCTCTTTCCTCTTTAGTTTATGTTCTCCTTTTGTCTTATCACTTCCTCGCTTCTCTCCTTGTCTTATATCCTCCTATCTTACCTCAGTCTCCCCCTCTTATCCTCTGGTGGTGTCTTCTCTTCTTTCATCCTCCACTCTCTAATCCTCGATTATTGTTTCTCTTCTCTTCTTCTTTTATCTCCTATGTTCTTTCATCTTTCTTCCCCTCCTTTTTTTAATGTCGTCCCTCCTCTCCTATTCTGTTCCCTTTGTTTCCTATCAATCCGCTCTTGTCTTCTCTTGTCTCCTCCCGTCTCCTCCTCCTTCTTTTTTCTGGTTTTCTTCACTTCTTCTAATCTGTACTGGAGTGACAAAACATGATTTTTTTTTCTCCACAAACACCCATTTAAAAACACTACTTCGCTCTCACACACACCCACTCAGACACACAAACACATTCATGAGCATCTAAAGTTTCAGGGCCGTTGTAGCGATGATGTTGTGGATGAATAGTGAATGAGCTGTGAATGCTCAGCGGATGCCCGGGTGAAAACATGAATACATTTTTGATAATGGCTCATTCCACCGCCGAGCACCGAGCCTTTTTGTCAACTCTCTGCAACATTTCTTATGGATTTATTTAATTTTCTCCCCTCCTGATGGCAGTGTGTTGCAGTTTAGGGAGGCTGATTCTGATGTTTTATAAAAGCCCTTTGCATCAGGGAATATGCTGAGAAGTCTGCAGCTTGATTCGCTCGTGTTGTGTTTTCATTGATGAAAACAGACAGTGGTTTCTTCTCTCTCTCTCTCTCTCTCTCTCTCTCTCTCTCAATTTCTGTTCCCCAGCAGACACTCTCGGCCCTGTTTGATGTGTTCATTTCTTTATCAGATCCAATTTATTTGCAGAGTATCTATCATAAACTCCATAACTAGAGCTGTTTGTAATATCTCCAATTTCAAACAAAATTATAGCCAGTAGCTAATAGGGGTCTATCTATTTATTTGATTTGAAAACATGTATAATACTGACACATTTTAAGAAGATAACTTTATAGTCTCTCGTTTTGGAATATAGTATCTACCTGCTGTCAATATACTAAAAACAACACAACGCAAAATAAGAGCATAACAAAACCATAAATGTTTTGTGAAATATGAAGTGCCTGTCGGAGTGAGTAATAAAATCCAAGAGGGATACACACAAATAGAAACACATTCAGTGCATAAAAGCAACATAAAATCAGTAATAAAAACTCCAAAGAACTCAAAAGAACCCAGACCTTCTCCTGGGATTCACAATCCTCTAAACATATTTAATTGATGGAAATGTTTAAATGTTTGTTTATTTAAAATCAGTATTGCACCTCAAAAAAGTTGTTGAATTTATGAGTGACAAGTTAGAAAATAATTATTTTTAATTCAATTCAATTCAATTCAATTTTATTTATAAAGCCCAATATCACAAATCACAATTTGCCTCACAGGGCTTTACAGCATACGACATCCCTCTGTCCTTAAGACCCTCACAGCGGATAAGGAAAAACTCCCCAAAAACCCCTTCAACGGGGAAAAAAATGGTAGAAACCTCAGGAAGAGCAACTGAGGAGGGATCCCTCTTCCAGGACGGACAGACGTGCAATAGATGTCGTACAGAACAGATCAGCATAATAAATTAACAGTAATCCATATGACACAGAGAGAGAGAGAGAGAGAGAGAGAGAGATGCAGGTAATGACAGTAGCTTACAACAACATTAATGAAAGTAATAATATTATAGTTATAGTTCTGGTTACTGCGGTACAATATGTTGAAAGTATGTATTAATACCTGGCAGTATACATGTGTGACAATAATCATATGTGTATAATAACAGAAGAAGTATGACTAATGACTAATGATGGCAGCAGCAGCAGGAGGCATCTGGCGGGACCACGGCAGCAGCACAACCACACACGTCACGCTGTCCAGGCACCGCTGTGATATGAGTTAATCTGAGAGACAGTGGAGCACAAAGGCTCCGGAGAAGAAGCCGAGTTAGTGACATCCAGAATGGCCGGGTTAGCAAGATGCAGTAATAGGATACGAGAGAGAGAGAGAGAGAGAGAAGGAGAGCAGGGGCCCGGTGTATTATAGAGGGGTCCTCCGGCAGACTAGGCCTAAGTCAGCCTAACTAAGGGCTGGTACAGGACAAGCCTGAGCCAGCCCTAACTATAAGCTTTATCAAAGAGGAAAGTCTTAAGTCTAGTCTTAAATGTGGAGACGGTGTCTGCCTCCCGGACCGTAACAGGAAGATGATTCCACAGGAGAGGAGCCTGATAGCTAAAGGCTCTGGCTCCTGATCTACTTTTGGAGACTTTAGGGACCACGAGTAACCCTGCGTTCTCAGAGCGCAGTGTTCTGGTGGGATAATATGGCACTATGAGCTCTCTAAGAGATCTCGTTTATTAGTTCCTGTTAGTACACGTGCTGCTGCATTCTGAATTAGCTGGAGAGTTTTTAAGGACTTACTAGAGCTACCTGATAATAGAGAGTTACAGTAATCCAGCCTTGAGGTAACAAAAGCGTGGACCAATTTTTCTGCATCTTTTCGGGTCAGGATAGGCCTAATTTTCGCAATATTACGCAGATGAAAAAATGTAGTCCGTGAGGTTTGCTTTCAATGAGAATTAAAAGACAAATCTTGATCAAATATTACTCCGAGGTTTCTTACGGTAGTGGCAGGGGCCAGAGCAATGCCATCTAGAGAAACTATGTCATCAGATAAAGAGTCTCTGAGTTGTTTGGGGCCAAGAACAATAACTTCAGTTTTGTCTGAATTTAACATCAGGAAATTGGTGCTCATCCAAGTTTTTATGTCTTTAAGGCAATTATGGAGTTTAGTTAAGTGATTGCTTTCTTCTGGCTTCATTGATAAATACAACTGAGTATCATCCGCATAACAATGGAAATTTATAGAGTGATTTCTAATGATGTTACCTAAAGGAAGCATATATAGAGTAAACAGGATTGGTCCGAGCACAGAACCTTGCGGAACTCCAAAACAAACTTTAGTACGTAAGGATGATTCATTGCGAATGTCAACAAATTGAAAACGATCAGATAAATAAGATTTAAACCAGCTTAGTGCTGAACCTTTTAAGCCAATTAAGTGTTCCAGTCTCTGCAGTAGAATTTGATGGTCAATTGTGTCAAACGCCGCACTAAGATCTAATAAAACAAGTACAGAGACGAGTCCTTTGTCTGAAGCAATCAGAAGATCATTTGTAATTTTAACTAGAGCTGTCTCAGTGCTATGATGCACTCTAAATCCTGACTGAAATTCCTCAAATAAATTATTATCATGGAGAAAATCACACAGCTGGTCTGCGACTACTTTCTCAAGGATCTTTGACATAAAGGGAAGATTAGATATTGATAGATATTATTAGTCCTTTGTATGGGTCAAACTCCAAAAATGCAGGATCCTAAATTTCCCATAGTGCACCTCATTAGCATCTTTCACTCTTCTCAGTGGTAAATGCCTGCCACTTTCAGACATTCCTACAGTTTTCAACTGGCTCTCTGTTATAAACTTGAAATCTCCAAGCCCAATGATGACATCATCAGGGTGATTTGCTCAGACTTTAGAAAGTTCCTCTGAGGGCCACAGTTCTTTCCACAGGCTGAGTAAACTAAATTTCATGTGTAAAGTTGACAGAGCAAATTAATGTAAACTGAAACTCTTGTGTATGCTGACTGTCACTGATTTAACTCCCTATCTTGCTGCAATGAAATAGAAGAGTACTGCATGGTGTGTCAGTACACAATGACATCACTGACGGGCGTGGTGAAAGCCCAGTCCCCTCGCCCATCCTACTCAGCCCTTACCCCTCCGTGTTGTGCATTGATGTCTAAGGGTGAATCCCAATTCTCATTCCTACCCCTCCTCCTCCTCCCCCTCCCCCTTCATCTGCATCTTCCCCTTGCCCCTCTGTACAGAGTTGAGCAGGCTAAGGGTAGAAACGTTCCCCTAAGAAATGAGACACCGCTCGATTACCGTTTGCGTCATCATGCCTTCCCGCAAGCTGGCTGCTACGTCAGCAGAAGTGACAAGAGTTGACAGAAAACAAACGAAAATGCAGTGGTCTCAGGTTGTGACACACAAAAGGAACACAGAAACGTTAACGTCGGCAAAACTGCTTGAACATTGTATCAATTGTATCATGAAACATGAGTGCTGTAATTGTAATGTCAATTAGAATGCTGAAAATACTTACATTTGTGCGATTCTCTGGGAGATCGTAAAGCCATTGCTACATAAAAAAACTTTTGCCGGACATCTGTTTGATGGTTATGCAGTGGATGATCCGAAATTCCTCAAAACCCTTTTCTTTCAAGTGTGGTCCTCCAGAATCTTTTCAAGGTCTATGTAGCCCTCGGTCTTGACACTAGTCCTTACTCCAAATGAGAATTGAGACACCCCTACCCCTCACGTGAACGCACAAAACCAAGGGGAAGGGGTGGAAATGAGATGCACCCTAAGGATAGGGTGTCCTGATTCTTGTTTATATAGAGGGGTGGGACGAAGCATTACTCATGTTCAGACAGCAAACCAGATGTAATTTCATGGTCGAGAGCAGGGTGGTAAAATTAGGTGAAGACGGTAGAGAATTCTGGCACTGGTAACGGTAGATGGCATTTTTACTTTTTGCCCTCTGCAGTGGAATTACTAGACATTACTACAATAATTACATAAATTTATAAAAACAATATATATATACTTTATTCCATTCGACATCACCATTGCAACATATTGTCATGCATTTTTCCCATCCTGCCAATCCATTGGACTGTTTTGGAAGAAAAACCAAGGAGGTCCTGCTGTTTGTAAAAAAATGCAGACAACCAAGGAAAAAATGCTGAGGCACTCCTTCAGGTAAAAATAAAAATATATAAAGTAACTTTATTTGAGCAAAGGCAACAAAACAGACCTACACGTATCGACCAAAGTCTTCTTCAGGGTCTCCCATTGGACTGTTTGTTTGTTTGTTTTCCCTGTGCTGTCCAGAAGGTATTGGCTGTGTGCCTGCTACCATTTGCCTGATTCCTTGTAAACACAGAATCAGGGGGTACATGACCCTCCAAAGTGAGCTTCTTCAGAGGCACACTCCAAACCTACTGTGGAAATCAGCAGCCAAATGACACAGAAGAAACCCACAAATGTATTTGCCTTGTTGATAAAGATTTTAAAATGACCTGGGGCCTCATTTATAAAGCTTGCTTATGCACAAAACGGGGCTTGAAAGTGGCATACGCCACTTACCACGCAAAGGTTGTGATTTATAAAAATAAACTTAGCGGGAGAATGTGCGTACCTGTAAGCAAACTCTGAGTCATGTGTGCGCACATTTTGGAGACACTGGGAAGTGGCGACGCACATGGTGAGGTGGAGAAGTGGAGTCAGATTTTTACTGATGTCTCACACAAATTTAATGTCACGCTATATCCACCTTAGATCCACATTATCACTGAAATTAAATCCAGCAGCCTTATTTTGCGCTTGGTGTGAGTGATAATTGTTTCATAAAAATGTTGTAAAATCCAACTCAAATCCTGAATTGAAATTCTTTCTAAATACATATTTAATCCGCACTGCCTCTAACGTCTCATTGTCCATTCTGTGAGCGCAGGAGGACGGCGCGACTGCATGGAATATATTTGTTTATTTAGCTAAATATTTCCATTGCATTTATCATGTCTCAAAATACAGCCATTAAACACAACCGTTACACTCATTTCATCAGCCCCACTTAGACATGTGCTGTTCATGACAAAACCGGCATGAAGAAACGTGTTCGCCTATTACACTTTCATCTTGAACTGTATTTCAAATTACATGTTGTATTTTGGGACAGGGATACCACTGGTTCATGCTGTAATTCAGGCCGGGTGTCTGATCAGACTAATTGCCATAAACATATAAATACTGCGGTGACCCTCATGCGTAATTGCGCAAGATGGCACTGGCACATACTCCTTTTTTACTGTTACTGTATATGATCTTGCAGTAACCACTGCATCTTTGCATGTGTCGATGTCCCCCAGGGTGCAGGAGTGATGTCCGTCTATCTCTTCATGAAGCGCTATGCCGAGGAGGAGCTGTACAGGCCTCATCCCGCCCTCTACCGACCCCGCATGTCAGAATGCAGTGACTACAGTGGCCAGTTCCTCCATCCAGACTCTTGGCCTCCACCACAGCGTGGCCGCAGCGCCTCTGACGTCTCCTCTGACATCTCTATTCAGCTCAACCAGACCCCACCTTCGCAGGCACAACCCAAGGGGGGGAGCAGCTCCCAGCCTACACCCTCTTCCTCTGGGCCTTCATCAGCAGCCAGCTACCAGCTCCAGCCGGCCTCCTCCTCATCCACCTCCTCCTCTTACCCACATCCCCTCCACCTGGCCGCCACCTCCACCCTACCCAGGGCATCCCACGGCCATGGTCACCCTCAGCCCCATCCCCATCCAAGCGGGCCCCCGCCTCAGTCAATGCCCATGGGGGCACCACCCTCAGCTGTGCCTCCTCCTCGCTATCACACGCACATGCGAATGAGCGCCTCACCATGCTAGGCTACATACGCAGAAAAAGAGGGGGGGCAAAACTGGGGGGATTAGATTGGCTCTGTTACAGCTCTTAAACAACACAAGACAACATACACAAACACACAAACACAAATCGTGTATCCTTGAAGCGTGTGGGAGGAGGCATGCAGCAGAGTGGATGAAGGAGGGAGGTTTAAGGAGATCAAAAAGAGGAAAGAAGAGGAAAGAAAAGAGGGAAGGAGGGGAGGAGAAATAGGTGGGCGGTGGGGATGACTCACTGCTGATGCCAAGCCCAAGACGGAGACAGACACTTAACAAAACTTTTATCATGCTGGGAGGGAACATGGGAGGGGAGGAGTGAGGGATACAATGATTAGTAGCAACAAGATGTTTGTGGGGTTTCTGATGGGTACATTCATCATCAGGGCTGTGATACACAGGCAACAGGGTGAAGCAGCACAGGAAACAGGAAGCTGAATCATTTCCAAAACTCCATTGACAAAAAGAACAAACAGTTAAACTGTATATCGGGCAATAGATGTTTTATATTTTCATTAAACAAGGACTAAGAATACCTGCTTCAAAAACATTAAAAAAAAATATCTAACAGCTTTTTTGTAATTCCATGAACATGGTTGGGAAACTTACCTCATTATCTCTAAATTACTTTGTAAATAAATGTTGAAACCATGAGAGCAACCCATATGAATAAGACAGAAGTATTAATTAAAAGATAGACTGTGGCTTTTGTGTACAAGAATGAGTCAACCCAATCACCAGAATACATGCTGGCATTGTACTTTTCTGCATGGATATGTTACATTTGCACATTATTATGTATGCTGTGGTTAATGTGTGTTATGTAAAGACACAAAGATCACTTGGTTATAGTTAGATAAACATCATGTTTTGGCTTTAAATACCCAGTTTTGGTAGCACTATCCTGGCTGGAAACACAGCACTGTCTCAGTAAAAACAAACACTTTTCATGGTAACATTTGGTCAAAAACAACGTCCTTTTGTGGCAACAGCAATGACATGTTAAAAAAAGACCTGGTTTTGTTGTTTGTTGGTCTTGAACAGTGGTCTGCAGCTTGGTTAGGCATCTTGTCTAGGTGTCATGCCATCCACTTTCACCTCCACTTCCCACAATGTATCCTTATACAACAGTTTGTACGATATCTTATGAATGGTTTGTATGATATCTAACAAATTAGCACCCAACAAATTAGCCTCCCCACTGGTTAGCTTGGGTTTAGAAAAAGAATCATGGTTGGGCATCATCACATTACGTACTTAAAGTTACATACATGGTTGGTTAATTTGGTTTCACACAGGACACACACCCCTGTCTCCTGAGGGAAAGTCCTGTATTTGTTTCGTCCATCCACCTCCTCAACCTTCGTATTTTGCTCTTTATACTACCTTCCTTCCTTTCTCACTTCAGCACATTTGTTGCATGATCATAGCCTTTATGATTACGTGGGTTATATATACATTCTAGTGAATTACTTTTAGGTAGGCACACATACAAATTCATCCTCATGCAGCAGTTTGTATGATAGCCTACAAATTAGCACCGGGGAATGACATTACATCCTTAACGTACAGTTACATAATTAAATATAAAGTTATGGAGGTTAGGTCTGGGCAAGTAAAGTTAAGCACCTTAATCACGTGATTGCAACCTTCCAAAATATGTGGGTTATGCATGAATTTTGGTGCATTACTTTTCATGGGAAAATGTATGAAGACTACATGAGAAGAGCCTACCTTCCATTGCCAAAGTCAGCTCATATACTACATCACTTTAAAAACACTGATATGATATGTATAAAAAGTACAAATGTAACATATCAATGTTTTATAGAAACATACAGTGCCTACATTTTCTTCTTGTGACTGGACTGAAAGAGTATAGTTGATGGATAAAAAAACCAAAAACACCTGCCAATATACAGCACAGATACCAAATCTATAATCAAACTACAATCAGTACCATCACATTTTAATGTGCTCAAATTCAAGTTGTGTATTCACTTCATTTTATTCATTTATAAATGTTGTGTAAGAAAACATTATTGTAGTTAAAAACATATCAAGATTTTATTTTTAGCCCATGTTTCCCAACATTGTGTGAGTGTAACTTATGGCTTAATTAGTAACAATTACATTATCATCAAATCGCCATATTTATTTCAAGATTAAAACTTGACATCATGTATAAGTTCCCAACCCTGTTCTTGAAAAACTGTGTTTAAAAAATAACCGGAAAAATGCTAATATTATAAAGAATGTCCATGTTATTAATAATCAACATTGCTTACAACTGTTGCTCATGTACAGTGACCTACAAACACAACTATTGTATACACAATCAGAGGTTAACTGTATAGGCATAGAGGTTAATACTTCAGCTGTATAGAAATTCTTCCTCCTCCTCATGCTTAAACAAATATTACAAAACCTTAATCCCGAACATTGACCATGGGGTGTAAATATCACAGTATGTTTTAGGTGTTTTAGCTATTGAATTTTCTAAGCTGTTTGTACTTTGAGAGGGAAGCTTTGGGGATGAATGTTCAACATTTTGTGGGATGAAATTTAAGACGAAATTGAGAGACTTTATAAAGTGCCGAGCGCAGTTGGAAAGCTTCTGTTGGAGCTTTAGGAGGTTTCTGCAACGTAAGCACTGACCAAACAGGGACTGTCTGTTTCCACGGTGATCACCAGTACAATCAAAATGGCTGCCTTGGAGATGCTGTTGGAAGTGAGAATTAAATTTCTTAGGTTTGTACATATTGATATAAGAAACCAGACCTCTTAAAGCCAGGTTCAGATGGCACTTCATTTGAATCCATTCAGTTGATATTTTATAGCTTAGCTAATTTCCAACATGGACGTTATTTCCAACAGTTCAGAATAATTCCTTTTTTTGTTTTTGTTAATTTGAATGACTTCCTGAATTGACAGATTTAAAATGGAGACCAACTCTTCCTGGTTTTACATAAGAATAGGCTATATGAGGTTTATATAAAGAATAGATGGAAATATAGGAATGGCACTTTGATGAACACGAGCTTACATGGGAAACAAACTAAAAACCTGAGTATGCTGTGACAGATGTCTTTGCATTCCAATTTACCACCTGGTTTAATCATTTAGTAAGGTCAGTAGCTCAATTGCCATTAGTTCAAGTCAGAGGTTTTGTTTTTTTGTTTTTTTTTCTCAAATATCTTATGGGTGCAGACAATTCCTTATCACATTTACTTCAGAGGCAAAAGACCCTTTGTCTGGTGATAAGCTGAAAGATTACTTCAAGAAATGTACTATTTGATTAAAATCCCTGAGTTTGGCCAATTGGAACGGGGCTGGTGCAAGGAAAAGTTTGGTCACTCTTCAGTGTCTGATGAGCCAATGAAAACTTTTCAAGACCGTGGTTAGATTAATCCACTACAGGGCCCCAGGTAAAATTATATTACAGACCCCTGGTTTGCCCTAGGAAGTGACGTCTACGTTTAACTAGTGATGGCCAAATGAAGCCTCATGAAGCATTTTCTTTATTTTATGAGCCCACTAGATGGCGCACTTGGTTTAAAAAGGGAGGCTCAAAGAATGGCAATTCAATGTATTTCAATCTTTTGTTGAAAAAAAGCACCATCTAGTGGGCTTATAAAACAAAGAAAATGCTTCATGAGGCTTCATTTGGCCATCACTACGTTTAACTACTGAGACAATTGTTAACCAATTACATATTGGTCTACAGGTTAAGTTTGCTACGTTTCAGCTTAGTAGTAGTCCTAGAACTATGCTTTGCTACCCCATTAAGAACAAAGCTAATGAGGTAATCATGTTACACTGGTAAGCGAGCCTTGACTGCTCCAAACAGTGCACCACCTGGGTTGGATGGGGGCTATTGCAGGGCCAAACCATGGTGGCAGGACGACTTTGTTGCAGAAACATTGTACTGATCTCCCCTCAGGTCGCCCTGACTAAGTAGCTTAATTTTTTACCCCTTTAGCATTGTTAACTGTGTTGGCATTGTTAGCTGTGTCAGCACGGCTAGTGGTACTAACATACATAAGTTGATAATGCAGAAGGTTTTTGTGGCTAAAAATGAAGCCTCTTACTCACCAGGGCTACAGGGGACTACCATGTTTCCACAGTACCGTGGGAAGGGACACCACCTGACCCAAATGGTGTGCAGTACAGAGCAGCCAAGGCTAGCTAACCATTAGAGACTGGATGATGGGCAATGGGCACCATGTTTCTGTATATTAATGTGTCTAGCCAGCTGTCTGTCAGCAACGCCGAAAGAAAAGGAAAGACATTTGCAACACAAAACACCAAAGTTCCACATCGTCTAAATAAGTGGTTCCCAATTGGTCCAGCCACAGGGTCCAAATTTCTCTGAGTCATTAGTTCAGGGTCCACACAGTTTAATACACTCAGCATCATACTTGCGTTTGGCCATATCTTTGAGCTAGTTTGCTGTGTCTGTTAAGCATTTTTTTGTTAGTCACTAGTCTACAACAGGAAATGGCACTTCAAAATAGAAGGTGTTTGAAATTCACTGCACTTCAAAATAAAGTTTTTTTTTGTTTTGTTTTTTGTTTACAAATTACATGTTTGCAAGTCACTCCTGGTCCATTCAGAATGGACTCACAACCCACTTTTGGACCTATGGTTTAAAATGTGGCGCTAAAGCCCATTGACAGAATGGAGTGCCAGACGAAAAGGAAAGTGCATCTTGTATTCACATTTTACATTTTTGAAATGCCCTCGGTTTGCTCAAATACCAACACAAGCAATTTCAAATAAGCTTGTGGCTACTAACTAGCCTTGTAGTGACAGAGATGGAATCTCTGAAAACCATTTCCAAAACCAACGCTATAGATCCATCTAAGCCATACTCTGTTTAGCATACTAAATATGATTACAAAGCACAAAAGGTAAAGTCAGTTATTTCAAAACAATTTTCTTTTAAATGAGACTGACATTTTAAACTCTCCTTTTACCTTAAAATACAACAAGCAGAGAAGAAATGTCCAGTCTAGTCCAGTCTATTTAGCTAGTCAGGCTTCAGTTGGCTTTACACCTTTACATTAGCAGCACGTATGTGTTTTGCACATCTGACCCCTGGATAGTCCACGTACGAGACTCCAGAAAACATAAACCAATCACCAGAGTAAATGTTGGCGGTATATTTTTCATGGATATGTTGAATTTATATGCATAGCAGACAATGAAACTTTACATTTCAACAATGCTGTGGTTAATGCGTATTTAGGTTTAGGCACAAAAAGCACTAAGTTATAGTTTGGAAATGGACACCTTCTGGCTTGAAATACCAGTTTTTGGTGTCACAAAACCTGCTGGTAAAGTCTGTAAAATACAAGCATTTTTGTGGCATTATCCCTGGTGGAAACACAGTGATGAGTTGCTAAAAAAACACCAAATTTTGGTGGCTAAAAAGCCACTGGAAACAGAGTGAGGACAACCAGTTTTGTTGTTCGTTGGTTTTGAGTGGTGGTCTGCAAATTTAACATTTCTGTGGTCTGTAGAAACAATGCCAACATTTTCTTCAAGCAACTGGGCTGAGAAAAAAAAAAATTCTCAGTATTTTTTTCCCAGTAACTTCAAATCATTTCTGTTAAAGGGATAGTGCGACCAAAAATGAAAATTCAGCCATTATCTATTCACCCATATGCCGATGGAGGCTCAGGTTAAGTTTTAGAGTCCTCACAACACTTGTGGAGATCCAAGGGGAGAGGGGGTAGCAACACAACTCCACCTAATGGAGGCTGACGGCGCCCCAGATTCAAACGTCCAAAAACACATTATTGAAACCACAAAATATCTCCATACTGCTCGTCCGTAGTGATCCAAGTGTCCTGAAGCCCTGACATAAAAAGTTGTTTCGAAAAACGTCATTTGAACTCTGTTTTTAGCCTCATTGTAGCCTGCAGCTCTCTCTGTACATCGCGCTAAGGTGTGTGCACTTCACCTGAGCCTCCCTCGGCATATGGGTGAGTCAATAATGGCTGAATTTTCATTTTTGGGTGCACTATCCCTTTAAGGCTATGGCAGGAAGTCATGTGATACTCTTAGTTTAGTAAGCGCATACAGAGTCACTTTGACATAAGACACCAGAGATTGTGGGACAGCATTCTTTCCCTAACTTTAATATTAAATAACAGCATTTTCAACTTTGGTCCTCTTACTGGAGTTTTTAGCCAAATCCCATGGCCCTCATTAAAATATTCAGCTAGGCTTTATGAAACTGTAATGATCCTTAATTCTGAGTACCTCTAGCACCTCCTACTCCCATTGACTCAAAAGTTGAGGTTAATTGCTCATTGTTGACCTTGAAAATGGCAGCTGACTAAACAGTTTGGGGTGTCCACATATTTTTGCATACGTTGATTGCACATCAACGTATGCACAGAAAAAAGACATTGACAACAGATTTTCAGTTTGACTCCCATTGAAGTTCTCATGTTGCACAGTGACTTAAAGTGACAAACTTAGAGACTGCTTGTTTTTGTAGCATATTAACAATCGTGCCCAGCATAGGGCATTGTTTGTAGCCATTTTTAGACCTATGGGGGGAAATGTTATGCTTACAAACTGTGGTACTGTTAAGAGAAAAACAGTGTAGCAAATTAACTGCGGTGTTAGCATCTTTTATGAATATTTGCTCTGTGAAATTTAAATAGGAAATCATTTAGCAGCTGAGTATGAGAGCTTTTGCTGATGTTTTGAGATGTTTATTTTAATTGCCAAAGCTGAGCATTCATGCCGTGTAATGAGCACACACACACACACACACACACACACACACACACACAAACACACACACTGATATACACAAAGATATATTTATGTAGCTAACTTCTGAGGAGTTATTTTCTGTTCTCTGATACAAACGAATCAGATCCAACCGTGTTTCTGACATCACAGCAGAGAGTAGAGCTCTGATGCAGTGAACCGCTTTTTGAAATGTTTACTTCCTTTGTTCAGTGCAGACATTTCTTCAAACTGTGATTAGGGTGTAAATATTCATACTGAACACGCTATATGCAGTTGACCCAAAAATGTGTTTACATTATCACGGTAGAGAAATTTTAAAAGTTTACATGGTCATACATGTTTTGAGTCCAATGATGATTTGACCGACTCAATACCTGTCAAAAAAAACAAAAAAAACCCAGTACAATTCATGTGACTTTCTTTTCATAATTCCTGCAAACGTGCTCTTTGCAGGAGTGTGGTTTTTATCTGCCAGCGGTGTTTTGTTAAGTTTAAAACCAATAAAGCTTGCCTGGTTCCAGTCTCCTGTTTGTTTATTTATTGTATTTGCTAACTTAACACTTGTGAGAAGTAAAGCGGTAATTAGAAAGTATGTTTGTGCATAATTCAGTGCTTCAGTGCTAAATTCTGTTCTTCAGTGAACATCTAGTAGTGAGAATTGCAGATTGCAACCAGCTGAAACTTCTGCTGGTAAGAATTTCATTGTTCAGGAGGTATTTATCAGGAGCCGAATTATCCACAGAAGGCTCTTCTTATTTAAAACAAACAGACTAAATTATTAAAACTGATGAAAACACTGAATAAAACAGTTTCATGGTACAAAACAGTGTTTCTCATTTGTTGTTTGGCATGTCACAGACAGGCCGCTCTTCCAGCACCTGCTGAAGTGTGCTCAACTTATTTCTGATCAGTCTGAAGTTCAGGAGGTTTTTACCAGAGGTGGGACAAAGTCATTGCTTTCCAAGTTACAAGTAAGTCTGCAGTCTTTGCACTCAAGTCCCAATTCATTTCCCAAGTCAAGACAGGCAAGTCTCAGGTCAAAGCACAAGTCCTAAACGTTCGAGTCCTAAACAAGTCATAATTTGCTCTTCACCATATGTAGTCCTATTTTAATTATTGTAATTCTGTAATTCTATACCAAATCTACAAAAATAATGAATGCTTTTTAAAAATTGTATTTGTTTTAAAAAAGTTTGATAAAACAAGTGCAGCTGACAGTACCATAAAAACAGTAGTGCTGACATTGCATTTTCACAGAGTATAGCACTTAAAGCTATAGTGCATAACTTCTACAGGTCCGTAAATGTCCGTTTCACCCAAGCCACTACTAGAGAAGATGACACAATGCTGATTAAGCCGATCGGCTCCTCTAAAATCTCGTGGTATTTTTCAATATATATCATTTTTAGTATGCATGTCGACCAGCGACATTCCCGTGCTGGCACACAGGAAATGCTTCCTCACAACAAGAAGGAAGGGGGAGGAAGAGCGGAGAGTGTCATAGCAAGAGGTAGAGCACAGGTAGAAAGAGAAAGCAACATGGCGGAGAAGCGGCTGAGACACGGTTCAGAAGTGGATCCTACCACAAAGGCAAGTGTTATTCTGTGTACAGTGTGTGGCGACTGGCAAGTGTTACTCTGTGTACGATGTGTGGCGACTGGCGAGTGTTACTCTGTGTACGATGTGTGGCGACTGGCGAGTATTACTCTGTGTACGGTGTGTGGCGAGTGTTACTCTGTGTACGATGTGTGGCGACTGGCGAGTGTTACTCTGTGTACGGTGTGTGGCAACTGGCAAGTGTTACACTGTGTACGGTGTGTGGCAACTGGCGAGTGTTACTCTGTGTACGGTGTGTGGCGAGTGTTACTCTGTGTACAGTGTGTGGCGACTGGCGAGTGTTACTCTGTGTACGGTGTGTGGCAACTGGCAAGTGTTACTCTGTGTACGGTGTGTGGCAACTGACAAGCGTTACTCTGTGTACGGTGTGTGGCGAGTGTTACTCTGTGTACGGTGTGTGGCGAGTGTTACTCTGTGTACGGTGTGTGGCGACTGGCAATTGTTACTCTGTGTACGGTGTGTGGCAACTGACAAGCGTTACTCTGTGTATGGTGTGTGGCGAGTGTTACTCTGTGTACGGTGTGTGGCGACTGGCAATTGTTACTCTGTGTACAGTGTGTGGCGACTGGCGAGTGTTACTCTGTGTACGGTGTGTGGCAACTGGCAAGTGTTACTCTGTGTACGGTGTGTGGCAACTGACAAGCGTTACTCTGTGTACGGTGTGTGGCGACTGGCGAGTGTTACTCAGTGTACGGTGTGTGGCGACTGGCAAGTGTTACTCAGTGTACGGTGTGTGGCAACTGGCAAGTGTTACTCTGTGTACGGTGTGTGGCGACTGGCAAGTGTTACTCTGTGTACAGTGTGTGGCAAGTGTTACTCTGTGTACGGTGTGTGGCGACTGGCGAGTGTTACTCTGTGTACGATGTGTGGCAACTGGCGAGTGTTACTCTGTGTACGGTGTGTGGCGAGTGTTACTCTGTGTACAGTGTGTGGCAACTGGCAAGTGTTACTCTGTGTACGGTGTGTGGCGACTGGCGAGTGTTACTCTGTGTACGGTGTGTGGCAAATGGCAAGTGTTACTCTGTGTACAATGTATGGCAACTGGCGAGTGTTACTCTGTGTACAGTGTGTGGCGAGTGTTACTCTGTGTACAGTGTGTGGCGACTGGCGAGTGTTACTCTGTGTACGGTGTGTGGCGACTGGCAAGTGTTACTCTGTGTACGGTGTGTAGCAACTGGCAAGTGTTACTCTGTGTACGGTGTGTAGCGACTGGCGAGTGTTACTCTGTGTACGGTGTGTGGCGACTGGCAAGTGTTACTCTGTGTACGGTGTGTGGCAAGTGTTACTCAGTGTACGGTGTGTGGCGAGTGTTACTCTGTGTACGGTGTGTGGCAACTGGCAAGTGTTACTCTGTGTACAGTGTGTGGCGAGTGTTAATATATCCCCATAAATACTACACACTGAGACCTTTGAATAGAGATAGCAGCTCATAGGGGAAATTAAAAAAAAATTGTTACAGAATCAGTTTTGGGAAAGAAAAATACAGCAACATCTTGTTTTGTTTTTCTCCTCCAGGAACTGTTTTTTTCAAGGTTATGGTATGATGGTCCTGCTTGAGAGTCATAATAACACAGCATGTTTTATAAAATGCATTGTGGGGGATATGAGGTACTTTTAACCTATTCAATTTAATTCTTATTCTATTAATTAGAATTAAATTGATTCATTTTAATAATTGGCGTAATGACTTGGTTTAAGTACTCAGAGAACTACATCAGGGTCACAGCGTTGCTCTTCATAGGAGATGCCCCACATATATTCCTACCCATTAATTACTCAAATTGCTCAATTGGTTCCCATGAGAACAGAAACTGAGCATGTAGGTTGACGGTAATTCATTTTCAATATTTTACATTGTATCATTAACCATGTGACTTACCCTCCGAGTACATGGGTTGTGTCTCAAATGAAAACAAAGAACAGGTTACACAGTGAGTCACAGACAGATTAGTTCAAAACCATATTTGCATGTGTCGATACCAGCACTTATGTAACAATCGCCGATCTGAAAATGAAATGCACAATGTTGCATTATAAAGCATGACTCAGCTTTTGAATAACACATTTGCTTACTAAATAACCACCTTTGAGATTGTATATTTGTGGAATATTAAGTGATATGGAATTATTATAATTTATATAACAAAACATACCATTGCACATGCCATCATTTATTTATCAGAGTATAGTGATTGTTACAGTAGGTGATGGATATGTGATATATGACATGGGGGTAGATGACCTGTTGTCTGACGCTGCTACTCCAGTTGTCAGTCAGGGAGGTAAACTTTTATTGCATAAACATGATTTTGCATTGCTATTTAGGAATTAACTGTCAGCAGCTGTCCTGATTACTGCTGGACTGACACTTAATCACTTAATACAGTAGCAGACAAGAGCAAAAGCACTGCAAATAGACACCACACAAACAAATGAAGAAACTGCTTCATCTACTTGATGGCAACACATGTGCAACATATAGACAAAATGCTACAAGAGGCTCACAACACAAGGGAAGCTGTTGCAGGGGAACACTGAAAAGTGATGCACATGGGACACACCTGTTGTTGCCATGGTTTGACGCTATCTGACGCAAAAGTTGGCTTCACCTTGGTTCACTCAGCAAAAAGCCAATGGGATTTTTATTTGATTTTGGATTAACTGCAGAAAATACAATTTCCAACAAAGAAATGTTTATGATACTTACACATTTTGTACAGCAAGGAAAGGATTTGATCGACCATATTTATCAGAGGAGTGCGGTGGCCGGGGTGTGCTTTGGGTTTTCTTTTGTTTTTTTGTTTGTTTGTTTTTTATCCTGCAAATATTTTACCTTGAGCCTCTCTGTATTTTTGTATATTCACACCAAATGCAGGTATGGAGCCACTACAACAAGCAAACAGCATGAAGGGAAAACTGTTGGTGACTGTTTTCTAATGTTGTACCCAGAGACAGCTGGTATGAATGGGCTAGCAGGTCTAAGCCCTGTCTATCTTTTACAATAAACACAAGAAAATTATTAAATTAAAGAAATATTAAAATATTAGTTATTGAACCTTAGAACTGATTGTATTTGGTGGAACCTATAACAGCAAAAGTACTAAAATAATCACAAAAACGCAAGATTTATCTAAATGGGCTGATTTTTTTTACAGCCTCCTTGATTTACTGTCCAGTTGGGATAAATTCATTCAGCCCACACTGACTTTTGGCCAATGGCAGTGCATGGAAGTACAGTGAGGGCCTGCCCACTGTTACTGTAGTGGGAGAGTGAGCGTTGAGTCTTGTGAATTGCATTAGCATCATGCTGAATGAGGTGGATTATTTAAAATGCTGTCTATTGAGCGGGACCTCATCCAAAAATCATCGGACTTAAGAGACTTGGTGATTAACCTGATTGCATCCCAGAAAGGCCATTGATATGAGCTCTTCAAATAGGCCCAAGTCCTCTTATTAAAGGAGCATTACTGATTTCCTTTCTTTACCCTTCCAGTCTGCGTGTACAGCAGAAAATAAGCCTAATTCTCTAGTTTTGTTGTAGTGCATTGTTGCTGTAACCTGGTACTGTATCTCGGTGTGATGTAATTGTTACTGCAGCTGAACTATGAATTACTACTATCAGTATAGGCCATAGGCCGAATGCGTTAGCCCTCCCACCCAATTTCACCACGAGCCACTACTGGTTGTACACCTGTTTTCGTGCATCTTCAAGTTTGCTGAGTGTTCTCTAAATGATGCATGTGTGGTCAATTTGAGGTTTTCATATGTCGGCAAGTTTGATGAAGATATTTCTTAATCTATGTTGAGTCTATTTGCAGGGCATGTACTCTCGACCTGACTACTGTCACTTAACCATCAGGAAAAGAAATGTGTGTTCACAACAGTGTTGTGTGTAACGCGTTACAAAGTAACGCGTTACACACAATGTAGTTACTGACGTAGTTACTTTGTCAGTTGGGCACAATGTTACTTTTCCCAGGGACAGATTTGACGGTGACACTGCCTGTCTGCCTCAGCTGCGCACTAGGCAGGAACTGTGACAGTTGCCATGTCAACAGTACAGACAGGAGCGCCAAAATCAAGAATCGTATGAGGAATATGGAAGATACACACACCTCCTCAGATTATTTTAACAGTTTGTCAACCGAAGACAGGTTAGCTTATTGTAATAAGCTAACAGTTAGCAACGGAGTGAGGTTTCCTGACCCGTACTTACCCGTACTGACCCGAGCCAGCGACAAGGACACAAAACAGTAACGTTAACTAATGTACAAGACCTGGGCGATTCTGAACAAGACAACCAACTATATACTGACAGCGAACTGCACTTGTATGGCTGGGTAAGTGTTTAATGTAACGTTAACCTCGCTAGTCAGACCTCAGACATGGGCAACATACGACCCCGGAACCTCAAAGGGAATCAAAACGACCCCCAAAACATCAATAAAATGCAGCATTGTGTTAACAGAAACAGAACCATCATAACCTGCCTACCTTCCTGGCACTGTGTGAACGGCAACCTGTTGCAGCAGCTCCTATTTTGTGTATTTTAAATTGCTGCTGTGACATTGAAATTTCCCCCCGAGGGGTTAATAAAGTACCTACCATACCATACCAGAAGAGAAAATGAATTAATTTATTTGTGTAGGTCTGTAGCTTACTGCAAAGTATGAGTCTATTACACAAATACAGTCTTGCAGTTACACACGTAATAACAGAACAGAAAATGATTTATTCATGAATATGACACTATTTGTTCAAAGATAGTGTCTGTGAATATTAATATTTTCCTCATTCAGTGATGCAGCAGGTCTGGCAAATAGGCTATTAGTAGTAGTAATCTATCATGTAACAAATTCATGTAGCCTAGTTAACACAAATTAACTCTCACTCTTTAATCTTTATTTTATCACCAAAGTGGTAAATACCAGTGGGAAACTCGGATTTTTTCACATTTAGGAAATGAGATGGGGTTCTACCCAAAGTCAAGCACCATAAAAGTAACGTAAAAGAAACGAGTCACGTAAAAAGTTACTTTTCACAGAGGGTAACTAAGTAAAGTAAGGGATTACTTTTTTTTAAGAAGTAACGAGTAACAAGCAAACACTACTTTTTAAAAGTAACTTCCCCAACACTGGTTCACAAACTACAGTGAATTCACAAGAAGAACTATTATACATTATTTCCTGCAACTTGTTTTTATGTTTGCCCTGAAAAAAACAAAAAAAAAAATCATGTACAAATCTCTTTTTCAATTCAACTTAATGTTTCTAAAAGGGGCTATGTTCGTCTTGTAGTATAGCCCCATTCAAACTAAACTTGACTTGATGAATTAGACAAATGTTTCACTGGGTACTGAATGCATTCAAGGTGTTTTTCTATGCCTAACAAATAAAGCATTTGTGAGGGAATTAAAAAATGTGTTCATGATTAAATCCCACAGGGTACATTATGAAAGGTGCTGCAGGTGCTTTCACTAAAGCTAATTACACATCTTTTTAGTCTGAACCTGGGCGGGTCTCTGCTGCAGATAAGCGGAGGTCAGAAGAACCATTTGTCCTCCCTGACGTAGGAAGTGCAGCAAATCTTCCAATGTATTTAAAGAGATGTCACTCAAGCATGTTGTTTTCACACCTAGATGTTCCTGAGAAAAAGTCTAATCAGCCCAAATAGCAGAACGCACCTGTGTTGGTGCATCATGGGTATTCAGGGGGTTTAAGATCAAACAGAGCTGTTGCAAAAATTCTCCGGTCCAATTTTATTTTGGATCAACCTTATTATCCCTTTGTGATTTCAGATAAGTGGCCTGACACTAATTATAAGTTATAAGTTTGCAAGTTCCTCTCAAACTTGATGTTACATGGGAGTGAGAATGATGTAATGCTGTCTGCACCACTGAGCTCACAGCTGCACTTTTCATTTCAGCAGCAGGAACAGACTCTTCTGATCAGAGGAGGCAGTTTCAAGCATTTTGTGGAGACAGATCCCTATTTGGGCAGCTGGTCTGTCCCAATTTGCAAAGTTATTTAAAGTGGCTTGAATATCAAGGCAACTTAGAAACAGGTGTTTATAAAATTTTGGGCACCGTGATGAGCCAATAAGGGTAAGCTGAGCAGGTCACTGGGCGAATAGTTGATAGGAATCAGGTGTGTAGGAGCATCAAACTCACCAGAGCTGTACACTGAGCAGAAAATAAACTCATGACATGTATAGTGTTCAAATAATATGATGTTGACTGGGAGACACACTGTGGCCTTATTTACAGCTAATTTACACATACTGTATCCATTACATGTTTCTATTATGAAGCATCTATTCTGAGGAATTTGGACACTGGAAATCTTGTTTTATAGGATTAAAATATATGAAATAAATATGATTTAATGAAATATTTTGATCTGCAGTCATTTTTTAGGGCTGCTTAGCTGCCCGGACACTATTGTAATCCTAGGTATTCTTCTTCTTCTTTCTTCTTCCGAGGAAATCATACTTCCCATGGGTGAAAACTCACCAAACTTTGCACAAAGGTCCAGTCTCATGCCAGATATCCTCAGCTGTAAACTCAAGCCAATAGTCCTGATGGTGGCGCTACAGCAAGCCACTAAAGTTCAAAAATTTGAAAATTCATAACAAATCAACCATATGTGCTACAACTTCGCAACTTTCATTATAATGTAGCCCCAATACTGAAGAAACTTTTGCACATTTAAACCTATTAAAAATTATGAAGTTCATCACTCTGTTTTTTTCAAAAACTGTAAAACTTCTTAAATGTATCTCCTCCCATAATTTTTGCTCAATTGACACCAAACTTGCTACAGAGCATCTTCAGACTGTCCTACAAAAACTATGTTTCTCAGATTTTTGATTTATCAAAAATTGAGCCTACAGTGCATCAAAATGTTTGACTGTAAACGGTACTGTAAACATATACATGCAAATTCTTGCTAAATAAATATTCAATGTTCATGAAAAAAACAAAATGACAAAATTCTAGCATCATGGTCGATGATGTGTGGCAAATTTCAGAATTTTATCTCAAAAACTGAATTTTTGACAGCATTTTGAATTTTGCTCTAATGTGAACAATTGGAGTCAGTGTAAAAATGGCAATTTTAAACATCAGTTTTTCACTTATGGAGCAAATCAATCATTGTTACAAACAAATTACCAACATCTCCATGCTGTCTAGATGCAATATGTGTATTTTCAGATTTTTGTCTTAATAACTGAATTTTTTACAGTGGTTTCAAATCTGCCTTTCCATGCACAGATGGCTGCTTTCCTACACAACAGTGAATGGCTTACTCAGTTTGTGAAGCCACTGTTGAGTTGCTACTTGCCAGTTACCTCAGAGCAGTAGATGACCGTCTTAGGTTCCAGATGTTGCTCAGAATAGTCTAAAAATGCCCGGACCCGACCCATCGCTGCGCAGCACCTATAATCTAATTTTAAACTTGCTCTGTGCCAGAAAACATATCTGTCCCAAACATGAACTCACAAATTCAAAGAATTCAAACATTTATAAACACCTCTAACGCCTATAATCATCTTTGTTTTAAAATAGATTTTTTTGTAAAAATGTGGCCCTTTAAAAAGAATTTTAAAATGTGTCTCAGCTTTTTGTCAACTCTTTAAAACTTTGTTAAAAACATCAGCCATATCACAAAAGCTCCTGTCTCCCTTTATGGTTTCCAACGAGGCAGGGATGCTGCTCAAGAACTGGTAAGCTTTCTATCTTATTATGTAAAATGATACTGCTATCGGGTGTTTCACAACCATAACCTACAACTCCATAGCCCTCCTAAATACAAACTAAATAAGAATTATGGTTATTATGTCACTATCACTGCTATGAAATTAATATATACATTTTTGTCAATTCCGTAAGACTTCAACTTTGTCAGATTGTAAGGAGAACAAGTATACTTTTTAACCCCCGAGGGAAAATTCTTCTTTTTTTTTCACTCTGTTGTCATATACACTCAGGACCTTTACATGCATTAAATAGAGAGATGTAAGAGCGAGGGGGCTGCCTTGGACAGGTGCCCCGAGCAGTTGGGGGTTCATTGCCTTGCTCAAGGGCACGTTGGCAGTGCCCAGGAGGTGAAAAAATTTAAAAGTCAAGACTTTGATCTTTTCTTGCCAGCATAATTGAAATGGAGAAATCAATTCGAGTTTGGCAAGAGAGAGGGTGGATCAAACCCTAACTGGGTATCTGGGTGCTGGACTTTCTAACAGGGAGGACACAAAATATGCAGGTCGGCAGCAACACCTCCAAGACCATCACGCTGAGCACAGGGGCTCCGCAGGGGTGTGTGCTCAGCCCACTGCTCTTCACACTGCTGACCCATGACTGTGTGCCAACCCACAGCACCAACCACATCGTCAAGTTTGCGAATGACTGAACTGTGGTGGGCCTCATTTCCAATAACGATGAAGCCAACTACAGGAGTGAGGTGAGCCGACTGGTCCAGTTGTGTAAGGACAACAGTCTCTTCCTCAGTGTTGGGAAGACCAAAGGCCATTTGAGGAACTGCAGTTTTTGGCACTTTTGTAATGACTTCATTTTTTTTTTTTTTTGATTGGCATTAGGATTCAGTACATTGCTTGGTCTGATCACTTTAAATTTTACAATGCAAGTTTTGAAATAGAATAGCAAAGTTACCAAAAGGTCGCTAACCAATGAATTTGGCCTCATCAAGTCCTGTGTTTCCCATGTGACCCATGCCATGCTCATCATAGTGGTCCCTGATAGGCATATACAAGAAAAAGGATGTGCCAACAAAACACTACTCTTTTTCACACTGTAGGCATACTTTTACTTTAGGATACTGTGGCTCATTTTACTACTAATATTTGTTTACATCTACCAAAGTGAGGAGTTCCTCAGTGCCTGCTATGTTATGACAGTCTCCCCAGTCTTGTGTAATCTGCTATGTGACTGGATTGTGAATGTCAGTGAAAGTTCTGGCTGGCTGGCTTTTACTGTCACTACAGAGGGGGACTGCACTTCATTTCTAAATGTTTGTCTTGCTGGCCTGGGCATTGATTTCCTCTCCGTCTGTCTTTATTACTCGGGCTCCCCTCCTGTGTATAACCCCACCCCACACACACACACACACACACACACACACACACACACACAAACCCTACACTGGCAGCCTTCTGATCCATATTGACTATCTGTCTTAGTTTAGCTCCCTCACTGTTCCTTATTAAACTTGTAAAGGCGTCTTGTTCTACCTGTCTGTTCTCCTTTCCACACTCATTCTTCTCTCCTTCCTTTCTTCTCTCCTAGTAACCTTCCCTTCATGCTTTTTTTCTGCCTCTGTCTTCTTTACTGAAAGGCAACAAGGAAAGAGCCAACATCACAAAACTTTGCACATGACGAAGGCATTAAACCCGTACATATCTATGCACTGATCCTACACTGCATCCAATCTTGATCTTTAATGTATGTGTCAGCTGAGACTATAGTCCATTCCAATATTCATTATATTGGATTTTTTTTTTTCCTACATATTACACCTTCTGACAGCTTGATCGACAATGGATAAGGCTTCCAGTAATCAATACCAATCCTTAATAAATAAAAAAAATAAAAATAAATAAAATGGCCTGGGTCAACACCCATCCTGATCCTGCTGACTGACTTGAGACATCCATAGCTGCAACACTCTTTAATCACAAAAGATAAACCTACCACTACTACTTTGATCCTTTTGTAGACCGAATCATAGTGACATTGCACTACCAACACAGGGTAGACAACTGGCAATTGATTGCAATTTTGGAGATATGTGACATTGCCAACTTGTTAATTTGCTGTCATTTTCAACTGTAACATTTAAAAATATGCAGTTAAACACAGTGGTTTGACCTATCTGATGTT
Organism: Epinephelus fuscoguttatus; assembly: GCF_011397635.1. Taxonomy (NCBI): domain Eukaryota; kingdom Metazoa; phylum Chordata; class Actinopteri; order Perciformes; family Serranidae; genus Epinephelus; species Epinephelus fuscoguttatus. The sequence continues at coordinate 10,353,344 of NC_064768.1, read as the reverse complement.
TCCACTGTGCTTATTCATGTACTGTGTTGCTTTGCTAGCTTCTTTGATAAACCTAATACTGGCACAGAAGCTAAATAATGTACTGATGTGGACAGTGCTGCAGCAAATGGATTTAAGCCACCTAGAAAAATGTAAGTGTATGCTATATTTGACATATTTTCTCCACTTTATCTTACACACTAATCAATCACGACAACAACAACAGTTACAACACTGAAGTCTGGGGGTTTTGAGATAACAGCTCCAGTTCTCTGTCGGAAAGGGCTATCTGACAGCAAGGTAAAACTGTCACAATATTATACACGTGGCAAAACTTCAACTGATTTGGATTTTTGTAGGGGGTATCTAAAAACTTACCAATTACGGCAGCATTTGCTCAACACTGTTTATTTTATAGATGTGATGCAGGGATTTTCTACTAAGGAATTATTTTAAACAAACATTGTAATTTGGTCTATTCTACCACCAGCAGTTGGTTTCAATTCTGTTGCGAACAGCTCGCATCAAAAAATACACCCCTATCACTTTTAACGTACATCCCCACACCAGCAGCAGCTAGACGCACGTCTGGGCTCCTAGCTGTGCCGCTCCACAGAACTTCCCGTCACTGTCCTATTTCCAGCCTCGCTGCCCCCGGAATTAAATGCATCTCCCCCCCCACTCGCTCTCTACCAGCTCCCATTGCAGCTTTTTTTCTCTGCTCCTATGGCAGCTTGACTCCTCTCCTCACCATGGATGTCTAAAGAGAACTCTGTTGCTGTTGACTGGATGAAGAGAGACTTGTTGTTCAGGTCGAGAAATATCCTGAGCCAATCCACTCACAATCCCATCATTATAAAGATAGTAACCAAAAAGATACTTCCTGGCAAGTTGTAGCTGCGGGATTGGCTCTTCACATGAGAGATCAACTTTAAGTAGTGGATGTACACACATGATTCTAAGCAAATGCAGAGTGGATGACATATAAATCTTTCAGTAACAATAACTTTGTGTGGTTGCCTGTTGACGAGCTGCAGCCTGACACATTTGGCATGTGCTGGACGCAGTACTTAACTTGCATCAACTGACGTGACGTGATGCAACACGGTCGTGCTGGTGTGTTTTCAGCTTTAGCAACCCCTAGTGACAGAGTTACACAGCAGTTTGATGGACATTGTGACATCCAGCTTTTTTTCAGAGTATCAGGTTTTTTGAAGTTTTCTCATCTTTTTCAGATTTGGAATCACTGTTTGAATTTGATCCCTATGCTGTTACAACACAATTTCACAAGTGCCTCCACTGAAAACATCAAAGGCCAACTGTTGACTTTAACCTTTATTGAAAGTAGTTAGCTTGAGGCAAAGCTGTGCACCTACATGCGTATAGGGAGAGCAGTAGAGGTATGAATTTAATGATACTGAAATACAATACAATACAATACAATACAAATTTATTTATATAGCACATTTAAAAACAACAGCGTTGACCAAAGTGCTGTACATCAAATATAATATACAAAAGTCAATAAGTAAAACACAAGAAAGAAAACACAAAATAAGACAACAAAAGGCTGCCAACTCTCATACAGGGGCAGAGAAGGCCGACGAAAACAGGTGAGTTTTTAAACGAGATTTAAAAACAGGGAGGGTATCTGCCAGTCTAACCTGGAGGGGCAGCTCATTCCAGAGTTTGGGGGCCACAATTGCAAAGGCTCTGTCTCCCCTCTGCGCTAACCTTGTTCTTGGGACAACAAGAAGTGATCTGGTCGCTGATCTCAATGACCGTGATGAAACACATTTTTTCAAAAGATCGGAAAGGTAGGATGGGGCCAGCCCATTCAAAGCCTTAAAAGTAAACAATAAAATCTTGAACTGGATTCTAAAATATACAGGAAGCCAGTGGAGGGACTCCAATATGGGGGAAATGTGCTCTCACCTGCGTGCTCCAGTTAATAGTCGAGCAGCAGCATTCTGGACTAACTGGAGTCGAGAGAGGGAGGCCTGAGAAACACCAACATAAAGGGCATTACAATAATCAAGTCGGGTGAAGACAAATTCTTGAATAACCCTCTCAGAATTATTAAAAGAAAGGAAAGGCTTAACCTGAAATGAACCAATACGTGTAATATCACCAATATAATTGCTTTGTCAAGGTGTGGGGTTCAAACCCTACATTTTTAAGTGACAATTCACTAACAAGACCACACCAATAGTATTTTTAGAATAATTTATTTCATGTTATGGATGATGAGTAGTCAAGACAGGAGGAGAGGGTTGGGGGATTAAGGGATGAGGGTCAAGGGATGGAGGGGTGAGGGATGAAAGGATGAGGGTCTAGGGATGAAGAGATGAGGGGTGAGGGATGAAGGGATGAGGGGATGAGGATTAAGGGATGAGGGATGAAGGGATGAAGGGATGAAGGTCGAGGGAAGGAGGGATGAAGGGGAGAAGGTAGGAGAGGAGGAAAGCGGGTTATGGGTGGATGGACGGATGGATGGACCAATGCTTGGTGGTCGGAACCAGGAAGTTGAGACTCTGGGTGGGGGAGCCATCTCTTCGATCTCTGGGGTACGATCAGAGCCCCCGGTTCCTGTAATAACACAAGAGAGAGAAAAGGAAACAAAAAGAATGGGGGTTTGAGGGGGAGGGATGTGGAAACTGAGTCAGAGGAGTAGGAAATGGATGAGGTGTGCTTAAATACTTATTGAACAGAAATGGGATGTGTTCAAGGCATGGTCTTGTTCCCGAATTTAGTTATAAAACTTAATTTAATTAGTGCAGATTATATCACTGTTTGTGCATTCACAGCACTGATAACCCTTAGAAAGCAACTTTGTCATCACATCCATTGTAATCTTCATTGGTTCATGTTCATCTAAAAACCCTCCTTGTGCTCAAGATGCAAATGTTAAATGCATTTACATAGCATGGCTTTTTTTTCAGCCAGCATATCTCCCTCATACTGTAGATGGAGTATTAAAATGGCATTAGAGGGACAGGGGGCCCAAAGTGTCAGGGGCCCTCAGGAGGAGACTCAAAATGAGCACAAAGAGACCACAAAGAGATGCAAAATAACTAAATAGGCAAAACAATCACAGATAGACACAAAATGACACAAAACAACCAAAAACAACAGTAAAGTCACCTTAAAGAGACCCAAAAAAAAAACCCACAAAAAGAAGACAGATACAAAACAACAAACAGCACCACAAAGTCTGTGTCTTGCTTCTGTGTAGGACAAGTGGTGGCGCCTTTTGCATATCTGTGCCTGAGGGCCCATTACCTCAAATTCCACCCATTACCTCCCTGTGGATAAAACATTCCCAGATTATTCATGATTATCATCAACCAGTTCACTTAATGAATGACATAGTGGATAGTTTAGAACAGACAGAACGAGATGTGTGAAGGCTAAAACATGTCTGATACAGATGAAGATTACATAATCTAAAAACCATAAAGTTTGTGACCCAAAATCCAGAAAGTTTGTCGGGTTTGAGTCAAAATCTCTGCACCTGCATCAGCATCAGTGATCATCAACCCCCTGCAGACACACACTTAAAATATTAGGCACCTACTTTGGAGTTTCACCCCACTGTGCTTAATCCAAATCTTGATTGTCAAAATGACTTACAAAGGTAACCACCCCTCAACTTCATGACCGCCTAAGTGTAGGTCTTACTTATGTTTTGTCCACTAAATGTATCAAAACGTTAACATATTGCCCCGTAGTTGATTGATATGATTAAAAAAGTTCAAAATGAACCTCTGTTGACAATGTTGTGGCTTCATCGTGTGTTTTTGCTTTGAAATTTTATTGTTACGCACAATAAAAAGAGCCCCAAATACTGCAAACTCCACAGGGTTCTATATTCTCATAGCATCAACATTTTAAAGAGCCCTTGAAAACAAGACACCTTATTAGCTTGGAAGAAATCATTAGGGCAACAACAGTGCATGGTCAACATGTTCCTACTGAAATGATTACATATTATGCACTAGGTATCCTGGGTGCATCTGTTGTTGACACTCTGGGACGCCGTATCAATTCATTCCTATTTCATGCATTGTGTCTTTTCAAAAAACATTTTCACAAGAAGTGTGCAGTTCCTGCTCGCTAGACGTGTACAGTCTTTTCAAAATAAACTTACAACATCAGTAAAAGTCCTCATATTTACATTTATTTCCTTATGCAACAAAAGGTTAGGTTTAGAAAAAAACATCATGGTTTGGTTCTACATTCACTCAGGAAGTGAACATCGGGCTCTTGGGTGAAAGTCTGGTGTTTGTTGGGACCATCTGCCACCCCTACCGCCCACCCTTGGCATTTTCCAGCTCCATAAATTATGTTGTTATCTAGCGGCGTTTCAAACTGATGCCGTCCAGCAGCGTTATGAACTGACGCTGCCCGGCTGTGTATCATACTGCTGCAAAAGGATGCCTTTTGCTTTGGTATATGATGTGGAAATCACTGACCATGCAGCTGTGACGACGGTCAGCTTAAACGAAACCCCAATGGCATCATATAGCAAAAGTAAATTTCTACAGGTTTTGATTTTATTTCACATATTACATTAATAGAACAGATGTGGAGGGGATAGGTATTGTGGTCTGAATTGTTCAGAAGAAGGAAAGGAAGGACCCTGAACCATGTTGGAGATTGTAGCCATTTGTTTAGGCTCTAATCTTCACCCATAACATCTAGCGGTGCCCTGTTGTTTGTGCTGATTTGACCCATTTCCCACATTTAGACCTGAGATACATCTAGACACGGACTCATCCAATCTTGTGACTTTTGTCTGAAAACATTACAATAATTTGGTCACACCTCAGCCAAGAACTAATAATAAAGCACCTGTTCCTCAGCCTGCAGCCTCTACAACACATTCACAGGTACAGAAATAAGAAGATTATGTAATGCACTCTCTGTGCCGGGGTAAACCTTTACCAAAGCAGATATTTCAGGGATAATTCCAGTATGTCACAATGTGTTACATCTGTGATTACATCAACAAAAACAGCAATACATCCTATTACACCTAATGAAAATGAACTACATTATTACTATAGTATACTATCAGAATTGTATAGTGTCGCATAGTAAGTACGTAGTGTTCTATAGTATTTTTCACCAGTTATAACATACTTTAGTTTTTGTTCTGTCATGCTATTTCATCAACTATAGTAGTACCTATAATATTTTAATAGACTACTAACACTATGTATCTAGATCTGTGTGGCATTCCACTATTTTTTTTTTTTTAAAAAAAAGTATTACTATAATATATATATATATAATATTTCTATATTAATTGTATAGTATGTCTACAATTTATTTAATGGTATTACTTTATTGTTTGTAATAGGATTACAATAGTGTTTTATTTGGTGTTTCCATAATGAATATTTAAGGTAATATTACAGTTTTACCTGTAAATGCTTTAAACTAAAATGTCTGGTTTATGTCAGCCTGGGTTAAAGGTTCAGTGTGTAAGATTTAGGGGAATTTAGTAGTGATAGCCAAATGAAGCCTCATGAAGCATTTTCTTCATCTTATGAGCCCACTAGATGGCACTATTTCTTCAACAAAAAGCACACTGAATTGCCATTTTTTAAGTCTCTCTCTTTAAACCAAGAGTGCCATCTAGTGGGCTTATAAAATAAAGAAAATGCTTCATGAGGCTTCATTTGGCCATCACTAGAATTTAGCAGCTTCCTAGTGGTGATATTACACATTGCAACCAACTGAAACTTCTCCCAGTTAGAATTCCTTTGGTGTTGATCAGGAGAGGAAGAGAAGAAGCGTGTTTAACAGGAAGTTGTGTACTGACTCAGCAGAGGTTTAGGATGGTTTTTACTGCGAGTCAAATTATCCACAGAGGTCTATTTCTCTTCAAAACAAAAGTACCTGTTGATTTAAGCTGGTAAAAACATTGACTAAAGCAGTTTCACACCACAAATCAGTGTTTTTTTATGCTGCTTGTCACAGATGGGCTTCTAACTACAGTGACTGACCTGAAAACGCGAATGGCCATATCTAGAGCCAGTGTTTGGTTTGTCTCTTCTGGGCTGCTGTAGAAACATGGTGATGCAACACTGTGTCTGTAGATGAGAACCTGCTCTCTATGTAGATATAAATGGCTCATTTTGAGGTAACTAAAACACAATTCTAATTTTCAGGTGATTATACACTAAAGAAAACATACTTACTATATTATATTCCATTTCTGCCAATACATCTAAATCCTAGATCTTTAAGAGGGGTAAAAGGTCACAGTATAAGATCACTTTAAGATCACCATATCCAGCTCTATGGTATTGCAATTGTCATTTTCTACAGTGCGTCAAAAAAAAAAGAAAAAAGAAAAAAAAATAAGGAAATAATATAGAGAGCACCATAGCGATAATATAAAAACACCAGGGGCCTTAATATAGACAATGTTGGCAGTGCAATGCACTGGGGCCCTGGGGGTGGAGGGGCCCATAGAGAGAACAAGCCCCTACATGTGACCCAAATTGCCAACTTGGAAATATACCTGTGTTTAAAGATAAATGATAAGAAAAAGAGTGCCATTTGCTGTATGTCCTTAAAAAGGTAAACCCATCTGTGCCATGGTTTTCTTTTTCTTTTTTAAATAGTCAGTAGCTATCTACTACTATTTTTTTCTACATAAGCTATACAATCCATAGATATGCCATAAAAACTATTTAACTGAATGATTCATTTCTCACTTTCTTTGATATTTTAGTCAGATATGTCATGGTGATTGCTGGGTAATATATAAGTCGACATCAGGTCTCTATTCATGTCAAGACTGTCATGCCCTCTGCTCCCTAGACCCTCTCCCTGTGTTTCTCTCTCCCTGTGTGGGTGGGTGTGTGTGCAGGAGACTGATTGCTGATGGGGACCTGGTGTGGGAGCCTGGCGGCGCAGCTGCACTAATCAAGCCATCTCACTACTCCTGTCTATTTAAGCTCCTGTTCCACACTTGGTCAGCACTGGATTATAGACGCTATCACAGTCAGTCTAGCTACAGCTCTTGTTACTACCAGTTCTGTTCCGCTTGTTTTTGCAACCTGTTCTTACTCGCTTTTCTCTTCTGCCCAGGATCTCCTGCTCCAGTCTCAGCCCTGTCTCCAGCCATCCTCACTTCGCCGGATCTGCTCACCATCCTGCTCTGCTCCACCTGGCTCCATCCACCTCACACACTCCTTGCAATCTCCAATAAAACTGTCAAAACTGCCATCTGCCTCTGCCTTTGAGTCTGCCTACCTGGTCCTAACAAAGACGATACTTGCATGATAGTGTGCACTAGGGCCAATCATAACTTGCTTACATCACTGAAATACACTATAATTGTCATATCACTATAAGTTAAGTCAAGTCAAGTCAATTTTTTTGATAGAGCCCAATATCACAAATCACAATTTACCTTGCTTTACAGCATACAACATCCCTTTGTCCTTTGGACCCTCACAGCGGTTAAGGACCCCCCCCCCTAAAAAAAGACAAGAAAAAAAAGACAAGATCACCATAGTAACCTCTATATCATTACTGTAGTAACTGTTAATAGTGCGTCAAAAAAGAAAAGAAAAAAAATGGAAATAATATAGAAAGCACCACAGCAATAATATAAAAAACACTTTCATTTCACTATAAGATTTAAAGCCAACCAGTGGCATAAGGTAGTTACGACAGGCCCCAGTGCACGCTATGTTGAAGGGCCCTAATGCATGCTAGTTACTAGTAATAAGGTGCACACACACACACCGCTGGCAACTGTTTGCATAAAAGCCGAAGGAATCAAATATAGGGAGCTTTGCTACTTTTCCCTCCAGTTGGTTTCTCTCATGTCCTTCCGTGTTGCAGCTTCTATGATTAAACAGCCCGGTCTCACTCTGAAGTCGTCGCAATCCGGCACTTGGGCAGTGACTTGCAGCTTCAGAAACCAACAAAAAAAGGCATTCTTTAACATCGGCATGAAATGCAGCTGGTCACAGTTATAGTTAAACGGCGCCTGGCTGCATCAAGGGGAAACAAAAGCTAAGGCAGCGAATGTCCATGGGGTGGGCAGCAGGAGTGGTGGATGGGTCAAACAAACACCGACTTTCATCCGAGAGAGAGGCATCCACGTCCAGTAAGATTCTAACCCCAAACCCTGGCCTTTTTTCCTTAAACCAACCACATGTTTTTGTTGCGTAAACCCAAACCCGTGGAAAGTCCATGACCAAGCATGTCAATATGTGACGAGGTTGGCGTGAAAATGTGCTGGTTTAAGAAACATGGCTGCTCACTGATTACTTGACTTGTAATAGATTACTACTGACTATTTTACAAAAAAAGGCTATTTTTTTTAATTTAATGTTTAATTTAATCTTCTTTGACAAAGGCTTAGTCAGAGGTGGCAACCTGAATCATTGGCAAGGTCCCCCACCCCACAGGCCCCAGTGCAACCACACTGCCTGCACTGTCTATATTTACACCCCTGTAGCCAACTCCACAACAACAACAACAACAACAACAACAACAACAACAACACAAAAATACTATAGTGATACTAGGTTTTTTTTTGTATTTCATTAGTAAATTTATAAACATAGTAAATACAAATATAGTATATCTCTAGTGTTTTTATATATATATATATATAGTCTCCTTCAAGACTGTTGGAAAGGTGTGCCTTATCAGGGTTAATTAGTGGAATTTCTTGCTTTATCAATGGGGTTGGGACCATCAGTTGTGTTGTGCAGAAGTCAGGTTAATACACAGCCGACAGCCCTATTGGACAACTGTTAAAATTCATATTATGGCAAGAACCAATCAGCTAACTAAAGAAAAACGAGTGGCCATCATTACTTTAAGAAATGAAGGTCAGTCAGTCCGGAAAATTGCAAAAACTTTAAATGTGTCCCCAAGTGGAGTCGCAAAAACCATCAAGCGCTACAACGAAACTGGCACACATGAGGACCGACCCAGGAAAGGAAGACCAAGAGTCACCTCTGCTTCTGAGGATAAGTTCATCCGAGTCACCAGCCTCAGAAATCGCAAGTTAACAGCAGCTCAGATCAGAGACCAGATGAATGCCACACAGAGTTCTAGCAGCAGACCCATCTCTAGAACAACTGTTAAGAGGAGACTGCGCCAATCAGGCCTTCATGGTCAAATAGCTGCTAGGAAACCACTGCTAAGGAGAGGCAACAAGCAGAAGAGATTTGTTTGGGCCAAGAAACACAAGGAATGGACATTAGACCAGTGGAAATCTGTGCTTTGGTCTGATGAGTCCAAATTTGAGATCTTTGGTTCCAACCGCCGTGTCTTTGTGAGACGCAGAAAAGGTGAACGGATGGATTCCACATGCCTGGTTCCCACTGTGAAGCATGGAGGAGGAGGTGTGATGGTGTGGGGGTGTTTTGCTGGTGACACTGTTGGGGATTCATTCAAAATTGAAGGCACACTGAACCAGCATGGCTACCACAGCATCCTGCAGCGACATGCCATCCCATCCGGTTTGTGTTTAGTTGGACGATCATTTATTTTTCAACAGGACAATGACCCCAAACACACCTCCAGGGTGTGTAAGGGCTATTTGACCAAGAAGGAGAGTGATGGAGTGCTGCGGCAGATGACCTGGCCTCCACAGTCACCGGACCTGAACCCAATCGAGATGGTTTGGGGTGAGCTGGACCGCAGAGTGAAGGCAAAGGGGCCAACAAGTGCTAAACACCTCTGGGAACTCCTTCAAGACTGTTGGAAAACCATTTCAGGTGACTACCTCTTGAAGCTCATGGAGAGAATGCCAAGAGTGTGCAAAGCAGTAATCAGAGCAAAGGGTGGCTATTTTGAAGAAACTAGAATATAAAACATGTTTTCAGTTATTTCACCTTTTTTTGTTAAGTACATAACTCCACATGTGTTCAGTCATAGTTTTGATGCCTTCAGTGAGAATCTACAATGTAAATAGTCATGAAAATAAAGAAAACGCATTGAATGAGAAGGTGTGTCCAAACTTTTGGCCTGTACTGTACATACATACATACATACATGATGGGAGGATAACTCACAAACATACACGCACAAAGCAACACAAGCCTCACATCTCTCTCTCTCTCTCTCTCTCTCTCTCTCTCTCTCTCTCTCTCTCTCTCTCTCTCTCTCCCTCTCTGAACCATCACCTCGCCGCCACCTGCATCAGCACCGGCTGCAAAAGTTGCCCCTGCGTAAGGTAAGCTTATAACTGATCAAAACTATGTATCAAACCGATCGCTATTATCCCGCTGTCATATTGTCATGCAGACGACATGACAGCGTATCAATCGGACCGGTGTACGCATGCTTAGAGCTGGAGAGCAGCGCACCACATGTACATGTACACATTGTACTCTTGATCAAATCATCTGGGAGCGACCAATTGCACTGATGTTTATTTAAAGTAAGTACTTAGGATTTATCAAACAAAGCTAAACCCCAGAGCAAAGTGAAGATAACCTGTGTGTGAAGACGCTTTGCAAGGTAAGGCAACCCTCGGGAGGGAAACAGAGCATGTGTGATGCATTCAAGGATACAGTATCATTACAAGACTGCGAAGTGTTTGTGATGTTGCAGGGGCAGGAGATACAGACATCCCTTAAGACAAAATGGTCACTATAAACTTGTTACCACAGACCCTGCGTGCGTGTGAATGACTAGTATAGCTGCAGTGCTTTTCTCTGAAGGAAATAATCAGTATTAGTTGTAGCAAACACTGTGTGAGAACATCACAGCATCAGCATGACGGGTATGTTTCATTTGTTCTGTTCTTTGTTAGAGAACAATCTGTGTTATAGTATGTGTAGGATCCGATGTGCAGGCGGGATGTACAGAGTGTGGGCTCCAGCCGGGAGTCTGGATTTAGATTTCTCAGACTGAGTATTGAATAGTGCTAAAAGCAGCAAAGTGATCCTGCGTCCTGCCTATTCAGTTTCACTTTGCTGTTGTCTTTGATTCATAACAAAGAGGATGCATAAGAAAAGTTTAACTGATCTCTCTCTGAACATCCTTTTTAACTTTAATACGAGTGAACCTACAGCCAAATAATCTGTCAGTGTTATTTACTGTATAATATAGATTTAGGGGAAAACACAGTGCAAAAAAAACTCTATGCTGTCAGCATAATACTCTTGCAGGAATGTGTGCCTGTGAAACTCAAAATATTTGTTATAAAACACAATGTGCCCCATAATATTACAGGGATTAACATAGTGTAGCCTAGTGCACACACACAAAATAAAAGAGAGAGAAAACAAATCTTAAAAATATTCTCATAATGTGGTTCTGTAATTTGGTGTCCATAAAATATTTCAAAATGTTTCTTTATACATTTTATACAGTATTTACAGTATTACAGTGTAATTCTATGACATGTAAACAGACCAAACACTGGACCTTGTATCCCATCATGCCCCTGATCTCTCTCTGTAGACTTGGCTTTTGGTGGTGGCTTGTCACAATGGTGTTCTGCTGCAGTTGTAATCATCACCAGTGCTCCAGCCAGCTCCTCCACTACGTCCATGTTCCGCTGCTGCTCTGTATTCACGGCAGGATTCATACCGTCGCTGAATTCATGATGCAGAGCATGGCTGATTTGTCCTTGAACTTTCATCCTCTGCCTTGTGCAACTGCACCGCCGCCGGCGAGCCCTTCTCGCATGTGTTTGTTCCATGTTGTGCTGCAGGAATGTTCCTTATAATTTGCTCTGTTGGCCTGAAAAACAGGTTTATTTTAGGGGTTTTGAGCACAAAATAACAATGTCTGAGATCCTGTTATGTATTGTTTGTTGTTACTGATTGCAGGCCCTCCCAGGGGTCCTCCACAGCGCTCAAAAAGCAGCAGTCAGAGTGTAACACTGAGCTGTTTTCTGCTGCAGGTCTTCTGATGACCACTAGATGGGTTATCCTTTGAAACTCAGATTGTATTACTGTATTGATAATGCAGAACAACTACTACTCCACTCGGCATATTATTGGTACAGAAAACATCAGCGTGTCCAAACTGGTAGAAGCATTACTGTTTTGACAAAACATGGTCCAGATGGTCTGAACAGTTTATTTGGCATGGACTGGACATAGAATATAGTGCAAAGTTTTGATGCACATATCAACTCAGAGCAAAAGGTTTGAGCAGCAATATATTTTTAACTACAATAAATCAGTAATCATGCAACCCAATAACTAGAAAAAAAGTTGCCATTTTACATTTCTGCAAACCACAAAAAAGTTTCATTTGTACATTATTATGTAGCAGACAATCTGAAAATTATACATTTCTAACAACCCTATGATTAACATCTGGTTATACGTAGGCACAAAAACCACTTGGTAATGATCATGTTTTGGCTTAAAATACCCACATTTGGCAGCACAAAGTTATGCTGGAAACAGGGTGACAGATTGTCAGTAATTACCCACATGCTGTGGCACAAAGGCCACTGGAAAAGTAGCCACCGGTGTTTTAAAAAAAAAAAGAAACACATTTGGTAGCACAAAAACCACCAGAAAAGCAACAACGGCTCACTAAAACAAATCCACAATCTCTGACACAAAGGCCACTAGAAAAGTGGTCAGGAGTTGTGAAAAAACATCCACATTCTGCAGCAAAACTCTCCTGAAAAAGTTGCTACTGGTCGCTAAAAACCACCACATTTGGCGGCACAAAAGCCATTGGAGCAGCAACAGATTGCTCCGTCCCCTTGACTTCTCACGTCAGCTCATATACTACCTCACTTTAGAAACACTGACATATAGTAAGTGTCTCATTGAGATTTGGCAGAATTCATTTTTGTGAAAAGCCTCAGTATTCCCCTGACAGTATCTCAATTTTTTTCTGAAATCAAGGCTGCCATCAGTTCATAAACTTTTAGCACCAGCTTGACGAGGTTGACAACGGTCAGTCTGTAGTTTGTATGGGTCTAGTAATTTTGCTTAAATGCATGAAGAAGAGGAGGAGATCATGGAACAATGCCAGAGTAAAGCTTTAGAACAGAACAGAGTGAAGTAGAAGATAGAATAGAATAGAATCCAAGTGAATAGAATGGAATCCAATAGAATCCAATTGAATAGAATAGAACAGAATAGAATGGAATCCAATTGAATTAAATAGAAGAGAACAGGATAGAATAGAATCCAGTTGAATTAGATAGAACAGAATAGAATCCAATTGAATTAAATAGAATAGAACAGAATGGAATAGAATCCAGTTGAATTAAATAGAATAGAATAGAATAGAATAGAATAGAATAACCAAAATCTAGACTTTTGCCATGATTGGTATGAGATGGAATTCAAGGAAACAAGAGATGTCCTGAGATGTTCGAGAGAGCATTTGCGTTATTGAAATGAGTCTCAGCCTGTGATGCTGTGTTGATTGCTCATCCCTCATTTTGCAGCCAACAGGCTCATCCCTGAGCAGGAAACCAAAACTTCAATCTTCAGAGCTTCTCTTTAGTAACCTGACAGTGACATCTCAGACAACATGTCGGTGCTTTTTCTCTGTCTATGGGCCCCAAGCAAAGGATGTGTTTAAATGCTACATGAGCAAACTTCACACTTTGGCAGTTTCACAAGGACATTTTGGAAGTTTGAAAGTTTCATCAGCCAAAAATCATGCAAGGCAACATTAAATTTCTTATTATTATTCTCTGGTGGGGGTGGAGGTGTTGAAGAGTTTCAGCCAGCGTCAGTGTGTACAGTTTTCTCTGGATGGACTCCTTGCTCATTTGCTGCCATAAAACGCTTTGATTTCTGCCTGTAATTTTGATTCATTACTTTCTCTTCACTGAGAATAGTTCCTGTTAGACTCACACAACAGCAGAATCTGCAGGGTCTCATTTAAAAGAGATGAGATGGGGGACTCTTTTCTGTCACAACCCCCCCATGTGTGATTTAGTCCAATAAACTGAGCATGTTTTTACATAATAATGAGACCATCGCATGGGGATTTTGTCAGCTTTTGTCTGACCATGTTTTTGATCAATCATTTTTGATTGTGGAAAAACTGATTCTGTATTTTTTATTGAAACTATTCACATCTTGCCTACAGGAGCGTCAGTGTTAATATTTCATCAAAGGAGAGACAGCTGCACTGGCAGGGAATGTTTCCAGATGTCACACCTCTCTGCTGTTAATCTATCACTAACAGAACAGACAAGAGGTCTTTATGGGTCCTCGTGGTTCAGTCCAGTTGCCAGAAAACAATGTTGCTGTCCATTTCTGCAAACCATGGATATGTTACATTTCTTTGTTTTATGTCAGTGTTTCTGAAGTGATGTAGCTTGACACCTAGACGAGACATCTGCCAAGCTGCAGACCGCTGTTCGAGACTAACAGACAACAAAACTGGTTGTTTTTTAGTTTGTCCGTGGTTTGCATAAACGTGCAATACCAACATTATTCTGGTAACGTTTCCTCATAGAACGATTTATGTAATCCTTATGTGTCCTATGATAATGCAGACACAACAGTTCTTAGGTATTCTACGAATTAGTGCCCCACTTATCATGTTATGTCCTTAACGTGCAGTTACATAATTAGCGTAAAGTCACAGAGATTAGCTTTAGGCAAGTAAAGTTACTGTCGTTAGAACGTACCTTAAAATGACCCAGAGTTCACTCAAAGTTTACACGCCGCTGAACATGCATCTCCCTGGAAAAGTCCATGTTTTTGTGACCACCACCATCCACCACCCCAACCTACCTCCTTATAAGACCACTCGGGACTTCTTCCTTGTTTACTCTCATCAGCACATTTGTCATTTGATTGCAGCCTTTCAAAATATGTTGGATATGTATAAATTTGTGTGCATTAGTTTTTGTAGGAAAACATACTGTTTATGAGAATAATCTGATTCTGGTGACTTGGTTTGTAGTAACTGAGACCCAAAGCGAAACCAAAGTCAAAACCACATCCAATATGTTTTCAGTCTAATCAGGTCCTTGTAGGTTCCCCACTCTATTTCTATGGGTTTTTGGTCCGTGTGTCACTATGTGTAATACATGTGTGGCTATAAGCTCTGATCAGAGAAGCTGGCCTAATTATTCTTAGCTGTAATTCAGACAGGTTTGGATGGTCCTCAGGTGTCTTTGAGTCAGGTAGTAACATAAGCATCTCATTAAGTTTGTCATCAAGTTTTCCAAAGAACTGTTTTGTGTTAGTACAGAACTTTTGGGCGAGTAAAGTTTACTTAATAATAACAAGTCTTCCAAACTAAATGACAAAATATGTTGCATGTAATTGGCTTCCAAAGTGGTTCATAGCCTTCTGCAATCTGATACCTTTTATTGGCGTGACCACACCACTTCTCATTGCCTACCAAAACAGCTGCAGAAAGTGAGGGTTACAAATAATGATGGCCAAATGAAGCCTCATGAAGCATTTTCTTTATTTTATAAGCCCACTAGATGGCGCTTTTTTTTTTCAACAAAAGATTGAAAATACATTGAATTGCCATTCTTTGAGCCTCCCTTTTTAAACCAAGAGCACCATCTAGTGGGCTCATAAAATAAAGAAAATGCTTCATGAGGCTTCATTTGGCCACTTCATTTGGTCACTAGTTACAAAAGATCAGCAGTAATAGCTAAAAAAAAACAGGGCTGATTGTCTGTTGGAAAGTGAGTCTACACCAGCATACATAGTCTCCCATGTCAAAGTCACACACTTCTTTGACCAATTTTGTCAAAATTTGTCTCAATGAAGATTTGTAGCTGCATAAAATTGTCACTGTAGCACTACCTTTGCTTCTAAGAGACTACAGCCAGTTGCCAGCAGAATATGTTGGCATTGTACATTTCTGCACACCACTGATACCTTACATTTGTACATTTCATACTCAATGTTTCTAACATAAGGTAGTATATGAGCTCAATTTGTCATCAGGAGGCAGAGGGGATGGTAGATGGCCGTGTCAAGTGGGTGAGACGCCTGCCAAGCAACAAACAATATATCCATTTGCGTTTTAGTGAGTCATCGCCATTGTCATTCTTTCGTCTTTTTAGCTACCAGTCACTGTAGTTCCATTGGGGATAGTGCCACTGAAAGCGGGGATTTTAAGTGAAAACATGATCTTTTTCTAACCATAACCAAGTGTTGTTTTGGGGTTTTTTTTGCCAAAAAACTTAACATTAACCAGAGCATTGTTGAAACATGAAGAAATGTATCCACTACATAGTTATGTACAAATGTAACATTTCCATTGTTCCAACACATTCTCACTCTGACATCATCGCATATCGACGTTTGGTCATGGACTTTCCACGTCCAGATACAACATGCAAGGTACCCTGACTTCGTTGGTTGTTGACGTTCTGGGATGCTGCATGTCATGCTGACTTAAATGGTTGGCTTTTTCATCAGTGTCTGATGCCGCAAGTGACTAACCAAGCGCCTGATTTGGACAACTTCGGAGTGAGACCGGGTCGATTTTTTGCGGAAACATGCAACACCAACATTCCTTCTTGCGATTGGGTTGCAGACAAAAGTCACTACTATTCCATGAGTCTGCTGGAGGTCCTCTGTCAGTTAAACATAAACACTTGTCGTATTGAGGCATTTGAACAAAGGACTGATGCTGTCGTTTTTCTTGGGAGTCTCTAAAAGGAGTTTGTGGTCAGAAATGCCTTAGAGATGTGTTGTTGACGGGATCCCCTGCTGTGGTGCTGTTGATGCCTTTCATGTGGGTTTTTGGTGCCCTGCAGTTTCGGCAACAGCTTGCAAAAAAAAAAAAAAAAAAAAAAAAACTAGCAAAGCCTGACCCTGTGTCAATGCCGACGGGGATTTTCTCTTCAGGAAGACTCTCTGCTTGTTGAAATGTGGGATGTGAGTTCAAGCAGGAAAAGCTGCCGCTCTGGTGAAATGCCCTCGAGCAAGGCATCGACTCCCTGCTTGCTCTGGATCTCTCAGCTGTGCGAAATCTGCATTGTGCATTTCAAAGCATGAAATAGCACTAAATGCTTGCGATTAAACCATTGCACCAACGGGAGGAAAAGTTGGATGGATGAAACATGTCGAGACACTGTGACCACAGTGACTCACAAATCTGTCATCTCTCCTGTGAATGGCCATTCCTCATGTACTATATGCAACTGTGTACATCCAGAACATAAACCTGTAAGTGGGCGTGTGTGTGTGTGTGTGTATTTGCATCCGTCATGCATGACACCCAGGCTCCTCTGCACACCAATGGAATTCACACACTATTTTTTTTTTAATCTCAGCAAAATCCTCTCAGCTGTTACATCCATCCCTCTACTCCCCCAACACACACTCACACAAACACATATACACACACATACGCACTCGCCAGCTCCGCCATAGACTTTGGAATTCACTGTTGCCATGGCAATGGAATAGAGCACGCTCTCTCGCATCGCCTGTTCTTTTCTGTTGCTTTATGTCTCTCTCTCTCTCTCTCTGTAGAGGCAAACCAGCTTCTCTTGTTTGACAGGGGGCTCGTTTTCTCCCATCGGCATCAGGTTTTGGATGTTTGTTTGTTTGTTTGTTTATTCAAAGACATATCGTCATTGTCATATAGACAACATGTTTGCATGGGAGATGCTTCTGTACAGGAGCATCCCCTGGTTTCAAGACTCATGTCACGTTCGTTAATCGAATCCATCCTTTTGCCCCCCCTCATCTCCTCTTCTCATCTCTTCCTCACACTCGTTCCTATCTCCTCCTCATCTTCTCCTTGTCTTTTGCTTCTCTTCCTCTCTCTCTGTCTTTCCTCTCCACTCTCTCTCATCTGCTCTTTACCCCCCTCCGCCTCTTTCTTCCTTCTCTCAGTAGCTAAGATGACTGCCATGACAATTCAATGAGAGGAGAGGACGCCAAGTGAAGTATCCCCCGCTCGCTGGAAAGGAGAGAAGGAGTGCTCAAGGTAAAGAGAGGAGAGGGAGAAGAAGAAGAAGAGGGAGAAAGAAGGGATAAGACGAGAGGGAGAGGCAGAGGGAAGAGGGGAGAGAAAGCGAAGAATAAACGGTGGATGGAGGCAGCTCGGACCGGGGCTACGGAGCGCTCTTCACCGACGAAGAAGAAGAAGAACAGCAGCAGCGGGGGGGAGGAGAGATGGAGGCGAAAGGCAGAAACATACCCTCAGGTAACACACACACACACACACACACACACACACACACACACACACACACACACACACACGGGCGGACGTGCACGTGCATACACAAGCAGCAAACCACCAGATGCACATGTGGATTCTTTTATGCATACACACATTTATGAGACATGCATATAAATATTCAAGCAACATTCAAACACACAAACAAGCATGGGTGAACACAGTTGTGCAGGAAACCACACACACAGACTGGAGTGCAGATGTGTACAGAGGTCTGGATTCAGAGGGCAAGCGGTTTTGATTAATCTGCGCTGGCATTTGTGTAACCGAGCCAATGTTTGTTCTTATTTAGAGATGACTGGAGGGAGTGCTGACATGTAAGATAATTCATTGACATGCTGTGAAAAATTAATTTGTGTTGGTTTAATTGAACAGCTCTGCAAAACTGAAATTATCTGTGTGAAACTTGAAATGTCATTCAGTTTTAATTATGTTGTATTTACATGCAACGTAACTCTGGAAAACAGATTTTTTTTTTTTTTTTTTTTTAATGCAAAATGCAGCCTTGGTTGGTTGGTACATTTTTTGATGAGGCTAACCAATCAGGCTCAAGTAAAGCTAGGATACTCAACCTTTCATTGTCTACGCTGGATGCAACTGAGCTGTGTTTTCATATGTAAGAGCACAAAATATATTTTTTCAATTCCACACTTTTGCCTGAAGTGGCTTGTATCTGCACACTGAAGTAAATTCACACACTCAGGCTGGGTTGCACCACCAAAGATGAATTTAATCCAAGGTTAGTTCTACTCAGAGCTTAGCAAAACTAGGTTTTAAATGACGAAATCCAGATTTAAAATTAAAGCTACAATTGGTAACCTTTAGGAAAATAACTTTTTGTCATAATTGCTGAAACTGTCACAACAGACACTATGTATGATATGAGACAGATAGTCTGTGAAATTAACTACTACTGCCTCTAATGGCATTTGCTAAAATCCACCCTTGCTGAATGAAAACAACCAATCAGAGCCATGGAGTCTCTAATACAGCTGCCAACCATGTCAATTGCTGCTCATGGATCAAGATTATGTTACGTCATTGCCTATTTCTCACCTGAGTGTTCTCAGAAACATATTTTAGTGAACTGTTTAGCTGTAAAATGAGAATGTGCTCCGGCCCTTGGGCCATGCCTTGTGCCTCAGTCGACCATTTCCAACTTTGCCGCTGGGTCACAAACATTCTTATTTTAGTGCTAAGCAGTACACTTAAATGTTTCTGAATACACATTGCAGTAACATAATTTTGGCGCATATTTGATCAGCATGGCTCAGTTTGAAGTTTTGCCAAAATTAGATAGAGTTCAATCAATATGAAGATCCTTGCTTACTCAAAATGAATTAATTAATTAGAAAGAAATACATTTCCGTGCTGTTGGGATCTAGTATGTAAAAAAAGGGGGTAGACCCTTAACTTTCAGCTGCTTTGTATTCCCTAACAAAATGTTAAGTTTTTTGCTAGCTAGCTAAAAAGTCAGTTAGCTAGCTTAATGTTACTCTTGATGGCTTAGCAGGGAAGCTCTAATTTCTCTGAGGTAAACATTAGCTTCTTTTAGCATCCACCAAACAAATTATACAAGGACTTTACAACAATTGGTACGCACCACTTGAGTCGACAATTACCAACAAGCCAAGGAGACTAAAAGTTGTAAAAAAAAAAACCAAAACAAAAAAAAGATAAACTAAGCTTGCTTCTTACACGTAACTAGTGGTGTGTGCTGTAGTGTTGTAAATCATTAGGCTCTTTCGGCAGGGGAGCTGCTGAGAGTTACATAGTGCAGGGCATATGTTCTCTGTTTTGTTTTTTTTTTATATATAGTGTCCAAGGCATGACCCACCCTACTCTGCCTTACTCTGCTTCTAATCGGCTTACCCTGACATTAGTGTTTTTCTTTTCTTTTATATCAGACAAGATAAGGTTTGTTTTACCTTGACATGTTTCGACGGACATCTTCCATCTTCTTCAGAAATGTCACCAGATGCCATTGGTCTATGGATTTCTATGGATTATTACCCTGACATTCTTACCCTAACCCTAACGAATCTCACTCCTCTTGCCTTAACCTAAACAACCCAACCAACAAAGGCAATGAGTACTAGTCAATCAAAGGGATAGTAGAGCTGGTCATGCCTTGGCCATCCTAGGAAAAAGGCCATTCAGGGCTCGGGTGGTGGAATGACATGACCATTCTTACTATTACAAGGTAGTGTACCATCAAAATGATGTTGAGGCTTTTATTTTAAAGGAACAGTGTGTACGATTTAGGGGGATGATGATGGCATCTAGCAGTGTGAATTGGAATTATCTGCAGAGGTTTCTTCTTCTCCAAAAGAAAAAGGAAAATGAGTGATTAAAAACTGGTAAAAACACTTCATAAAGCAGTTTCACATCACAAACCAGTGTTTCTCCAATGCTGTTGGGCCTGTTTGAGACATTTTCTGCAAATCCCACACACTGGAGCTTTAAGGTATAAAAAAGTGCATAATGTTAAAGTGCATTACAAAGAATTGATAAAGGAAAACCAAATACACATTTTCAGGAAAAAAAATCTTGTCATCCATTTATTTACTCACTGTCTGAATGGTGTTACTTTACCACCCAGTGCAGTTACACTTTACTTGAAGGTATCGACATAAGAATGATATGACACTGTCTTAACTATGACATGACACAGTCATGAACCTGTCATCAACATTATGTACATGTTATAAATGTTTATGACTGCTGTCATTAAGTGTCATTCGGTTTTTGTGATGACAAGTTGACATTTTTTGGGTTGTCTTGATTATGACAACTTGACATTAATTACAGTGACATTACCAGAAGTTGTCTTTGTCATAACAATCATAATCATTATGTCAACTTGTCATAAACACTAAAAGAGGTGCATTTCTTGTTAATGTCAAGTTGTCATGACAAAGACATCTTCTGGTAATGTCATCCTGGTTAATGTCAAGTTGTCATTATAAGGACATCCCAAACAAATTTAATGTCAACTTGTCATGACAAAGACAATTTCTGGAAATGTCACTTTAATTAATGTCAAATTGTCATAATCAAGATAACCCAAACAATGTCAACTTGTCATTACAAAAACTGAATGACACTTAATGACATCAATCATAAACATTTATGACATGTACATAATGTTTATGACAAGTTCATGACAGTGTCATGTCATAGTTATGACAGTGTTATGTCACCCTTATGTCGACACCTTCAAGTAAAGTGTTACCCCCAGTGCAATGATCTCTTTCTGCAGTCTTGTTTGGACATACCTTGTGCAGCAGGCGGGTCAGTTTCAGGGTCAATGTACCAGTGGTCTCTTTTATTTTGGGATTTGTGTTGCCATGGAAACACCCCTCAGGCCCACTGAATTAGCCATATCGTTTAAAAGCCCACACTGGGATTGATATTCTCTGTGCGATGGATTGTTTACATTAATACTCCCATTTGTGGATCTCATGAACGGAAATTGCAGTCTGGGTTTTCCAGATATGAGTTTTCATGCCAGCATTTGTCCACTATGTTTAGTCAAACGATTAGAATCTTACTGAGGAACTAAATGGTTGAATGCAGTGCGTTTATGCAGATCTGCCCCCTCCCTGCTTCTCTCCCTGGATGTTTCATTTATGTTTCCTAAAGCACAACAGATGTGTTGTTTCTCTTGTCGTTCATTTCACTGTTCACCTCTCAGCCTCCATTTCAGTCTTTTCTCTCCTCTTTCCTTTTCCGCACTCATCTCTTCTCGTCTCATCATCCACTCCTCTCGTCTCTTTTACCCTCCTTTTCTAATTAATGTCTACGTAAACCTCTGCTTTGCATTTCTTTTTCAGTTGCCCTTCAGTGTCTTTTCCACTTAAGCTTATTAGTATTTTTCTACCTGATGTCCTATTGATCTTATCAGCAAATAAACTCCAAAGATTGCCCTTCGTATCAGCAAACTCTTTTGATATCAACACCTCTTAAAGTGAGTCTATTGGAAATCTAGATTTTGACAAGAAGGTCAGAATTCAAATGTTCCTACCTGCTGAGAGAATCCACTGATCCATGAAATATTGGATTTTCTAACTTTATTTGATTTTTTTTTTTTTTCAGGGAAACTCATTGAGAGACTTACAAAGGAGGAATCTCTGTGTTTCCCAGCGCCCCATCTTCCACCCTTCACTGTTCATTTTTATAACAATATTTGATGTCTCATATTTTTGTTGATTTATCAGGTCAGCATTTTTGTTCCTCTGCTGCCAACATTTCTTTCCTGCTTTAGGCTGTGTACGCTGGTTTTTGATTAAAAACTACTCCAGTGTGCTGCTCACCCAGAATGCAATGGGAAGACTCAACCCCATCAGCAGCTCCCACCAGTCACCCACAGTAGCCCATGGGGGACAGTATTTCTATTAATGCATAAATATTTGACAGTTCAATACATGAATTGTGAACAGGGCAGAATGCAAAAATGGTTACGTGTCTTATTTTTAGCACCTCATTAATTTCAGCCTTTTGAGGCATTTTTTAACCTTGGTGGAAATAAATGACTGAAACCACAGATTATTTAGTTTCACATGAACCTGAATATCGAAATGAATGGATTCTTTAGATATGTGTTTAGTCTTAAAATCAGTAGGCCTGATTTTGACACTTCCACTTGCTACCAGCCTGTGTTGGATAGCTGCGCTATTTTAGTGGAAGGAGACCGTGGGAATGATAGGTGACCTGATTCAAAAATTAGGATTCTCACTATAGTATAGTAAATGTTGGTTGGTAGATCCGATACACGCTGAATTGAACACCAAGGCCTCTAGTTTCGCAGACCGGGCGAGGCGGAGGCACAGCACACCTGCGCTTCGGCAACTGGGTGTGGCCAGGTGGATTTTGCAAGTTTGGCACACTGTGCGCGTTGAGTGAGTTTTACACAGCCGATTCACATCACACCAATCAAATGAGCCCCTCTCCTTGCCCTTAAATGAGAGTTTACTCAATTCGTCATGGCAGAAGAGAGCAGCAGTGTCAGACGGACAAACTTCACCACAATTGTAAATCAATGTTGCGTTTCTCTCGTGCGCGCGTGCTCTCTCTTTCTCTCTCGCAGTCTCACTCTGTTTTTCTTTTGACTTTTCTAAGATGACAGATGCTGAATATATACTCCCTCTCTGATGCTGTGGCTGTTTGTGGCTGGCTGAGAGGGATGTGAACTCATTAGTTTTGTTAATCAAATCAGGTTGGGTTTCCATTACGCGTGCCAAACGTGCCAAACGGTGCCAATCCCCTTTGATCTGACATCAGATGTGACGGGACAGTCAATATAGAGATACATTTATGTGCTGATTGCAGATAGTTGCATTGAATAGTGGTTTTCTGGGTATTTATTGCATTGTTATTGTGCCTGATATTCTGGAAACCTGCCTGTGAGATGTTGGTGACGTGTGAGCACTGTCTGCCGGTCAGCCAAACTTCGGCTTACACCGGCTGCGCTCCACCTGCGTTGACAGTAGGCCTGGTTTCAGCTGGCGAGCTTTTAGCGCACCTTCGGCGAAGTCTTTTGGCACGAAACTGTCACTGCGCCAAGCTGCATCTGTCGACACCTCCCCCTGCTGCGCCGCCACACCCATCTCGGCGCAGCAGGGGGAGGTCTGCCAAACTACCAAACTGAGTTGGGTTGCGCTGCTCGAAACTAGCTCTGCACAGGGTTCGCCACCCTGCACCACCCTGTGCCGCACCGCGCCAGGAAACTAGAGGCCCAACTCTTGTTCACGTCACAGCTCCACCAGTTTCTTTTCTTTTTGCACGGTACAAGCAAACCAAGACTTTTTCACGTTCTTGCGCCCCCTCCTCCGTGTTTGCTGTCTACCCGGTTTGCGTGCTTCCTGTTTGGTGCTGGAGAGAGCGCTTTTGGTCGGTGGCATTGTTCACATCATGGAACAACACATTCTCATTCCAGACTCAAAACATATTGATGCTTAATCATTGAATTTCCATGTCGTCCTATGACGTGCAAGGAACCAAGGATGCATTGTTGACGCTCTGGGACACCATGTTAACTTCAGCCTGTTACATGCATTGTGGGTTTTTTAAATACATGTTAGTTTTCACAGGAAATGTACAGTTTGCATACAGTCCCTTTCAAAATAAATGCTATGTGGGTACAACAGCAATTCATGTTTTTTTTCTTCAACAACATTTAGCCAACACATGCACATGGTTAGGTTTAGAAGGAGTAACAGGGTTAGGCTTTACATTCATACAGGAAACAAACACCAGCCTCTGACGTGATAATGCCAACATGAAAGGACAGCTTTTTCATCAAGTGCCGGTATTCGACGATTTGGTAATGAGACCAGGTTGCATTGAATTTCAACATTTGCATGAGCCAAGGCTAAAAACTTACAGTAATATCAAACATGTTTGATTTTATCAGAATGTCAAGATGAGAGAAAGACTGACTTAAGACAGCTCAGACTGAGTTTTATGACCACCTTACATCAAACAATCAAGATCCCAGGAGCATGCATCAACTAAAGTAAAACACTCATGATTTTAGTCTGACAGTGGAAATTGTCTGTGACAATGAAACTGCTTGAAAAGTCATTTGGTGGAAGGCCGGCATAACTTGTAGGCAAACAGTGGGCGTTCAGTGATTGGCTCTTCACACTGGGCAGTCTTGTGCTGACTCAGAGGAGGAACAGGTTGTCTGACAAATAATTTGATGATCTCATGAGGTAGAACCACTGCTTTAGTGATAAAACATAACATAAGCTGGACTAAACTATAAAGCCATGGTTTGGTGAGCAAGCAACTCCACTGATTTTGTTTGAGTGTGTTTAGCCTGTTAAATGCAGTTCATATGCCATTCAAACATGTTTATTTTCTTTTAAGTGTGTCATCATCTAATAGTGTTAGGAAGGCAATTCTTTATATTATTCTATTTAGGCCTATTACTTTATTATTGTGAGGCAATTAATATCTTTCTATGTTCGGCTGTGTTGTGAAGGCCAACCTCTTTTATGTAATATAGTTTTATTTTGAGGCAGTTAAAGCCTTTGCAGTTTGGTTCTCCTGATCCTTGTTTGATGCTGATTTGTGGGCATGTGTAAGGTTCAATATTATATTATTGTTAACTTGCAGTTACAAGACAATGCATCTCAGTCGTTGTTGTGGAGAAACGCAAAAGCAAATTAACAAGTAGTGTAACACATTACTTTCTGTGGGGAGTAATTCAGTAAAGTAATGGATTACTCTTTGAAATGACTAACAACTTATGTGTTACACATGACTTTTTTTCTGTCTGTGTTTTTGTCAGACATCAGTTTCCTTCCCCGCCCAGCGCTGGTGTGGTGTGAGCGTGGCATCCAGGTTCTGCTGACCACCATGGGGGCGTTTGCGGCCTTTGCCCTGATGACGGTGGCCATCGGTACAGACTACTGGCTGTATGCCCGCGCCTTCATCTGCAACAGCACGGCCAACTCTTCCCAGGATGACTCCAACAATAAAGACAAGAAGGACCCTGGGGCACTCACCCACTCTGGCCTCTGGAGGATCTGCTGCCTGGAAGGTACAGCTGGTTGCATATGTGCATGCACATTCACGCATGAGTGTGCGCGTATGAGTTTGCAAGGCCGTGGGAACCTTTGGATGCGTTGGGGGTTAAATGTGTATTTGTTCTGTCATGTGCTGGCCACTGGAGGGTCTTGCTGAGGTCAGTGTGTTTGTCAGTGTAATCAGAACAGACATAAATAGGTGCTCGTATTCACAAACACACGCTGCTAGTATGATAAATTGCTCCAGTTTTGCTTACGTGAGTGTTTGTTGATCTGCTTGTTAACCTTTCAGATTTGTTATGAGGTCAGTGACATCTCATAATTGGTAAGGAGCAGCCTGAGTGGATGCTGGTTGAACTTTTCCAGCTATGTGACCTTGTGGGACATTAGAAAAGCTGATATGATCCCCTGTGTTTACTTTTTTGCTGCATCTTGGCATTGTCACACAATTAAGACGAGATGTCAGCATGTATAGATCTGAGCTTTGCCTCATTTTATCCTGATCCACTTGTAGTCACTTAAAGAAAATGTTTGCGTTGTATGTCTCTGCAAACCAGAAATGTTTTGCATTTGTACATTTCATATGTATCAAATCAACATTCAAGTGACGCAGTATATGAGCTGACATTGCCAGCTCATATACTACAGAGGTTGAGGGGATGGTGGATGGTGTGACACCTAGGTGAAACATCTGCCGATGTGCAGAATCCTGTTCAAGACCATAGACTGTGTATGCAGATGTACAAGGTTTCTCCACCACTCCCACTGTACAAAAAAGGACCCTAAATATCATGGATACAGCTGCTGCTATTTTGCCCTGCTGACATCGTTTGGAGCCATG
Organism: Epinephelus fuscoguttatus; assembly: GCF_011397635.1. Taxonomy (NCBI): domain Eukaryota; kingdom Metazoa; phylum Chordata; class Actinopteri; order Perciformes; family Serranidae; genus Epinephelus; species Epinephelus fuscoguttatus. The sequence goes on along the minus strand of NC_064768.1, from coordinate 10,326,830 downwards.
AGTCTGTGCAGTTGCAGTCTCAATGGTGTCAAGTTCCTGCTCATACACAAGTCGAACCAGTTGCAAGCAGCACCGTTGATTGCGAGCACAATGACTGTCACTCAAATAAATAAAACCAAACTCATAAGAAAAACAAAAAAAAAAAACACCATGTACCTTCCACTAACCTGGAGGCATTTATGACCTAATCTGCAGCCAGCCACCAGGGGGCAATCGAGATGTTTTGGCTTCACTTTTGGGGAACTATCACTTTGTCCATATTTGAGACCAATAAACAACAAAACTGGTTGTTCTTTTATTGAGTCATTGTTGTGTTTTCCAGCAGCTTTTCAGCCACCAAATGCAAGGGTTTTTAAGTGACCCAAAGCTTCACCAGGGGTACTGCCACAAGAATTGTTTTTTCCAGAGACATCGCTCCATTTTCACCCAAGATCGTGCTACCAAAGACAGGTCGATCAGGAGAGATGAATGAATGAGAAAAAAAAAGTTTAATACAGATTGCAGGTGTACAGTTTAATAGATGATATGTGTTAATTAAGATTTGAGAGATGTTGGCACTTACACTCTATAGGGAGAATTTGTAATTCAAGGGCATCTGCCCTGAGCAGCAGCAAGATAAATCCCCAATGGAGTCCTGACGCTAGTGTTGGTAGCTGGTGACTTTGATGAGTCTGATAGGCTGAAGAAGCTAATGAGGCTGACGTGGCTGATGAGCCCGATGAATCTGTGTAGACCAGGGGATGATGGGGGAGTGGAGGGTGTGCACAGCTGCAGCATGAACATACCACGAGCAGCAAATAAATCATATTTAAAAAGACAGCAGCAAGGTAACAATGAAGGAGTGTTGCTGTGCTGTTGGTTAACTGGCATCCGCTGATATCTTGATTGACAGTCCCAGACAATGACAACAAGAAACTGTGAATAAGCATGTATGCAAGGCTTGTATGGCAGATGGTATGAGGAATAAATTGCAGGTCTAAGCATGCAAAATTACAGCCTTCCTGTCTGAACTTTCGCTTGAGCTTCATTTTTAGTTGCCAAGAGCTTACTTCAGTCCCAGCTGGGATTGTGCCACCAAAACCGGATATTGTAGCCAAAACATGATCTTTCCTAACCATAGCCAAGTGGGTTTTGTGGCTAAACCTAACCAAATGTTACCCACAGTGTTATTGGAACGGAAGTAAACAAAGTTTTAAGATATCCGCTACATAATAGCATACAAATGTAACATATCCATGGTTTGCAGAAATGTACAATGCCATTACTTATTCTGGTGTTTAATTTGGCACTTGTTTTTCTATGCAAAGGCACACACTAACCCTTACATATACAGTACACACTCATACTATGCATTCAACATAAAACTCATCACAATGCCCCAGAGCTCAGATATGAGTGGTGACTCATCCAGTGTATGATTAAGTAGTTTTCCTGCGTTGCTGCAGCTGACAGACAAGTTTAATAGGACAGGACACACACAACACGCTCACAAATATACAAGATGAGGTTTACAGGCCGCGGCTATCTATAATAAAGGTTCTTGTGTTTTAGTTAAAGGCGTGACAGGTTGCATTTTAACACCAGTAAATTACCACATTCATTTTGAGGCAGTAGTATAATTATCATAAACAAGAGGACAGCAGCCTTTTCGCTGCGTTTTCCGCTGTGTGCAATCACATCTTACATGAAAGGAAATTTGATGGAGCTTCAGAAGTTTCATCCAGAAGTAGTTTATCAAGTTTAATAGTTTGATTTTGAAAGCTTTTTCATTTAGAAAGATTTTTTGTTGTTTTTCAGAAATCATCCCAGGTGTCAGACAGATACTCTGTCCTTTGCCAATCTGCTGTCTGTTCAGCCCATTTATGGATCCCGCTTCTGTCTTTAAGTTCCCGGTCCCATAGGATAAATAATTCTGTCCTATAGCAGCCATGTTGTATGCCATAGTCTGTCTTGAAAAGATCTGATTTTGCTTTTTCTTGGCTGACTTTTGTTTATTTGCACGTGTGTGTGCCTGAAGTGTCCTTTTCACATTCTTTATTTTATTTATTTATTTTTTTTTCTCTCACTTTATTGCAAGAGGAACATGGGATCACTCTTCTCCTCTTGATGTTTATTTATTTTTTTCATGAAATGCACAAATAGCTGTCAAGGTAAACAAACATTTCCTCTCAAAAAGAAATCTAAGCATGCCGATGCAGTTTCTGTTATGATTTACAAGAACAAAACAGGAGCAGGCTGCTGTTATTTCACAGCTAAAGCTTTCAGTGAGTCTGGTAATGGCACACAGTGGAGGCAGTGAAAAGCCCACTTAGTGTCTGTTGCCATACAGAAGAGAGAAAGACGACATATAACATTTGTCCTCGAGAAAATTACAGATTGTAATTGTTGATTTGATTTATCATGAAAGATCAAAACAAATTAGAAAGTCTCCATTCACTTGATTTTGACAGTAAAATCATAAAGATTACCATGGTTTTAAATTCTAGATTATTAAAAAAAAAAAAATTAATTTCCCTTTGAAGTCGGAGGTCGAAGCTGGGAATGATGTCAAACCTGAGTTGCCTGGGATTTAGTTGAGCAAGTCGGAAAACCAACATGTTGTTAGCAATACCAGTTCTAGCCATCTTAGGCATTGTTAGCCATACCAGTTGATAACAACATATTTTGCATATACAAACTCTAGCAACTTTTCCAATGAAAGAAGTTGGACAGGACTACTATCAGTTGAAATTTCCAACTGGGAACTTGGAAATTCTGACTCCCCAGTCAAATAAGACGCACCATGTTTCCCTATCACTCCGGTGAGCCCTGACTTTTCCTCCAGCACCACCGTGATGTTGACATTTGGGGTTTTGAGTGAAATGTCTTGACATCTATTGGAAGCATTGCCCTGAAGTTTAGTACAGATACCCATGCCTACCTAAGGATATATTTTAATAACTTTGATGATCCTGTACCTTCGCATGCATCATCAAGTCAAAATTTTCATTTGTCCAGTACCTTTGTCCAGTTAGCATGCTTTTATGCTAACCCTAAAATAGTGAACACGGTTAACATTATACCTGCAGCATAGTAATGGAATGCTTCATCTGTCAAATAACCATTTGTGTATTACTCACTCATCCTGTCTTGCGCCGAATTTGTAAAGAAAATGTTAATTTCTTGCATGGTGAACGAAGAATCCAAAAACTGAGAAGATTATTGATGATTTAGAGTAAAAGGCAACCGCTTTTACTGGCAACAAAACTACATCGAAACATCTGTGTAGACTCTTAAATAGCTCATGCGGTATAATCCAAGTCTCAATCATCCAATAGTGTGCTCAGTACTTCCCACATAGACAGCAGGCTCCTAAGATGAACTGAACTAATAGTGAAGCTTGTCTGTACTCTCTTCAAAGCCAGACTCCATTAACAAAAATAGTAATTTCACCTTGCAACACACTGCTGGTCTGTCACTGCCTTGTTCAGTATATGTTTGTGTTATTGTCTGACTTTGACGAATCCAAACTAACTCTTTAAAACACCACAGTCACACCATAAAACTAACTAACAGAGGCAGCAGTAGACCAGCAGCTCATGTGTTCAGCAAGGTGAAATTATTGTTTTTGTCAATGGAGTCTGGCTTTTAGAGAAATAAGGTTCACGTTCAGTTCCTCATCAGAAAGGGCTGTCTGAGCATACAATTAGATAAATGAGATTGATTATGCTGCATGAGTTGTGGGAGTTTGTAAACCAACGCTTTGACATAGTTTTTGTTGTTGTTAAACGTGGACCACTTTGACTTAAATTCATCAAGAATTTTCTCAATTTTTGGTTCTTTGTTCACTGTGGAGGCATGCAAGAAAGACAATGTTATCTTAAGAAATTCAATGTAACATGGGGTGATTAATTGGCAGACAAATAGTCTTTTGGGGGGGAAGTATTGTTTTAACATTGTCACTGTGAGAATGCTGACTCTAGCATCAAAGCACCAAACAGCCTAAAGACCTGCTAGTGTGGTTGTACAATCCTGGTTGACAGCTATTCAGCAACTGTTTATCTGATCGGCTGTATGTTCGTAAATAATTACACTGTACAATAACTTATTTTGGGGCGGCACGGTGGTGTGGTGGTTAGCACTCTCGCCTCACAGCAAGAGGGTTGCCGGTTCGATCCCGGGCGTGTGGAGTTTGCATGTTCTCCCCGTGACAGTGTGGGTTCTCTCCGGGCACTCCGGCTTCCTCCCACAGTCCAAAGACATGCAGATTGGGGACTAGGTTAATTGGTAACTCTAAATTGTCCGTAGGTGTGAATGTGAGCGTGAATGGTTGTTTGTCTCTATGTGTCAGCCCTGCGATAGTCTGGTGACCTGTCCAGGGTGTACCCCGCCTCTCGCCCGATGTAGCTGGGATAGGCTCCAGCCCCCCCGCGACCCTCAAGAGGATGAAGCGGTTAGAAGATGAATGAATGAATGAATGAATGAATAACTTATTTTTTCTTGCAGACTCTCAGAGCTCAGGTCTTTCTTGCTCCCTACATCTTTCACATTTTGTAACTCATGTTTTGCTTTCTCATCATCAGTTCATCTGTCCATCTTGTCTTTACATCTGTTAGCTTGTTTACTTCCCTTTCTTCTTCTTCTTCTTCTTCTTCGCTCTCTTCCTCAATATCTCTCCCTCCCCATCACTCCTTTTCTTTAGCCCTTTCCCTCCATTTTTCTTTTTCTTTCCACGATTGTTTGTCATTCACTCTCTTCCCTATCATTCTTGCAACAATGGTAGAAAAAAGATGGAGACAAGAGCAAAACAAGACACTCTGTATTTCTTTCTTATTCTCCTCCTCGTCAGTTCTCTCCTTTTTTTCTACCTTCTTCCTCTTCCTTACCGTCTTCTCCTCTTCTTTTCTGTCGTTTTTTCAGGCTTGAAGCGAGGTGTGTGTTCCCAGATCAATCATTTCCCAGACGACGCAGACTACGACCAAGATGCTGCAGAGTATCTGCTGCGTGAGTGACACACACACACACACACACACATTTACAAATGAACGACAGACGCACACAGACACCGGAACACACAAACACATGCACACATTTAGTTTGCACTACACACAGTGTGCGTACACACAACAGAAGAACACACACACACATATATAAGCACTACAGTCTCCATCACACATTGGTACAGAAAGGACAGAAGGGGATGGTGGGCGGACATCAATGCACGGATGTCAGTTTCAAGCAAAGTGTTCCTGGAGGTGTGTGTAAGTGTGTGTCTGTATAGTGTGTGTATGTGTGTTTAAATGCCCAGGTGCATGAGGTTGGGAGTCTGGGGGTGTACAGAGAGCTTTTTTTTCACAGATGGATTGAAAGAACAGCCTTCACTAATGGATTATTTTCAGCTCAGGATTCAGATTTCACATCTTGCTTCCATTGTGATGGCGAATTCTGTTCGTACAGCCCTGAACCTTTGGGTTTACAAAGTATATGTTCTATCCATATATTACATAAAGATATCTATTTCCGTGAAGGAGGCTGTGATACTATCTTTTGTATCTACTTTGCTGTGCAACGCTGACTGAAATCTTTTACTTCTCCAAAGGCTGCACAATCTTGTTCATGTTCATGTCCAAAATTTAGAGTACTAGATCAAAAGTATCAGATCTTTGCAGTTGAGGTGCTGGAATCAGGATGTTAATCATTTTTGTTTGCAACTGTCTGGAGATTATTAAAGTAGTGGCAGATTATATTTCTGTTGGTTGACCTACCTCTTAATCAGCTAATTATCTCAGTTCTTCCTCTGACAAAACAAAAAGCACTAAAATTACAAATCATTGCTGAAAATAAGTGGCAAACAATACTTTATGATACTTAGGTGTTTTGTTCAGTTCATCTTTTAAAATGAAAATCAAAAATTGCTCCTATGAATGTTGCTTAGTGTGGTTTGAAGCCTTCTGAACTTAGAAAAAGCCTGGATCTTTGGCATCTTTGTACCCACTGAGCAGGTGCACTAGAGACTTTCATCGGCAGAGCATCTGACTTCTGGTATAGGTCTCAGCTAACTTGAATTGAGAAGAAAATTATTTAGTCTTGTGGCTCTTCCAGACTTTCCAAATTTTATCAGATCAAACGGATCAAATCCTGATACTGAAACAAATCATTTCACGGGGGTTGTGACTCTCCCAAAAAAATGTATCCACTGGTTTACAGATATGTCTTTCACAATAGTACATCGATCGGAAAAAAGTATTTTTGGGGCCAAATGGCATCACGTGACATAGGGAGAAGTTGTTATGCTATGGTTTCACCATCATGTCAGTTTGGCCTTAAAGCATGTTGTTGTTCCTCGAAGCTTGTTGAATTCGTGTTTGGCATTGTGACATTTAATGACCCAGACAGTTTCTGGAGTCTTATTTTACCACTTTACCACCTCTTTTTTAAATGTTCTGTATGCAAAATTCAGAGCACTAATATAGCAGAGAACCACTATTTGCCATGTAAAGATATAGTGGAGTAATGGCATCATGAGCAGAGAAAGAAGTCACATTGCCTCTTTGTGTTTTGTAGTCTGAACTTTTGTCTGGTTTGCTGTGTGTTAGCCCATGTGTGTATCTCGCTGGCTAGCTCATTGCCACCACTTTTCACTGCGCGCATTCACCCATTGTCACTTATATTGAGACTGCGTTGCTGCAGAAGCATAGAGCCCACATTCCAGTTCCCCCCAGGTAAACACCGTTAGCTTTCATAGCACTGTTACCATTGTTTAGCACTGTTTATGGAGTTAGCATTGTTAGCTGCTAGCCGCTCAGCTACTCCCATGTTGTGCCATGTCCTGTGTCTGGACAGCTCATAGCCTACACTCTGAATTTCACAAACGGCCCCTTTAAGACACATAAAAGCTTCAAATTTCACAAGCGGGTTATTGACAGACATATTTAAGGCCATAGAACAAAACATGTAAGTCTCATAAGCTTTTGTTAACCACAGACCTTATTTCAGGCATCTCTCCAAAACAAAAGCACTAACTCATTTCCAGGTTTCCGTGGTTTCCGTGGACTCGTGCAGCACAGCACTCTATGGAAGAAGTCAATGATCACATTATTTTGTTGAGGCACCACACAGTAAGGGTTTGTCCCCTGAGCACCAAGGTCAGAAAATTGCCACAGACTCCCTACAGCTCAGCAATCTTTTTTATCAGCTACTTATCTAGATAATCAATAGAATGTGCTGAGGAGGCAAACACCACCCACATTGTTCCTTTTCCTCTTAAAACCAAATTCAGAGAATCATTTGCAACCAGTGTTTGACATGTCTGACCAAAGCCTCTATGAATATATGCTTATCACAGCATTATCTCTTTCCTTCAGAAGCAAACAAAAGCTCAAAAAGTCACCTTCAAAACTTGAAGACTCTGCTTTTCTCATATATTCCTCCTAGAGTTTGAGCTTCAGCATTTTAATCATCTATAATGTCTCTCTATGTTATCACAGCTATAGATTTGAGGTGTCGGCAGAGGAATTTACCGTGCAAGGGTTTTAGGTGAAGTAATGCAACCTTTTGCAGCCATACTGAAGGTCCTGAATGATCCTTAGTATGGCCATGCTCCAAACTACTGTAAAATGTACAGACCAAAACATGGTTTTAGAGTATTCCAGCAGTTTAGTATTGCAGTTATTGTGAGAGGATATTCTGACTTTTAGTCCATGGTATGATTCAATCTCCAAAACACTGGATCCTACATTTCTAATTAAAGAGGGCCTATTATCCTTTTCCGTATGTTCTGTAAAATATATAATGTCCGATGTTCATACTAGATGTGGCCAAGGTTTCAAATAATGAAGTAAATATGTATGAAAGTAATCCCTGTGAGCAAAGACCTCAAGCTGCAGACCATTGTGAATAATCTATTTCCAATTTTTTTTTTCTTGACTTTGGCTACATGTTTACATCAGCTTGTGACAGATTTTTTATGGGCATCTGCTCCAGGCACACTGCCACAGTTTACATTACATAGTGTACACTTCCACATTTAGATACATGTGAAGATTTTGGTTTAGGAGATTTTAATGGTGATTTGTCATGTTAAAAAGGATCCCTACACTCTATACAATCATTCCTCAACTGCAAGCACACTGCTACATGTTGTTACATGCTAACGTCAGGGTTACATGTAATCTTGTTTGCTGATGTTATAAATTTCTCCCCATTTTCAGCGCATATTCCTACTGCAATGTGTCCAAGTGTGTAAAGAATCTTTTATTGACTACTTCTAACAGGAGAAAGTACCACAGTCATTCTCTAGCAGCAAGTACACTGCTAGGCTACATATAGCCACATCCCAAAGTCACTGAAACATGTAAATTTGGTTGCTAATGTTGTAAATTTCTCTCAATTTTTTTTAGCATATTCCTGCTGGAGTATGTCCGGTTGGCATGATTTTTAACAGTAGAAGTACCGATATACACAGTCATTCTCTGACTGCAAGTACACTGGTGTAGCTACACGCTAATGTCAGGGAAATGTAAACTTGGTTGCCAGGTTTTGCTTCTCACCAATTTGGGATCATATTTCTGCAGGAAAGTATACTGTAGTGTTTAGAAGTACACTGCTCCATAGAGCTACATGCTAACATCAGAGAAACATAATCCTGCTTGCTGATGTTGTAAATTTCTTCCTAGTTTCGGGTCCTATTCTCGCTGGAATATGTCCAGTTGGATTTAGAAGCTTTTATTTACTTTTTTAATGGGAGAAAGAGCTGCTCCACACGATCATTTTCCTGCAGCAAGTACACTGCTACATTTAGCTACATGCTAATGTCAGGGAAACATGTACTCTTGGTTGGTTCATTTCTCCCCAATTACAGATCATATTCCAACTTGAGCATGTTTCGTTGTGAAGTGATTTTTCATGCTACAGTATTTTGGCAGCTGCAATCATGGTATAGAGATGCAAAGAACCTGGAAACGCTGACGAATCAGAGCAGGCTGGTTTGTTTGTTTGTTTGTTTGTTTTGTTTTGTTTTTTTTCCATGAGTGGGGCTTAAAGAGACAGGTGGTGAAACTGAGACTGTGAACTGTGAATACAGGTGTTCCAGCACAGACCGCATGAGGAAAATTAAGTTTGGTTTTTTTTTTGACCAAAAAAGCATGTAAACGGATTTTTGTAGAAACTCAAAATACAAGTATGAGCCAGAAAATTGACATAGATAGGTCCTGTTAATGTCAGATTTTCATTAGGCCCTCCATTCCTTGCATAGACCCCCTTGTCTTTAAAATTCTATACTTAGTTTGTAATGCAGGCTGTTTATTAAAAATTTGTTGTCCTCCGGAACCCCAGACATTATGTCCTATATATTATGTAGGAGACTTATAGATAGTTGCTGTTACAGAGCCAAGTTGTAGTGTCAGCTACAACACATCTTGGTAACACTTTCTCTCTGCGGAGTGTCACAAGGCTGTTAACTTTGCACCTTCAAATGGTGTTGAATCTCAAAAAACTGCTCACTAATAGTATTGAAAAATGTACAAGAAGTACAGAATCGGGCATATCACACATAAACAAAGTCTAGAGAGAGTTGGTAATGACATAACAGGACATGATGATAATCTGCTGCTGTCGGTGTCCTCGTATGCAGGTGTGGTGCGAGCCTCCAGCATCTTCCCCATCCTCAGTGCCATACTGCTCCTGCTGGGTGGAGTGTGTGTCGCTTCCAGCGGCTTCTACAAGAGCAAAAGGAACATCATTCTTGGTGGAGGGATTCTATTTGTAGCTGCAGGTAAGACTGCGGTTTTGACGTGGTTTTGACAGAGGCCTCTGTTCTTTCGCTTATAGCTTGGAGATAAAGTTTCTTGTGGGTGTTCTTACATTTAAGAGCAAATAGGGATTTGAATTTTGTTTTCAGCTCTGGTTAGACTACCTTTAGTTCATGCCTTTGTTCTCACGCTCTGTCTTATTCCACCAAGAAATGAAATTAAACTGTGCTATTTGACATTCTGATGTTTTAGATCTATCAGTATAATACAGGTGTAATAAGAAGCTCTTGTGGATGATCTGCAGATTGATTTTCTTCTCTGTGTAACTGAAAGGAAACAGTTCCAGTATCCCTGCAAGAAAAACAATTTAATGAAGCTGCAGGTTAATGTGTCTCAGGGGAGCACTTACAGTAGAAGTCTTGTATATTTCCTCAGGCCTCAGCAACATCATTGGAGTGATTGTGTACATCTCGGCAGCACTGAGCGACATCTCTCCCAAGAAAGATGAGGACAAGAAGTGGCACTACTCTTACGGCTGGTCCTTCTACTTTGGCGGCCTGTCCTTCATCCTGGCCGAGATGGTGGGTGTCCTCGCTGTCAACATCTACATAGAGAAGAACAAGGAGCTGCGCTGCCGCTCACGCACCGACCTCTTCAAGAGCACCACACACGCCATGCTGCGGCTGCCCAGCTACCGCTTCAGACGGCGCTCTCGTTCCAGCTCACGCTCAACCGACCCGCCACGCTCACAGGAGACCTCACCCATCGGCACCTCCAAGACCTTCAGCCTGCCGCCCTCTGCCCCACCCTTTTCTGTGGCCACTCTGCCCAACCCACACCACACCAGCAGCGGTGGAAGTGGAGGAGGTGGTGACATCTCAATGTACACCCTGTCGAGGGACTCCAAGCTGGGGAGCCTGGGAGGAGGCGCCCCACCTCTCTACGGCACTGTGGACCGCGCTACCTTGTACCAGCTTCACAACTACTTCCCTAAAGATTCCAGCGGCAGTGGTGGAGGAGGAGGATCAGGATCAGGAGGAGGAGGAGCCGTGATAAGCAGTGGCACACTCCCATCTCACTCCAAGTCCAACTTGGCAGCAGCAGCGGCTGTTGCCCAGAACGCAGCACCGCTGAATACCTCCACATCAGCCGCCTCAACGGCTCAGACGGCTCCAATATCCACAGCCACCATGGAGAGGGACAGGGGCAACATGGGAACCCTGGACCGACTGACAGCCAAAAGGGACAGGGATAGCAACTCAGATACACTTAACCGGAAAACTACGCCAGTTTAAAACTAAACCTCAGATAAGAGGGAGAGAGCTTTGAAATGAAAGAGATGTTAGAGATATCTGAGTTGACAGAGAGGAAGAGTAGGGCTGAAAATGTGTGGGTGACACTTCAGCTGTAATGTTTCTGTCCTTGAGCCTGGGGTATCTAGCTGCCATAATTACTTACCAATATCATTAACAGTCATAGAGCACCTGATATGATGTGCAAATTCATGACAACTGCCTTAAAATGGTCATGACTTTAGCGTCAAAGCCTTGTTTGTAAGTTAATTATACAGCAGTGGTGCAGTGGAGGCCTCAGTACAAAGAAATTGTTTTGTCACACACACACAACTGGGGACTTCCCAGTACAACCAGTCTCCTGGTGCAGTCGTTGGGGGTTAAGTGCCTTGCTGAAGAGGCAGGAGAGCTCAGTAGTTACTCACTCTCCCCCTCTACATTCTGTCAGCTGCTGTGGGGGTTTAAACTACAACTTCACTTTAACAAGAAAAATGTTAAAAGAATACCTCACCCCCCAAATGATCATTTGTATATCATTTACTCACCCTGTGTTACATTGAATTTGTGAAGAAAACTTTTTTTTTTCCCCTGCATCTCTCCACAGCAAACAAAGAATCCAAAAATGAAGAACATCCCTGTTGAATTTAAGTCATAGGGGTCCAGGTTTAGCAACAGCAAAACTATATCAAAACATCAGTTTACAAACTCAAACACAACTTGTGAAGTATAATCCAAAGCCCCTTTCCCACTTGCCAAAACAAAACTACTAACACTAAAATCTGGCTTATATTTGCTTTTCACTTGCAGTCACAGTATTTATGAGCTCCAGCTAATGACAAGCCACCACAAAATACTGTTCATGTCCCAGCAGCGCTCAAACATCATTTTAAAATAGCCAGCACCAAGCTCGTTACTGGCCTCTAAACTACTTTCTACCGTTTACTAACCCTGTTTATCTTGACGTGAAACATGCCACACGAGCATAGGTGCAAATTTCAGAGGGGACTGGGGAACATGCCCCCCTTAATATTTAGGACATGTGCATTTGTACCCCTCGATAAAAAGCAGATGACTTTTATTTTGACAAAATAAAAGACATTTACATCATAAATTGCAGAAAGGGCATGAATTCAAAAAATGAAACTTCACCAGAACGCAGGAAATTAAGAATTTGATGTTACAAAATTTTCTGGTAGAGGATTCCTAAACCCTCTGGTACAAGTCTAATTCATCCACTCATATACAGTACTCAGTACTTCCCAAACAGATAGCCCTTTCCAACAGGGAACTGAACCAAAAGTAAAATGTACCTGTGCTCTCCTCAAAGCCAGACTCCAATTGACAAAACGGTAAGTTCAACTTGCTAAACACTCGAGATGCTGGTTTCACACTGCCTGGATCTCAAAAGTGTTAAAAGAGACATGGATTATACTCCACGAGGAGCATGAGACTTTGTACATGGATGTTTTGATATTGTTTTGCTGTTGTTAAACCTGGACCCCTATGACTTCAATTCATCAAGAATTCTCTCAGTTGTTGGATTCTTTCTTTCACTGTGGAGGCATGGGAGAAAAAAAAGTTATATTCATGAATTTGTTGTGACACAGGGTCAGTAATTCAAACTACAAATGGTCATTTGAGGGAGGACTATTCCTTTAATATGTTTTGATTATGTGATTTGTAAGTCACAAGACTTCTTTATTCTTCTAACTGAATCTGGTTAAAAAGTGAACATTTTCACACATCTTCACATGAAGTTTGAACGTAAGCACTGAGGCATCTTTTCACCTGCAAACCACCACACCAGTACTTTCTGGTATTCAAAAACACTTTAAAGCATCTTAAGTAATATGATTAATAAAGTGGCCAGATGGTGTAACTACAATTCTCTGTTTTAAGAAGAACAGAGAGCCACAGACGGGTACATTCAGCCAAGTAACAAGCTGCTCAGTGATGAGTTGACTGCCAATTCAAGGTCAACAGTAGCTACTTAACCTCTGGTCCCAAGAGAGTGACCTCAGCCATATCTATCCTACTGACACACACACACTCACCAGATGAGGCTGACACACTGTGAGCCTATTTATTTTTCATTGTGTGTCAAAGGTAATAACAGTGACAGATGGGCATTCTCCACACTCCTAGAGAAAGGCACAGCCATAGACTTCAAGCTTCACTCTGTACGCCTCCGTTACACCACTGCCAGTTGTCACCGTCTGGTCAAATACTGCAACAAATGTCCATCTAAACAAGTAACTTCATCTGACTTTAAATTCCTTGAGTCTTTGTTCTAACGTGTGAGATATTTGCTGAGTTCTGGCCAAATGGAAAAAGACTGCTCCTCTTGTTTCAAGATAATGTCCCATATTTCCTGTTTCAATTCCAGTTTTGGCCCCTCCCCTCTTGTGCAAAAAATAGCAACATTAAGAGGTTTTTGAAACATTTACAGTGGCCTATAATGGACACGAATATGAGAGTGGCTACTGTTTAAATTTTAGATGAAGGGCCCCAGTCAATGTTGGGTGGTTGGTGAGTGTCTGTCGCCCTAGTTTTGTCAATGTGCCCCACACCTTTGGCAGTAGTCAGCCCCTGATGACTTTTTTTTGAGTGAGTCAGCATGTTGAGTCGGCATCAAAGATGGCAGAGATAATCGATGAGAGAAATCACTTGATAGTTCAGCTCAGTGAACGAGAAGAGAAACAGCAAAACAATAGCTAAAGTGAAGAGGGTGTGAACATGTTTTATGAGCTTAGATCATGTTTTTAGCCATTAATTTATTTAGCAGTAACAGTTCATGCTTGTTTGTGTTATTGTTCGGTAGTGTACGGTAAATACCCATTGTTTTTTCAACACTAAGTTGCATTGTTAATGGGCTAACTGGCTAACTAGCATCTTAAATCCATCCTGTCTGTATCCTGGTTTCCTTTTTCAAATGACAGATACACACTACCGCCACCTTTTGGTGTGGAGTTATTTTCTCTCACACAAGTGCAGAACAAAAATGCAAGCTGGCCATTGGCTGTAGTCTTTGCGGTGTGTTCAAGTGCAACTTTTTAACCAAGACACATGTGATGCGATGTGAGGTGAAGCAAACAGATGGACTTTATCGCTACTAGTTAATTGATGTCGGCTTGGTGTAGCTAGTCCTTAACAGTTCTAATTAGAGCACAGCTTCAACAGAAATGCCTTGCAAACAGTTAACAAATAATATTGCAATCTTGAAAACTAAATTTGCTGCAAAGCCAGTCACTCGTAAATTGCACTAACCCTCATTTGCAAGCAGGTAAAAATGCCAATAGTTAAGCTTTCCTTTGGGAAAATGGTTTCACTGGTATTGATAGACCGCACTTTACAATTGCTGCTGATGAATTATGGTCATTTTGTGTCATCAGACAGTAAAAATGTAGTTAAATGCACCTTCAAAGTCGATGGAAGCACTTGAAAAGATGGACTTTTTTTGTGATGTTTAATTGCCAAAATTGATTCCAGGGATTTTATGACTGTTGATGAAGATGTTCTGATACCGGAGGCTACAAGGCAGCATACGTTGAGTGTTCCTGCAAAGGGCTGCAACCACAGGCAACAGGGTGGGGGTCAATTCAGTTTACACTCAGGGGGTGAAGTTTTAAATAGAACTTAGATCAAAAGTTAAACATTTTAATCGTGTTACTCCAATATGAGATATCAACAATTTTAACAACTAAAGTTCCAGACTTAGTCTTAAAATGTACCACAAAAGTAAAGCACATCATAAGTTGTGAATTATATCATTAGAATTTCTAACAATCATATCTCCAGTGCTGTAACATTTTTGAGGCCAAGATTTCAAGGACATAAAAGAAATTGTGTAATGGATATACTTTGTAACATTCTGGACTGAAACCACTCACATGTCCAAAATCTGACTATTGCTGAACTTTAAATGCACTCCTGGATCAGCTTCGATTGCAAAATGAATTCAACCCAACCCTGGTTGACGACAAGTCGGAGGAGGAGGGAAAGAGAAAAGAGCACAGCAGCTAGCTTCGGTTCCCCTTCCCTCCGTCTCTCTTTTAGCTATAACTATATACTATTTCACAAACTAGAATAATAAATGTATTATTGAGTATATTATCGATCCATTGACGTCAACAAAAGCACATAATGTCTGTAAATGGTAATCTTTGGGTTGTCTTTTCATTCTGAGTGACTGATTATCATCTCTAGGTTACATGAGATTGTAACTCCTTGAGTATTAATATCATGTTGCTGGTGTTTCTATGATCGTAATGGTTATTGCAGGGTATTTATACACTTTGAAATCTTTTTCTTTTTGTAATTTTTTATATTCATTTCAAGGACTTTTAAATTTTCTTTCTCTTGCTTATGTACACTAACGTCAGTGGTGTCACGTGGAAAGCATGTGCACAAACATAAGAGGGTGTGTAATGTGTAAATTCATCTCTAGATCGTTTTCATGATTTCATTACATTTGTTTGTACAGGGAGAGTTGACTGAGCGTGCATGCTCTTTTTCAGCAACACCCTGCCTCACCTTTACTCACACATTTACACTGGCACCTACCCAGTAAAACCAGTTTGCGACTGGTTACTGAGCAGCTCCCCTGGAATAAATGGGGGCTACGTGCCTTGCTCATGGGCATATTGATAGTGTTGGTCACTTTATTTCCTCCATCTTGGTTGCTCACTCAAAATGTTGTGTACATTATTTTTACTGTGAATGTTATTTTTGTGCTGTTTTTCATTTTTTTATGTTTGAATAATTATTCTCTTCTCTTTTTTTAGAATCTTTTTAATCTTCTCCATTTCTGTTTGTTAATTTGTTTCTTTTTTCAATTTATTTTTTTCACTGTTGTTGCCCCCTGATTTTATACATTTATATAGGTATATAACATCAGGGGGCTTTATATTTATTTTATATACATATATATATAAATTTTTTGAATTTTTTTTTCCAGTCTCTTTTCATTTTGTCTTCAGTTCCTTGCAGGCTATTGATTTTTTTTTTCTTCTAAACATTACCAACGTAGCCTAATAATCAGTGTTTTTTAATGTTCCGACTAGTGTATTACTGTTGCTGATAGAATTTATATTAATCTATTTATTTTCGTGGTGGTATGTATAGATATTCTTAGTGTTATATTGTTTCCTACACCTGTAACTTTGGGCTATAATGGCTTTACGCCTGCCTGTGATGTATTGTCAGTAGCCTGAGTGCTGGGAGAGTGGGCTAAATGTGGTCTGTGTTGGTTTTGTCAGTGGTTTAAACATTGTAAACAATATGTACAAGAAATATAAATTATGTGAATTGTTATAAATCACTAAATGAACACTGACATTTGTCTTAAACTTATATTTTAACTTTTATAAAGTGTTTGTGAGAACGTGGTCGACAGCGGGCGTTTTGTTCCTTCATTTTTAGTTCATATCCTGATGTAAAAGCCATTTTAAAGCCAGCGTGAGTCACCAGCTCCTTTTCCCAACACTTTGGCTACTGACAGGATTCAGACCTGAAACTCTTCTGGTATATTTCCACTCAGCAGACCAATACATGTAAAGGACAATAAGGAAAAGGGGAAGCAATACAATATACTTATCCTCGCTGGAAAAGACAAAAAAAAGGTATATATACATAAATATATAAATATATAGATATATTCATTAAAGTTCTATATGAAAATTGGGTTGTGTCATGTGAATTATTGAGTATTGTGTCAATGCACCAACAGCTGCAAAGACTGCAGTTCCTCTTATGGCCACTTGAGGCTGGCTCCAAAAGTCCCAAGAGACCCTTTTAGGGCTGATGTCACAATGATGTCATTTAATTAGCTGGAGGCAAAACACAACTCTCCACCACAGGGGTGTAGGCAACACAGGAGTCTTAAAATGTTGCCTTGTTGTGTTATAGGGTTCCAGAATAGAAGGAGTCAAGGCCTTAAAGCTGAAATTGTATTGCATACCAGCTGCCACTGCCTGTCAACAAAACAAAGATAACTATAGTTAAATGTGATAACATGAAAGGACTGGATGAAGATGATCATCAAAAATGTGCAGTGCACACTTCATATCAGGTTAGGGAAAAAGTATTTACTGTTGTAGGGATGAATAATGTTACTTGTATTAAGGTTAATCGTGTCCACCTCATCAGAAAGAGCAATATTAGAATTAGAAAAAGATCATTTTCATGGCTCAGAAAGTATAGAGGTGGAATAATGTCTGTGGCTAAGAAGGTCATTATTGTAATTTCTGTGATCTCTCTTTTGTATGTGCCCAAGATTACATGCACAGTACGGTAAAAAAAAAACAGCCCAGTCACCAGACAGAAATGCTGGTATTGTACCTTTATGCAGACCATGAATATGTTACTTTGCAATTTGCATATCTATTATAATGTTTCTATTATAATGTTTCCTAAGTGATGTAGTATGAGCTGACTTTGTCATCAGGAGGTGAAAGAGATGGTGGATGGAGTATCCTAAGCAATGATCATGAAAGTTACTCAGTGGCGCATGAAGCCAAAAAACCTTGATTTCCCAACTATAAAATTAAATGGATGTGCCACACTGTGGGTAGTGATGGCCAAATGAAGCCTCATGAAGCATTTTCTTCATTTTATGAGCCCACTAGATGGCACTTTTTCTTCAACAAAAAGTTGAAAGCACACTGAATTGCCATTCTTTGAGTCTCTATCTTTAACCCAAGAGCGGCATCTAGTGGGCTCATAAAATAAAGAAATTGCTTCCTGAGGCTTCATTCGGCCATCACTAAGTGGGGCCCATAAAGCAGGTGCACTAGAGACTTAAGCTAGCCAAGTGACTAAATTCTGGTTTAGCGCTCGGCTACCTTGAATGGGGCTTAAAATTATTAAATCGTGTAGTTCTTCTAGACTTAAGAAATCTTATCGTACTGAATGAAAAAAATTCTTCGTGGGGACAGTGGCGCTCAAAGAATATCCACTGATTGACAAACATCTTTTCACAATGTATGTTTATGGGAAACACTCTCATACTTGTACTTGTACTACACATCGACAGTGACAAGCAAGAAGTTGAGGAAGAATTGTCATGAGATTTGGTCAAACCCGTTGGGATCCAGCTGGTTGATGTTCATCAGTGCATCAGAATGTGCTGCTCAGCTCTTCCAAAAAGCTCGAAATTGATCACATCTGCAATCTTGATCATCGCATCCAGGCACCAGTACCTTTGTCCTTTTGGTGCATCTGGTGCTTGTTAAATGATTCAGTGTCACTACCACTGCTACGGACAGACATTATTCACACAAATGCAAGAAGTTGAAAAACACACAAACATAGGTGTCATTTTAAGCATTTGAACAAATAACCAGTGCCTCTCTTATTCTAGATAGAAATCGGACCTAAAAAAGGAAACAGTGCAGACTGTGTCAGGCAGTAATTAAGACTGTGCGGTCTCTTAATAATGCTGAGACGTCTTCTCCAGAGGAAAAACACAGGGAGGGACTGTCAGCCCAGGGGAAATGTGACAATTTTTAATCCCGCTGACAATAGATTTGCTGGCGGAGCACAGTGGAGACAGAGATGTGTTTGGTTGAAGCAGCGAGGAATATGATTTGGTGTCAAAGTTTTAATTAGTTGGCCTCTCTGTCTGGAATCCTCCTGACGCTACAGTGCCGTCTCCATGTCTTTGTGCAGCAGGAACAGGCACAGCAGCTCTGCACTGGCTGCTTTGACAAAGAGAATGGTTGTCTCTGCATTCTTGCATAATCTCAGTAACCATGCAAAGACACAAAAACTCTAATATTTCTGACTGCACTGACTGTCATTTTCTTATGCACACCTGCTTATTCTGCTCAGTGCATCCACTGTGTTTCACTACTGAGCTGAAACAGAATATTTCTTTATACAGAGTCGCAGTTCAGATACTAATAAGTGAACATAATGTCATAAAGGTGTAGATCATCAGCACCGGGTGCAACATCAGTGGTTTCTGACTGGTAAAGCTATTTTGAGAAGAATTAGTGCGTCAGAGATTTAATCTGTACTCGTGAGTCTTGGGGCTTTGTCGACTCAGCAATTCTGATTCAGAGTCCCTTCAGTGTAATACAAGGTAATTAAAAGAAGAATGAAGGTGGCTGAGGCTAAACTGTACTGTTAAGCACGTGGTAAGGGTTAAGGCTAGGGGTAGTAACCATTAGCTGTGCCCTCATTAAAAAGCTGGTTTGAGAAACTGTTAAAGGTAATTAAATTCTGGAAGCCACCTGTTGTGTCCAGATTAACCATAACATCTGAGGTGAGGGAAATATTACTGTCTTGGTCTAAGGAGTAAACGTAGGATAAAACATTATGATACTGTCAAACCATTAAGGCTCAGTGTTGTTTGTCACCTCACAGCATACGTGGTTTTGGACTGGAGAGTTTTTCATAGTTCCACACATAAAAATACTGGGTGAATTTTGACCCAATTTGGGTCAAACGAGGAACCCAGTACTGGGTCAAACTAGCACTGGCCAAAATAACCAAGTATCCTTGGGTATAAAACCACTGGGTCACCAATCATACCCAAAGCGATGGGTTAGGACCCAGTACTGGGTCTAAGTAACCTAGCACCTGTACCTTGGGTTATTTTGACCCAGTTTAAGTATTCTTTGTATTATCTCTATTAGGTTGTTCAGCCATACCAAGATGTGGTTATTTTGGCCCAGTAACAATAGGTTTGTTCGAGATGAGCCAGGCCTGCACAGATTTGATCACCGGCGATCGGCGCACAATGCATGCTGGTTAGTTTTGTGTCTGACTTCATCCCGACTTGCTCTGACGTATTACAAAAGTGGACGGCGATAAAACCGCAAGAGCGAGGTGGCCGCAGTTTTTAGAGCCAGGCGCTGCAGTTGCTCTCCACTGACTGCACCGCCTGGCTCTCACTTGATTTGATGATTTTAATAAATTAATCTATCATAATTAAAACAACTGGAGACTGAAAACAAACTGATATATGGGTCTGATCACTTTTTTAATGAATTGACATCATTCCAGACAGGATGTCAGTGTGTCTGTGACCTCCTGTACAGACTGAAGGCTGCTGGAAACTGCCGGGAAACTGTCCGACTTCACCGCAGCTTTTTGTCACTGCCCTCGGCTGCCGCCGCCTGCTCTCGTCTACTTTCCAGGCGAGGCGCAGTTCATCTCGAACAAGCCTGTTGTCATATTTACGTTGCTGTTGGTCAATATCAAACCAAAAAAGGTGGTTTCTTTTACCCAGAGAGTGTTCTGTAGTCAATGGAAAATGCACTCAGTATTGTAAAGTCACTGTAGGTTTATTTAAAATATAACATAATAATAATATAACATTAAAAGGGCATATTAAAAACATATTTCACTTATAATGACTAATGAATTTTGGAAGTCTCCATCAAATATAAAAAAAAATATACAAGGACATGCAATATAAATTACTAAACCTAACTGTTTTGAAATCTGTCAAATCTTCAGTACACACTACAGAGTTGGTGTGCCTAATACATACTTCTAAAGTGTTTAAACTTCTACTGTCTGACTACCATCACATGTCTAACAACAGCAGAAATTACATCAAAAGTAAGTTATTGAACCTCTGAATACGAAGGACAGAGAATAATATACAAACAGTCTTTTCCATCAGAGGGAGCTGAACTTAAAGTGGTTTTCCGGTTCTATCATCACAACCCATCTGAGAACTAAGGCTGTGTGTCAGGGCAGTCTACTTTCTCCACAGTCCAGATAAATGGCACAGAATACACTGCTCCGTAAATGAGGACCTTCTTCTGTTGGCACCAGTCATGCAATAAAAGACAAACACTTTAGTTCTGACATGGTGGATCACAGTGAATTATACACATATACCTTAATGTTTTGCTGTAAAATGAGAAACTTGGTCTGGCTGGTGGGTGATGCAAAAACTTTTTGATTTTACATCTTAACAGTAAAACATGTCTCTGAAAACATTAGCTGTGTGGATATGTATATATTTATAATATATAAAAAAAGTAATTACCTTCAAACGAGTTACGGCCACTGCACAGCTCACACAGAAGAGATGCAAAAATAATGGTCATCATCTTAATGCAACACAAACAACATAAACAATAATGTTCACTGCTGACAAATACACTTCTTAGGTAACAACACACACAAAGAAAACTTTGGCACATGCTGCTTTTAGATGATGGGCTTCTATCTACCGCTGCCAACAGGTGTGACACAGGAATCTGTGACCCCTCAGATTCTGTGACCCAGTACCAGACTCCAGTAATAAATTACTGGGTTTTGTGAGTTGTTGAGGGGTTAGGATTATGAGCTCAGGGGCTGGGTCACAGATTCTGACAGATTTCAGAATCAAGTGTAACACCGTCAGTGTCAGTGATAGTGAAATAGTGGCCATTATGAGCTGCATGATGAGACTGAAGTCGATAAATGGCTAAAAACCTAAACGTAAATACTTGGTTAGGTTTAGAAGAAACACATTGTGGATTAAAATAAATACATAATGCAAATTAAATCTGTGATGAGTGAAGTTAGTATGTGACAGACAGAAATAAGTTATGTAACGTTAAATTAAAGCAGCACTAGCTTTTGGTTTCACACGGGACGTGAACAGCAGTGTCCATGGGTGAAAGTCTGTTTGTCTGACCCATCCAAGTCTTTATACTATCTTATTTGCTTTGAGCATCAAATATTGCCATGTATGGGTTTACACTGGAGTAAACTGAAAGCCTGGCCTGACAAAGCATCATTATTTCGCAACCTGGAAATAAGGAGTTGGACTTAGCCTTTTGACTTAAGAACTCAATAACTTCCACCAAGCAATTTGCGAAGATACATTTATGGACATTTTTCCAGTTGGAGATGAGTTGAATATAAGACAGGACAGAAACATGCAAAATTAATGTACATTTTATATATGTTAGCACTCTGTTGTTAAATAGCATGAGATTGGGTGAAGAGTGCGTTAAGACTTGTTTAGGACTTGAAACTCAAAGTTTAGAACTTGGGACTTGACTTGGGATTAGTCTGTCTTGACTTGGGACTTGAACTGGGATGTGAGTGAAGACTTTAGACTTACCTGTGACTTCCAAAACAATGACTTGGTCCTACCTCTGAGTGTTTGTCGACTGGTTGAACATGAGCCAATGCAGTACTGGCAACCACATTTTTTAAAAAATCAGTGAGCAGTGTAAACAATGGAAAACACAAACAACAGCTTATGAAAAAAAGACAACACAGACAAATGAACTGACAGCGTCCAGACTTTACTGAGCATAAATGCAACGACAGAAATACAATCTGATTTTGACTCATCAAAGCAAAAGGGACACTGCTAAATATGCAAACGTTAAACCAACCGCCAACCAGCTTACGTCACTTTGTGTTCCTGTTTGTGGTGCAAATGCTAACAAAAACAAAGCCTTTGAAGGCCTACTGTTGTCAGGGTAACTCACCGGAGGGCAGTTCATCTCAGAGTCCCCAGAACTGTTTAGTCCTAAACATTATATGAAAATTATGTGATAGCAAATACAAGCTCTTCTTGTGTTTGCTCTTGTTCCCTTCAACAGTCCAAAAACTAAAAACTCAAATTAACTCGTTGTGTAAGTGTGGATGGTTATCTTAGGTGTAGACTTGCATGGTGTGTACTTTAGCTCACTTTAGCTCACACACAGTCAAAACTGTGGATCCATCAAAAGAAAGCTAGATACAACATGGTGTACAGCTTTACCGCAAAATAGGGCTCGAAAGGGTGACATAGCAGAAGTGGAAAAACTGCAATGCATTGTGGGCTTAGTGGGCAATTGGAAAGTCAGTTTACATTGCGCGACGCTATGGTTGTGTTTTGTTGTTGTTCTTTTGGCGAATTAACATATAACGTTAGCAATATAAAATGGTGCAGACTTGCTGTGTAGTTAAGTGCTACAATCATTTTCACAATCGCTACAGAAGAAGGATCGATGCATTGAAATTTTTCTCCTTTCCCGCTTGGAAACAAAGCCAGGGACCTCGGATCTCTGAACTAACCAAGAGGCGCCGAATGGCTTGGATAGCAGCCGTAAGATGACCAAACCTCACTTTCAGCAAGATTACCCGACACATGTTGGTGTGTTCACTGCATTTTCACACCGGTAAGTTAGAATCAAAGCATGTGTTTTGTTTTTTCATACGCAGCATTTATTAGGCTGCTAGCGTTAGCCAAGCTAACATTAGCAGAGGGCAGCAAACACCCTCTCTTGCTCTCTTTCCCCACACACATATGAGATTTGTTTGACTGAGTTTTGACTGACATGAGCCTTTAAAGACTTGGCATTCCTAAATTTGTTACCGATATAGTAGCTTATTCTGTTGAATATAAGATAGAGGACTAGCTCCGCTTCAGACAACGGCGGCAGGTCATTTAAATTCTGAGTCCAGTTTCAGTGCTCGTAAGGATCCACTCCACCCATTTTTGTTATTTTTTCAAGGTACGGAGCCTTTGGAACAGGGTCCAGCTTGTCTCGGTACTGTCCAACAGACTTCTCCTTAGCCCGGTCCATTTTTTTGTTGTTTCTTTCTCACTTCTCACTTCGCTTCTTCTCTCTCTTTCCAACGTAAACAAAACAATAATGACCGCAAAAATGACGCTTGTTTCACAATGTATTGCGCAACCACGTGCCCTTTCGAGCCCTATAATTTTCCTGGTGGTCAGCTGTGGTACTGCAATGAAACTGTCCATCAGTAAAACTGGTGCATTTTTGTCGAACTGCAAACAAGGTCACTTATTATTCTTTGTATTACTGAGTTTAAGCCATAACATTTTCGCAGCCTTTTTTCTGTTTTTTTAATTTTATTTTTAATTTGTGAGAAATCATCTCAATGTAAAGACTATGAGCAGGCTGACTGAGGGAAAGAAAAACAAATGAGCATGATATAAGGAAGCAAACCTGGCAGAGACAATAAATGAATAATAGTTTCATGGTGTATTCACTGGGTAAGGCACTTTTGAATGATTAGTGGACACCATCTTGGACTTTCATAATCCATGGCATATGACTTAGACATGGAATAAATGGATGGATGGTCAAAATAAAGAAAATATACCCCCACACAGTAATCCATCATATTGCCATTATGGCATTTAATGAAAGCCCAATATACTGTAACCCTTCACAGCAGACTGGTGTTTACCCTGGGGTCTTCCCTGGTGCAAGAGGCTTTGCTGTATTATTACGTCTGACGCTAGCAGCCGATTGTCATACATGCAGTGCGATATGATAATGGCTGCCGCCTTGTGTCAGCTTTCATGACTCAACCACCTGTGAAGACATTCTGCATTTTAATTTCCTCTCTTCATTCAGTCTGATGCTCGCTGTCCGGCTGTCTCTCCTCCCAGGGCTCTTTGGTGGTAAAGAGCGCATGCCTGCAGTAGCTGATAACGGCTCCGGGCTTGCTGACAGACGTCCGTATGCCAGTGGGGAGGTCTGTCACTCAAGATTACACTCTCATTTCCTCTTGTCCTCAAATCCTTCTTCACTCTCAGAGAGGGAGATCCCACGACAGGAAACCTGGGCTGTCTGAGCAACACTGTCTCGCAGGAAAACACACATTGAACTTCACAGACAGGGTTCATACTTTTATTTCTGTTTCAAACGATTACAGCATTAACTATAAAGGTATCTTACAGGTATTTCTACTAGGATATGACATCTGTGTAATTCCACTAAGTATTTCTTGTTTATTATATTAAAACTTTATGTGACATTTAAAATTTCCATTTAAACAAACAAAATCACAGTCAGGATATGTTCATTCATAAGTGGAACCTGATCTAAGTGCCACACCAGAATCAATCAAAGTAAAAGGTGTCCTGGAGGCTTTCATTGTAACACTGATAAATTTCTCAACAAAGGTGTAATCGATATTGCATGTATTAAGTTTAAAAGTCAAACACTCACACGTGGATGTCTGATTTTTGATAAATAGCAAATGCAACTGTTATCCAAAGGATCCCAATGTGTATGAGTCCATACACAACCTACACTGACCAAACATTTTAACACAGCACTTTTGTTTTTGTGTTGCATTTTTTTTTTTTACCATTTTTCTCAGGTTTAAGTTAAAGATCTAAGACTTTTTTGAATGAATGCCTTTATTGTCATTGCATGTTCACATACAACGAAATTTGCTGTCTCTGATAAAAGAAATAACTGTTCCATTCACTCAACACACACGTACATACTCATACACTGAAACAGGATAAGTCTAAAATATGATAAATAAGATGCAATGAAAAGGACAATGTACAGTGCAAGCAGTTCTTGTACATCTGTCCATGGTATTGCAATTTAAAATGTTTGTGGTGGTGGGGCACTCATGCAGTTTTGGTTTCTTCAGTTTTGCCAACAGATAATTACATCAGCTGTTCAGGTGGTTGTGCTCAGAAGATGGATGCTGGATGTGGAGGTTCTAAGATGGTGTGCCTACACACGGTCTGTGGTTTTGAGGCAAGTTGGATGAACTGCCGAATTACCAGAAATGACATTGGAGACCATGCCAATGGCAGGCTCCCTCAAAACTTGGGACATCTGTGGCATTGTGTTGTGTGATTAAACTGCACATTTTAGTGTAGCCTTTAATGTTGACCATTCCAAGGTACATCTGCCTTAATCTGTAAATTTTTATTCTGTTTTTGTGTAGCTTTTTTGAGTCTGAACTAACCCCTTAAAATACCACAAGTCTCACGATAATACAAACAGACAGTTTGTTGTTCAGTGAGGTAAAAATTGTATTTCTGTCAATAGATATATAGATAATAAGATTTTTCCACACCTGCATTTGTGTGTATGTTATTTATCACAAATTTTCAAAATTCTCGTCATACACACTGTGTCACGGTCAGCATGCAGTGGCCGGGGTTATGACCAGAGCTGGGTATAACGCGTTAAAAGTAGCGCGTTAGAGTACTTTGATTACTTTTGCAGTAACGAGTAACCTAACGCATTAGTTTGCTGTTTGAGTAATCAAATACTTAAAGCAGCTGTGCGGAACTTTTCATTTTCAGAGAGCGAGAGGATTAACTAACGTCAGGTCAGACCAAGTAATTAGTGGAAACAGCAAAATTACTCAGTAAATTCTCCTGTCGTGTTTCTGTTCTGATCTAATCTAATCTGTTGTGTATTTTGAGCTACTAAGGCTACCGTAGTAGTGTGAGCCTCAAGTTATTCTGGGTAATGTAGTAACCGTTGTTGTGCTACTGGAAACAATGAGAAGCAGCCGTGTACATTCGGTGTAAGGAGGAATAAACAGTGAACAAGTCATCTGCTGAGTCTGCATTATTGTGTGAAAAGAATACTCTGATGATTTGGGAGTTATGCCCTTTCTCTATCATTTTCATATTGAGACAAAATGATGGATATCTTGGCGCTTGTAGGGGGTCAGTACATCTTGCGTGGAGGGATACACCAGTGAGCAACAGCTGCAGCTGGCTCTGGGACAGGTACGCTAGGTCACTTGGTAAAAGCAAACAAAGAGACGACACAGACGATATTACTCACTCGACTGAAAGCTGTCCATCAGCTCCTGCAGGCCTGGGCGTTCTTTCCAGTTCATCTTAGGAACATGAAAAAAAAGTTTCAGTCATGCCAGGATTAGTGATTGCTGCAAAGTTTTCATTCCTTTTGATGCACTCTGTGCAGCGCTTTTCCTCCTGATGATATATCTCCCCAACAATGGTAGCACCAAGTCCCATTCTGTGCAGCAAAATGGGAGCGGAAGATTCAGCCTTTCTTCTCACCCACTCAACATCCAACACATGGAGTTCCTCATCTGTGTACTCCGGCTCAGACAGGTATGGCTCTGGATCTGTGTCCGCTACAAGAAACTCTTCAAAATCGCATTCAAAGTCGTCCATTGCAGCTACTATAGTCCGGAGATATCGCTAAGCTAAATAAACAGCTGAGTTCTGTTTACAAGCTACGTCTGTGCCTGCTCACCGGTGTATCCCTCCGCGGATCACAGCGCAGGACGTACTGATCCCCTTGTAAGCGCCATGCTAACCGCTGAGACCCAGCCACTGGACGTACAGACACAAAAAAAGATATTGTTCATGTTGTCTCAATATGAAAATGACAGAGAAAGGGCATAACTCCCAAATCGTCGGAGTATTCTTTTATGTGAAGATACACAGTGAAGACATAACATAATGCTAACACAGCAAAGCTGTTACCTGCAGCCTTCGCTTGCAAAGCTAACGCTACTAACCTTAGGTCAGTCCAAGTAATTAGTGGAAACATGCTAACATGCTAACGTTACACACAAATTAGTAGTAAAGTAAGACCTGTTCATAAATGTTCTGGTGTAGTTCTTAATTTCTTATAAACTGAGGACAACTGCCTGCTGTATATTTGTGTTCATGGTCACAGTCACAGATAATTACATGATGCTCCTTCGTTATCCGCCATGACATCAAAAGTACAACCAAGTCCTCATAGATACATCTCTGGTAAAACTGTTAGGTGGCCATATAGAAAGGCTTTTTTGTCGCTGTTGGGTTCAAATAAATATGCAGATTTTCAAGGGGCAGTGATACGAACTAGGGACAGTTTTATTAATGGTAAAAAGTTCCGCACAGCTGCTTTAATTACATTTTCAAACAAGACATCAGTTACTGCTGTTACTTTTAGAACGCTGGTCCTTCAGCTCTGAAACAGCAATGACTGTCTTTTGGTTCTAATAACGGAGATAACATTAAACCTATCAGTCCGAAAGATGCCACAAAGCTTGTGGCTCGCTACGTGGTCAGAGAAATGCTGCCGTTGTCTACAGTGGAGTCTAAAACATTCCGCAGGATCGTCAGTAAAATCCCCACGACTCAATAGATGGAGGAGGACTTGCTGACAGACAGGTCAGACTCAGGACTTGCATTATGCCTGGTACACACTACACGACATTTCTGCCCGTTCTGAAAGTCACTATGTCACATTACACGATTGTGGAGTCATAAAATCGTGCCATGACTTGGCCGACAGACATGACACACTTCATGATGGTACTCACCAATTATCCCCGGTTGTTTTTCACAATGTGTGTGATGTCATCAGGTTATTCTTGTCCTATTTTTATTACTTTTACTATTATTTGAGTCACTGTGTGTGTTCATGTGCCAGCCGACATGTTGTTGTAGTCACCTAAAAGTGCCAGCAGATGGCAGGAGCTACATTTGAAGCACCATACGCAAACATTCAAGCTACTGTATCCTCCACAACCAAGTTCCTACAAATGTTTCACAATAAAAGCCTATTTAAAAAATGGAGGGATTCTCTCAGCCGAGGTTATATGGTGCTTTTAATCTGAAACAAATTCAGGAAGTGTTGAGTTTATAATGACGGCACGATGCATTAACTTTATGAAGACAACAGAGCAGATAAAAAGTAAACATATAAACACACAGAGGGATTAATAAATAACGGACCGTCTATAATGTAGTCTGTTTCAAATGAAGCTGGAAGCCTCTGCAGTTGTGGTGAGTAAAAGCCTCGCTGCTATTTGTTAATGTTATTACTTTATGTCCGACCGCGAGGATGTAACATTGTTTGCTAGCTTGATGCTAATGATGATGTTAGCAATGTTAACTCAAAAAAATGTTGGCTTAGCGCCCTGTGGTCCATTGCCCAATAGGAAATGTAGAATACTCAAAAGTACTTTAAAAGTACTTGAGTTACTTTTCTCAGGGAGTAACGTTGGAAGTACTTTATAAGTACTTGAGTTACTTTACTCTGGTTATGGCAAGCTTCTATGAAATCAAAGACCACAAAAGTCAGAAAGTTTGAATTCATTCATGTAGCATCAAGATTCACAGAAGTGACATGAATCATGCTGTATAATCTAATCCAAACTGCTGAAAGTCTGAATGATAATTAACATAGCAAATCTCTATCTGTACTAAAGATCAGGATCTTTAAAAATCTGACCAGTTTATCCCTCCAACACATCATGACCTGTGTCAGTGTACTGTATGACTTTTGTTCTCTGCTGTAGGTCTGTGGTTGGAGCCCTGCCATGTCTGTGTGTATCTTTATATAAAGACATCTGATATTCACTCACACATGGAGTTGTATTTGTAGATGAGCTTTAAAAGGTGCAATTAAGTCTTTTATTAGGTCATTACTCATTTCACTTTAAATTTACCATGGCTGTCTAGACGTGTGTGACATTCTGGGGATCTTGATTTAATGTGTGTGTCTGTGATACTGCAGACATGTGCAGTGTGTTGGAGCTGGATGCTGCTCTGTTTGAGTTGGACAGTTTGAATATCCGTCTGAGACCAGTCAAGAATGTCCAGCTAACTTCTCCCACACACTTCTGTTCTGGGTTTAAGCCAACAGAGCTGCAAATATTTAAAAGCTTAATATCAGTTTTCGTCGAGTACACTCTTCACTTGTCGAGTTCTCATATTTATTGGAGGAGTGTATTTTCTTTCCAGTGGATTGGATAACGTTTTAAGTGAATGACTTTTGGGGGTGCAGCTCAAATCCACATCTGACTGTGCACACAGTGTGCAGCATTAGAGTATTAAACAGGCAAACTGTGTTGAGCAAACTAAGGTAAATGCTGAATTCTGAAAGCGTAAAACTTATCATTTTTAAACAGTGTTTTTAAACAGTG
This sequence comes from Epinephelus fuscoguttatus, assembly GCF_011397635.1. Classification (NCBI taxonomy): domain Eukaryota; kingdom Metazoa; phylum Chordata; class Actinopteri; order Perciformes; family Serranidae; genus Epinephelus; species Epinephelus fuscoguttatus. Next base: position 10,297,171 of record NC_064768.1, on the reverse strand, counting down.
TTTTTTTGGTATTTCCACTTAGGCAAATTGTAAATGTGCAAATAAATAAATGATTTTTTTTTTTTTTTTATTAAAAAGTGGATGCAGATGAACCTTATGTTTCTTGTTCTTCTGTCCAAAAACATTGGCCCTGTGCTTAAAGTGAAAGTTTTACACACAAAGCTCCAATTCATCAGTTTTTTTCTTACCTATATTTTACATACCCTGCAAACAGAGGTGCCTCAGACCAGATACACAAATGCTGAAGTCCACCTATCAAAGACAGTAGCCCCTCTTACACTGCCAGATTTTCTGCAAATGTTGGGGCATTTTGCCGGCAAGCTGCGAGCGTTTAGACACATAGAGGCGGAAAGGCGAGTTGATCCAAGGCGCCCAATTTTCCGCCTCGTAGGGTAGTCATATTGGCGGAACTTTAAGTTTAAACAGACTGAGGCAGCCTTCCGCAACGGGGGGGGGGGGGGGGGTGTTGATGACTTGTGGGAGGAGCTGTTGATGATGCTGCACGTGCGACCCACTGGCGGTGGATAAACAGGAAACAGCTGATAGCAGGAATTAGCGAGCAGCTAGTAGCAAGAGGGAAACACAAACCTGCCACACACTGTAAAGATGAGCAACTGGGGAGACAAGGAACTGCGCGCCCTCCGAACGAAGACGCGATTAACCATCAAATGACGGGGGCGGTGAAGAACAGGCCAACTTACGAGAGAATTGCAGAAGGACTGACCAGCCGTGGCTTCCCTTCCATGTCACTGTTTATGTCAGTATGTCAGTAGCTCAGTCCATAGGGACTTGGGTTGGGAACCGGAGGGTCGCCTGTCCGGACCAAATATGGAGCGTGGACTGGTGGCTGGAGAGGTGCCAGTTCACCTCCTGGGCACTGCCGAGGTGCCCTTGAGCAAGGCACAGAACCCCTCAACCACTCGGGGTGCCTCACCAAGGCGGCCCCCTCACTCTGACATCTCTCCACTTTGTGCATGTATAGGTCATGTGTGTGTCTTTCGGACCTGTGCGTTAATGACAAAAAAGAGTGAAAAAATTGAATATCCCCTCCGGGGGATTAATAAAAGTATATAAATTAAAATTAAAAATAAATGTCACACACTGAGCTACACATTTTGTTACTTGCTCACGCCCCCATTGCCCCAAAAAAGGCACATTCTGTATAAACAAAAGTAGGTAGGCAGCATTTTGCCGCACTCCCCGATTTTGTTTTTATACTGCCAATGCTGAAAAAAAGACTGATTGGACTTTCCTGCAAATTTGCACAATTCCTATCTAAAAAGGGCTAATATTAACACACACATTTTAACTAAATGCATGGGTATGGGTACATTACAAACGCATTTAGTACCCTGGTCGGTATTTGTTTCAACTTTCTAACCCCATCAGTCATCAAGTTACTTACAGTAACAAGCCTTATCGTTAGCTTATGTGGGTTATATTTTTGCATGTGAATATGCATACAGTTTATATATTTTTGTGCGTGTTTTTTTTTTCTTGTTGTGTCGTCACCATCAAAAATAAATCACGTGATTTTTTTTTCTCCAGTGGTGAGCAATTAAAGTCCTTTTTCGTCTTATGTTCAGTCTACTCTAGAAGTGACTCTCTAGGTGGAGGGGATGGTGGATTATATGCCAGCAAACAAAACCAATCGTTTTTTAAGGACCCATTACTGCATTTCAAGCCAGGATAATGCCATAAAAACTGTTTGGTTTTGACAGAGACATCAGCTACATTTCCAGCTGGGGAAGTGCCACCAAAACCAAACTGAAGATGTGTGTGAAGGATCCACATTTTAGTATTTTAAGCCAAAACATGATCTTTTACTTACGATAATCAAGTGGTTTTTGTGCCTAAACCCAACCACACATTAACCACAGTGTTGTTGAAACGTAACGTATCTGCTACATAATAACGTGTAAATGATGTTGAGACATATTAAGAGGTTATTGGTCATTGTCATCTTAGATGCATGTGAGATGGTATGTGGCCACATAGGTCAAGGCCAGTGTAAGGAGGTCAAACCGACAACAAAAACACAGACAGTGAGATCAATGGCTTGTATCAAATGGCTGACGGAGATCAACTGTTAACTGATAGACCACGGGGATATAATCAAGTTTGTTAGGCTTTAGCAAACTAAGCAAACTAGCAGCATCTGATTTGAGATCCTCAGTCAGCACATCAACATGAGTGACAGGTGCTGTGAGTAAAAGCCTACCCAACACCGAGGGCTGGAGGGGGGGCACATTTTGCTGACTCAAAAAGAAAAGCTGTAGCTTTAACAACTTACTATCTGTGCTCTTTTCACTTCACGACTTCTCATATTAATTTCAGGAGGATAATTTGATTCTCTGCAGTGCAGTGAAGTGGATTGGATGACGCTGGGAATGTATGACGTTAGGGGTTCAGACTGTGCTCACACTGTGAACACTTAAGCGTGTCTCATTATATTTTTTGAGTTCCCGCACACACAAGGAAGAGATCCTGTGTGTGAACCAACGTAAGCAGACATATGTGTATCTGAGAGCATGTTCGTGTGCACAGCTTGTCTCCAGGTTTGTGTTTCGACTGCCACGTCAGTCCTATTGGCCACGGTCTATATTTAGCCAGGAGGTCGCAGCCAACAGCATGGGAGACGCTTCAGAGAGACGTGAGCCTGGAAGGAGGTCAGCGTGTTGACTGAGATGTACTATGAGCAGGATAACAAGAACCGAACCAGTAGTTATGTTACTGGAGGGAGAGGGGGGGGCGGAAGACGAGCAGAAACCATGACTGAGACCAATCAAAGCACTTAACGTTCTTACCATTGTTTGTAACTCATATATCTACCTCAGTGATCTTCAGCATCATGCAAATATTCCAGAAGTTGATTAAAGTCTGTGAAATGCTTGATTTAAAAGTAACTGAAATGATGTTACCACATACCTATAATCTACTTTTTATGGTTGTTTGAGTTGCTGTCAGAAAGATCACAATTGTGACCTGAGTGGTCGTGACTTGTATAAAGGCCCAAGCTGGTGGTCTGGCAGTCAAAGTATGCACTGTATCGTATAACAGCATGTAACATGCAACTGCGACATCCTGAGTTCAAATTTAGCTGGGACCTTTGTTGTAAGACGTAGGCCTCTTTCCCTCCTCTCATTTCCTGCTGCTCTTCACAGTTCACTGTCCTTCACAAGGTAATCATGATACAGATCTCATGTTCAAAACAAGGTTAATATGAGGAAAGTTTGAATTTAGTATGATATTTATGTGCAGAGAGTATGACCAGTGTAATGGACTAATGACAGTTGTTGATTTTTTTTTTTTTTTTTTTTTTAATGTACAACAGCCATGGCCGAAGGCATTATATTTTCAAGTTGTCAGTACGTAAGTATGGCTGTCCTACTCACGTGGAAGCAATATTTTAAGAATGCCTTTATGGAATTTGGCACAAACGTCCACCTGGAAATCTGAACTGATCAGATTTTGTGGTCAAAGGTGAAAAGCAAAGGTGAAAGGTCATTGTGACCTCAAAATACATGTTTTTGGCCATGACTCAAGAATTCATATACTAATTATGACATCATGTCACACAAATGTCTAATAGGAACAAACGATGAAGTGATGACACTTAATACCCTAAAGGTTCTGCACTTTTTTGGCCATTACTCAACGCCATATCTCAGGAACAGAAGGAGAGACATTTGGTCAGATACTGGGTGATGACCTTGAAACTCTGCTGTTTGTATAGATCTCCTGTGCTGTCAGGTTGAAGATGTGTGTGAAGGATCTATGTTTTAGAATTTGTAGCTTCTTTGCAGAAACACCCATGTTTGGAGCATTGTCAGCTGTCATGGCTACATATCAGTCTGAAAATGGATGTAAACTGTAAATGCAGCTTGACTGATTCACAGAGACAGTGGCTGATTTGCGAGATAACCCTTGATAAGGGAAGTGAGAAATATTAGGGTAGAGATCTTTCCCTAAGAAATGAAACACCACTTCATGCAAGACACCGGTAGTCATTCAGGTTTGAAAATGATGGTTCCAGCACTTGTGTTGTGGCGTGGGCTATGTTTATTCTTCTCCGTCTGATGAATCAACGGAGAAGACATGCAGAAAACAGATGGCGCCTATGACGTCTTCTAGTTCTGATCGATTTTGTTCGGGTAAGTGGATTTGTTTAAATATTTTGACGGTGTGTTCAGCCGGGTTGCTGATGAGTTTACGCTAGTCCAACCATCTGTTTTTTGTATAGCCTACATTCTGATCGTACAGTAACAAATTGTTTTCCAAAACTTGCCAAAGTCGCTGACTGCGCAAGGTGTTCTGGGAAATTCCATCTTCCACTTTGCTGAAAGTGTGGGTCGGGGCTCCCTTGGAATCTAGGGCGGGTTTTAAGTGTTGGAACCCACTTGGAATCCACTACCTCAATTATGTTTTGGGACACTAGTCTAAACGTAAACACCTATTTCTAGGGGAAATGTGGGTATTGGGACAGGGCCTAATACTTGTACTTGGGTTCATTTAGTCACACTGGAGGGAAAAAATTATACCTTGTTAAATTTTAGTTTTGGTTCGATTCCAGTTCCCACTGACTTTTTGCAAACGAACCAAGAGGAGTGAGTATTAGCTCTTCCGCCTGACAGGTAACTCAAATCAAATTCCAGTGATTGCCGGATTACAGGAGTTATGCAGCAGCACTTTAATGCTTCTGAAGTGTTTGTATTTATGTTCTTTGGTTTGCCAAGGAGCTCATAGAGAAAAAACTGATTGTAATCATTAATAGTGGGCTATTATTAGACTGCAAATCAATCACATGACATGAATAATGACACAGGATGAAAGGATAAAAAGGAGACGTCTTGTACAGTAATGATTCAGGTTTAATACTGTGGGATCACTGTCACACACTTTTTAATGGACTTAGTCAAAGAACACAGAGTCAGATACAACGATGGCAGTTTTAATAGCTTTATAATCAGAGGAAATACCCACACTGACATGCATATGTTACCATGGTTACATGTTTGCATTAGCATAAATAGGTTATGGGATATTCGTGGCCTTTATCAGGATCAATTATGAGATCATGGACAGATTTCACCATCAGCAGATGGATTTATTTTTGGTTTAGCTGTTGAAATCCTGCTAAAATTACATATCTGCTGTGATAAAATTCTGTGGTTGGTTCATTTTCTTTCACACCATAAAAGAACTGCATCAGAGTATGTTGGAAGCAGACCGGAACCCACCTTTTTAAGCAGTCTTGATTCAGTTGTTTGGTCCACACCAGGGTTTGATTGACAGTTTTCACACCAGCCCAAACAAACCGTACTAACCACGCAAATGGACCTGAGTTTGTTATGACTGAACCATAAAGGTTAAGTGTGAAAGCGAGTTTACATTTTTAATCCCAGTGTGACAAAGAAGAAGAAGTAGGATGAGTTCACAACTGGTTTGTTTTCTTGTTTCATTTAGCCTGTCTATTGATTTATTACAAAGAAAACAGATATTGTAAACACTGAATGTGCTCCAAAGCCTGACCAGCACAGAGTCAGTGGGACTCAGTTGGGCATTTTTTCCATTACATTTCTTTAAAGACATACTTTACAACAATGCAATGACCAGAAAACAATTGTGTTGTACGTTTCTGCAAATCACTGATATGTTACATTTGTATGTTGCATGGCGCAAAAATCACTTGGTTATGGTTCAGAAAAATACTCCTTTTAGCTTAAAATACTCAATTATGGTGGGACAATCCACACTGGAAACATAGCAATATCTTCATGTTTTTGTGTCAATATCCTGGCTGGAAACACAGCGATGGGTCACTCATCCTCATACAACAGTTAATATGATACATACCACATAAGCTGCCCACAAATGATACACTTACATGTAACATAAAATTGTGTACTTAATGTAAAGTCACAGGTTAGGATTAGGAAAAGGAACAACGTCCATTAAAAAAAATTAAGTGTCACATTCTATGTTGTCTGGCCGATCCACCACTCCAACCTACCTCCTAACATGGACTCTCAGCCTTTATACTACTTCCTTCTCCACTCCTATAAGCTCATTTGTCATGGGATCGCAGCCTTCACGATCATATGGATATACACAAATTACTGGGTCATGACTAAGTGGGTTTTATACAAATTGTGGTGCATTCCTTTTCATTTGTATATCTACAAACAGTGCATGAGAGCAGCCTGCTAAAAAACACCCACATGAGGTGGCTAAAAAGCCACTGGAAATGCAGGCGTCTTGCCCAGGTGCAATGCCAGCCACCATCCCTGTATGAAACATACAGTTGTAATGTATCTGTATTTTGCATAAAGGTACATCCATCTATCCATACATTTTAACCACTTTTCCAAAGCTGGGTTGCGGGGGCAGCAGGCTGAGCAAAGTGCTGCAGCTCAGTTCTCTCTTTACCAGGACAGTCCGGCACAGCGTCCGCACCACTGCAGATGCCGTGGAACAGAACCACATCATCTGCGAGAAAAACAGAGATGGAATTCTTAGGTCACCAAACCTCGATGAAAAGGGACAACCCTGGCAGAGGCCAACACCCACCCGGAACGTGTTAGACTTACTTTGGTTACAAAAGGACCGGATGGCTCTTAGCGGTGAAACCGGTGACCTGTGCACCAGCAGTACCCCTACAAGATTCCCCGTAGGGGAGCCTTCTTCAAGTCCACAAAGCACATGAAGACTGGATGTGGAAAGTCCCACGACCCCTCCAGTAGGTGCAATGCCAACATTTTCTTCCAGCGACTGGGCTGTTTTCATGGATCATAGTGGCTACATCTAAATGGAAATGCACCATGCTGTTTTTGCCAAAACTTAAAAGCTGTAAAAAGATTCAAGTTTAACACAGCATCTCCACTATCATATCATCTGTTAAGGATTAATTGCACATCTGCAACCTAATTTGCCACCTGTAGTCCATTTAATTTGGCTTCCTGCCCTTGCTGTTATAAAAACCTGCACAACAGCCATTATGTTACATGGGCTGAAAGGGGACTCAGGATCTAGAGATGTTCACCAAAGAGTTCATGTAGAGCTTGAATATGAGCATCTGTCAAAACTGCTATGGGACTTTTCAGGAGTTCAGCAGAGATTTGTGGATATTTCATTCACATATTATGCAAACTGTTCTAAATGATGACTAATGGTTGAGACTTCAAGTATTTCATTGTACTTTATCATGTATTATCATTATCATGTAAGTTTTTTTTTAATTTAAAATTGATGACATTTTAGCAGACACCCAAAGAGGAACTATCAAATGTGTAGCCAGTTAGCCCAGTCATTTTTATCACAGAGGTGTAAAGTGGGTCCATAAAAACAGCTATCGAGGAGGCAGCGACTGTAAGCTGAGAACGTGTGGAGAGTGCAGACTAGAAGCGAGAAATGAAACCTGAGAGAGGATGGTATTAAATATTCATGTCATGTTTAATAATAAAATGAAGTCATTCATACTCAATCGATTCAGATCAGAAAAGGTTGCAGAGACAGCTCACCTTCCATTCAGGCACAGAGAAGCACTTTGTAGTAACATCAATCACCCAAGAAAAACACTGGAGGTAAAAACATGGCAGCGTCTCACACTTTTAGCTGAGTTAACACTGTGTACCTTCTACTCCAACATAAATCTTTACAATGTGTTCTCCTTGTTTCTGCTTGCCAAACAGTTTACAAAGTGTAGCACCTACCTGCATATGTTCTCTTCTTACAGGGTACATTGTGCTTACTATACAATGCATGAGAAATCTGATAATGATAAAAAAGACAAGTTGCTCATCACAATGACCATACACAGAGATGACATATATATATCCTGAAATTAATGATTATAGATGATAAATGAAAACGATGTATGTATGTGTACAATTATGAAATTAGAGCCCTGTCACATGACAATACAGGTAATGTATTTCTAATTAATGTCTTTCAATGTTAATTGAAGAACAGCAAAACAACATTCAACATAGAAAGTAGAAAGGTGGCTCTGCAGACAAGACAAATATAATAACTGCTTTTTTTCACACATAACTGAGAAAAACCTTCAAAGAGGTTTTCAGACTGGAGGTTAAACTGTTCTGTTCATTCAGTGTATTTTTTTTAATTAAGGTTTAAGGTTAATTAGTTAATGGTTTATAATTACCAGCATTACAACAGAAAGACTCTTGAAAAGTCCTACATGCGATGGCATCCTGAGAATGCAGAGAGTCACACTCCCTCTGTGTTTCATAATCCGAGCCTCTCTGTGGTTTGTTGTGATAAGCCTGTCTAGCTGCGCATTAGTGCATGTGTGCATCCCACTGGCTAGTTCATCGCCACTGCTTTACATCCTTCTTATACGTGGTTACTGCTGATATCTGGAGGGTATATTTGCAGAAGCATAGCGCCCACCTTCCGCTTCCCCCAGGTAACACTGTTAGCTCTGTCAGCAGCACTGTTGCTGTTGTTAAGCAACCTGGTCTCACTCCAAAGTCTTTGAAGTCTGGTGCTTGGGCAGTTACTTCTAGTGTCCAACACAAAAATGCAGTCCTTATACATCGGCATGATACGCGGTGTCAGGGGTAAAGTGGTAGAACAATGAAAGTTAAGGCGGCAAAAGTCCAACTGGTGTGGGTGGGAGGTGTGGTGGATGGGTCCAACAAACACCAACTTACACCCGGGAGAGTGGTGTTCATGTCCCATAAGATTATAAAACCAAACCTCTTATTTTTTCCTAAACCAAATCACGCATGTTTGTTGTTGAAGGAGAAGAAGGAGTTGCAGGAGACCATTGTGAACAGTGTGTGAACAGTAAACTTCCTGTGAAAACAGAAGTGTATTTTGAAAGAAGACAATGCATGTAACAGGCAGAACTTGACATGGTGTCCCAGAACGTTAACAACCAACATAGCTGGGGTACCTTTCAGGTTCTATCTGAACATGGAAAGTCCATGGCCACATGAAAATATGTGATGAGGTTGGCGTGAGAATGTGTTGTGTTTTGAGCTGTTTATGGAGTTAGCACTGTTAGCTACTAGCCTCCAACTCAGCCACCTCCATATTGTGAACCATGTCCAGGCAGTTTAAGTCCCCTTTAAATAAGGGTAGATGAATCAAATAGCAAAGATTGTAATATCCATCATTATGACATGCTTCATAAACATGTTAGCATTAAGGTTAGCCGAACATGTTTGCTAGCTTGCAGCCAATGAGTAACTTTCATACTGTTGACTCAAACTGTTTACTTTGTACTCTGCTATATTCTTTAAAACAATATTTTTTGTTAATTACTGCCAGACAATATGGTAATGTCAAAGAAATAATTTAGCTACTGGTAGTATTTTTTTTATTTTTAAGTTAGCATTATGCTAAGGACTGGTTAATTTATTGAATGAACTAACAGTAAATTGCCTCCGAACCCTGCAGGATGATTAGTAAGACAATACAGGGCTGTTTCCCAACCACATCTGAGCATAAAGAAAGCCATTTTATAACATCAAAATGAATACTTCACTGTAACCTGGTACTGTAGCTTTTAGTACCCAAATGTCTCCATGCTGAACAATATGAATGTCAGCAAAATTATGTCAAATCATAGCCTAGTCACCAAAAGAAAATGTTGTTGTGGTACGTTTCTGCAAACCATGGATACATTTGTGTGGCACCTGGACCAGATGCCTGCAAAGCTGCAGACCACTGTTTAAGACCAGTGGTTTTTTAGCCACCAAACATGGTTGTTTTTTATGTGACCCATCCTTGTGTTTCCAACAGGGATAGTGCACGAAAAAGTTTTTTTTGTTTTTTTTACCAAGACATTGCTGCATTTCCAGACACGATGGTGCCACAACAGCGATTGTTTTTTTCTCTGAAACATATCTGCGATTCCAGTCTTCCAGTTCCCAAACATGATCTTCCTAACCATAACCAAGTGGTTTTGTGCCTAAACTGAACCAGACATTAACCTAAGCAGTGTTGAAATATAAAGTTTCAACATAATAATGTACAATAAAATGTACTCCTGCTTGTCAGAAACATAAAATGCTAACAATTATTCTGCTGATTGGGTTGCAGATCAATGGGTACAGGTATCCAGAATGACTAGCTAGAAAAAAAAGGATTTTTCATACTAAACAATAATATTGTGATATTGTAAGACAACAAGTTAAGTGCTCAGTGCATGTCAGTAAATCTCTCATCACTCTCCCATGAACATGCTTGTGATTCCTGTAAGTTCACAGATAAAGCTTTCTCTTTCTAAGACATCGTTGGGAAACACCCACGCCCCTCTGCACCCTCGCTCCTCCCAAACAGACAGGGCAGATAAAGTGCAACTCCACCTCCGGGCCACTAGCTGCTGCTGTCCTTCTGAGGGAGACACCTCTGCCAGGGGCTGTAGGGCAGCGCCAGCAGCAGGAACAGGATCCCACCCACGATGAGGACAGCGCCCGCACAGCCGATACACGACACCGACCAGGAGAGCTCGTGGTGGAGGGGAACCGTGTGGTCGCTGGCCAAGAAGGCCAGGACGGACTGGTGGAAAACAAGGAGAGAGAGAAGCACCAGGAAACCTGTAGAGGAGACAGTGGGCATTACCACATCCATTGTGAGACAGAGAGTGCTTTTCATTATGCTAACATGTCTTCCCGCTTCTCTCACTTGCATTTTTTTCCTAGAAGAAACTCGAAAGTAGAAAGTAGCAAAGAAGGGTGGCAAGCATGGATGGATGCCAGATGAGAAACTCTTAAGCAACATCAGTTACCCTGCCACATGGGAAGACAGCTGATGCTAGGAGTTAGCATAATGAAAAGCACCCACTGTCCTAATATTCTTATACAAAGGAGACAACAATTATCAGCCTCTGGAAACCTCAACTAAATTATAATCAACAAAGATCACACACACTGAAGAAACTTGCCCGGTGTGTTGTTGCCTCTACTGACCTGACAGAATAAAGCAGATGGACGCTGGCTTGAGGAAGAACAGGATCTCTTTACTGAGAGACATGGTGATGCATATGGCGCCCATCACCATCAGGAACAAACTGAACAGGGCCAACATGGCTGCTGCTATATTCAGATCTGCACAAGAAAGGAGGATAGTCCTGTTATATTAAAAAAAACTCTATCGTGAACTAGAATAGGAACCTGCTGCTTTTTAACTGGAGCAATAAGGTAAATCAAATGGCTTTTAAGTATTTGACACTTGATATGTTTTCATGTTTATCAGGGACGGATCATCATGTCATAGCTGTTAGAGAGAACAGATATGTGTTAGGGTTTCATAAGCTTGAAATTTCCTGAAAAATTTGTTGTATTTATGCAAGTTGTACCTGCATAAATACCTGGCACAAACTTTGCCACAACACATTTCGACATCTTTGCATTGTATTGGCCAATTAAATATCTGCGAGTGCATATTCCTGGTACATTACTTTGTATTGAAGGCTGACAGGAGCTGATGCACAAACAAATTTGTTTTTGATGCTGCCTACCTTAATAAATTTTGTAAGACCATTTAATACAAAAAAAGCAACTTCTTGTTTGTGAGAAGTTTTTGTCGCTGGATGATTCTACTTTATAATCATGTAGGATGTGAGGAACAAGAAGTAAGACATTGGTAATCTCAAATCACAGCAAGCATTTCCAGTATATATTTTATACTCTCATGTCTGTACTTATTAAATCACAACGTTGAGGCCTATAGCCTGACAGCGATGTGGCACCAGCAAACAAAGAGATTTAAATGTATGTCTGTCTTTCTTCACTCAGTGTACAGCACTGTGTGATCTTAATCCATTATGGAGCTGCCAGTGAAATGAGAGGTTAGACGGCAGCTCGGAGACACTTGAACGCAGCGTAGGCGGAATAGATTTCAAACACTCACAAAGCAGACAATGGCCAACCTGAAAGAGTGCAGCGAGGAGGTGAAGGGAGACAGAGAGGGAAGGAAAGGACAGAGAAAGATGGGGATGGATCGTGGGAGAGATGACAGTCAGGGGACTGGAGAATAAAGAGAGAGCATCAGAGGAGAGAGATGAAGGGGCAAAGAGGGCGCAGGGAGAGAGAGAGGAAGCGAGAGGGGGAGATAGATAGAAAAGAAGAACAGGGATAAAGAAAGGAGGGAGTGGGCGGATAAGGTGGGACAGCAGTTCAGAGAGGCCACGAGAGCCAAAAGAGGTGTGTGACTCACTCTTCTGCGTTGTCTTCTGAAACAGCACAGCATTTTCCCCCGTGGTGAAAAACTTGAAGTAGGTGCAGTTTGATTCTGCAGGTGGAAAACGACAGAAAAAGAGAGAAACAGCTACTGTAAATGACAGAAACATAAACAGGTTATCCGCGGACAATCTTATTGACATTCGAGCAACCACATCTCTCTCAGCCCTGTACACTTAAGTTTCAACAATGCTCTGTCAAACATAATCAGCCGTGAACGACAATGACAAGCTCAAGGTGACAATCCAATGCTTCCTGCGCAATTAGCATTCTGCCGTCCTGATGATGTGTTACAGTAATTAGAGTTTAGCCGTCAAATAGAACGTGACACCTCTATCTGTTCCCTCGCACATTTGAGCACACAAGCGAACAAAACACACTCACACACACATCAGTCTTAATTAGTGTGATCAAAGCCGCATCCTCAAAGAGTTCTGGGTTGTTTTCTCCACCACAACAGCTATCAGCATTACAGCACTGAGAGGAGCTGCACTCAAATCCAATTGACGACAATTCAAACCCCATCAGCAAATAAAGGGTCTCTGCTACCGGCTGGTCAGACAGTAATTGGACTTTTCCTTTGTGCAATCAATTATTTGTCACATGAAATCAAGCCACAGCTCTGCCTCCTCTTACACTGTAGGCTGCTGCTTTATAATTGTCCATGTTTTCAGACTGGCTGCAGTGTGTATGTGTGTGTGTGTGTTTATGGTATCCTGGATGGTTTTGGTAATCCGTGGTTTCTAGTTGCCAAATAATTTAACTGTAGTTTTGGGTACAATTACCTTTGTTGTTTTACAAAATAAATCCACTGAATTCACTGATGTCATCAGTAAAAGTTGACAGTGATGTCCTGGAACATGCTCCGGACTGTGATTAGTTCCATCTCTGGTGGCACTGAAGAGATGTGTCATAGTTTTTACATATCTTAACCTCAACAAGTTGCCCAACAGTTGCTCCTCCTGAACTAAGGCAGCCACTCTGCTTTGCAGCCAGCTCTGAGCCATGGATGTATAACAGAACTGGATCCAGCACTGGCGTGGGGCTTCATTCATACCTATGAAATTTGCTCAGTGATGCATGATGCCAAAATCACTCTTTGTTGGCGGGATGAAATTACCTGGATGATCAGATCTGCTTCCGCATCATTGGGCCAACAGAGCAGGTGCACTAAAGACTTAAGGCCAACAAGCATGACCAAGTGGCCGTCTTTCACTGGCCAAGCAACTGACTTGTGGTTAAGTGCTCCACTAACTCTAATGGGGATAAAATAATTTAAATGTGTAGGTCCTCTAGATGCCTTTGGATATTCTCATTCATCCAGGTCATAGTTATCTCGAGGAAACTGAATCGAACGCAACTGGACTTGGTTTTGTCTTAGAAGACGTTTCACCTCTTATCCAAGAGGCTTCATCAGTTCATGCTTGTCTGACTAGGCTGCAACTAGTCTGACAAACTGGTATGGAAGCACCCAGGTATTTAACCTCTGGGGAGGTCTTCACAAGGTCAATGATGTCACTGGTTCGTTAGTGCTCCAATGGTGTGTCAATGATGGTTGTTGAAACTGCTGCAGCGGTTGTCATTGGAGTCGTTAGAGTCACATGAGGCCATTTGTGAACGACCATTGTTTTTAGAGGTTGAGTTGTTAAGCCTCCTGGGCAAGGATGAACAATGCTGTCCTTTCATCCTTACAACTCCAATGACAACCGTTGCGTTGTGGTTATGGGGTTGTGGCATTCAAAAAAATGTTTCCACTGATTTATAGGCATCTTTTACCCAATGTAAGTTTATGGGAAAAAAGTCTTTTTGGGCCCAGTGGCACCACATGACGGACCCCTGAACTGCAGTACCACTATTTGGCCACTACAAAAATTGGCTTCAAAGCTCAGCACACCTCCTGGGGGCCTGCTGTGACCAGTACATAACAGTGATCCAGAGTGTTTTTTCTTCTTGTGGATCATGGTGAGCAGGAACGGGACAGCACCTCACATTCCAACTGTCACACCAGTCCTTATTCATCATAAAGCACAAACCTCCTCCCCTTCTCTCACCCAGGCTGTTCTCAGGCACTGTTCATTTATTTTCCTAAATATCCTACATAATAATGAGCCAGTAATGTGTGGGTAACCCAAGCATTTGGGAAGACTGCGATCCCATGTCCAATGCGCTGATAGCAGTAAAGAAGCAAATGGTCTCGTAAGGACAGAGGTTGGGGTGGTGGATGGATCACACAACACCCTACTTTCCTCTGGAGATTGGTGCTCAGAACCATGTGAGGTTTGAGTCTTTTTAGCTACATTGTTACCATGTTTCTTTTCCTAAACCTAGGCACAGTAACTTGCATAAACCTAACCCTGGTAACTTTATTAAGTGTGTAACTTTATGTCAAGTAAATAACACCATTCGTGGTGCTCTAATTTGTAAAATGTGGTACAAACTGTTGTGCGGGCGGCACGGTGGTGTGGTGGTTAGCACTCTCGCCTCACAGCAAGAGGGTTGCCGGTTCGATCCCGGGCGTGGGAGCCCTTCTGTGTGGAGTTTGCATGTTCTCCCCGTGTCAGCGTGGGTTCTCTGCGGCTTCCTCCCACAGTCCAAAGACATGCAGATTGGGGACTAGGTTAATTGACAACTCTAAATTGTCCATAGGTGTGAATGTGAGCGTGAATGGTTGTTTGTCTCTATGTGTCAGCCCTGCGATAGTCTGGCGACCTATCCAGGGTGTACCCCGCCTCTCGCCCGATGTAGCTGGGATAGGCTCCAGCCCCCCCGTGACCCTCAAGAGGATGAAGCGGTTAGAAGATGAAACTGTTGTGCGTGCCTTTCTTAGGATATTATACAAACCACTGTGTGAGTATACGTTGTCTCACCAGAGTCCTCTGCTGAAAAAGAGTCACCTGGTTGAATGGCGCTGTTCATGGATTTAGCCAAGTTTCCCAACACAGGGTATTACAGCTCCTGATACCAAGTTAGAAAATGATCAAGACACAAAAGTTGTCCAGTTTATATCCAATGCGTATACAAAGGCCTTATGTTTACATTTGAAAACCTTGACCTGACTAGCTAACAGGAGGAATGTTTACAGACCGGTGAGTTTATTTCCTCTTCCCGATGAGTTATTTGTAGCCACTTGCTGCCACTCCTCCAACGCTAACCACAAAAAGCACCACATACACTTGCAAAACAGACATAAGAGCATAGATTTAGCACAGGTTTAGTGGAGCTGACAGAGAAGCGACTGGAAGTGTCTGCTCCTTTATCCACAGGAAGACATGGTTCATGTTGTTCTATCCTGGGCATCTGACTAAAAAACAAGCATCTGCAGTAAGAGGTAACATTTAAACTGAATAATCTGAGAATATGTCACTTCATTAGAACAATGTAGCTTACATGATTTAACTTTTTACACACATATCACACTCAAAGGTAACATCATGCAGTGGTGAAATTATGAGTGTCCAGTAAACTGAAAATGGTGACACCAACACAGAGACAGTTAACTGCAGTATGGTCAGCAGACTAATAGAAAATCAATCATGTCGGCAAAATGGTTTCAAAAAGGAAACAGCACAGAAATGTAGCCTACTATCTACTCCTTCACAGTCTTTAGATGTTAAAGTCCCGGGGCACACTGCAAACCCCATCAACCACAAAGCCAGCCATCAAACAGGTATCCTGTCTGAAACTGATGACAAACACACACAGAGCTCTCGGTGGACTTTTCTCTGTCTCTGTTATGTTTTTTTATGTGAGTCATTCTTCAAACAGGGATACAGGTGAGTCATAGAAAATAGAAACGATACTACAAATAGCTTTTATAATGTTTTTCCACACTCTGACCAACAATATTGTTTCCATTAGCTGTCCTTGCACCTGTAATGAGATGGCCCCGTCCACAGAAAGAAAGTTGGCAGTACAACTCTGAACACCACGGATATGTACATTTGTACATTTCATACATATCATATCAACATTTCTAAGATGATGTAGTTCTGATTACATGTAAACCAGAACTACATCATGGGAGGTGGAGGGGATGGTGGATGGCAGGACAGCTGCAGACCACTGCAGGTGTGGTATTGCATGTCATGGTCATAATAGATAGTGGGTCTTGAAACTCAGACCCGTGCAGAACCCTGCTGCAGACCTTTCTTCAAGACCAACAAACAGCAAAACAAGTTGTTTTTTTTATCAAGACAACAGCAGCATCTCCAGCTGTGATTGTGGCACCAAAACCAGTGCATTGTAAGCCAGAACCGGATCTTTTCTTTCCATAACCATGTGGGGTTTTTGCGCCTAAACCTAACCACACATTAACCCCAGCATTGCTGAAATGGAAAGAAACAAAATAATGTAGAAATGTACAATGTCTTAATTTATTCTAGCGATTGGATTGAATGAGAAACTAGAAAGCTTTGTAACAATGGTGTACATCAGGAGACCTGGGCTTACTAAAATGTTGTTATTCAGTATATATTGATATGGGTATTGACATGCCATTTTCTGTTTTATGTTCTAAAATATTAGTCGGGGGTGGCACGGTGGAGTGGTGGTTAGCACTGTCGTCTCATTCCTGGTTCAATCCCGGGTGTGGGAGCCCTTCTGTGCGGAGTTTGCATGTTCTCGTTGTCTCCGGGTACTCCGGCTTCCCTCCACAGTCCAAAGACATGCAGATTGGAGACAGGTTAATTGGTGACTCTAAATTCTTAGTAGGTGTGAATGTGAGTGTGAATGGTTGTCTGTCTATATGTGTCAGCCCTGTGATATTCTGGTGACCTGTCCAGGGTGTACCCGGCCTCTCACCCAATGTCAGCTGGGATAGGTTTCAGCCCCCCGCGGCCCTCAAGAGGATAAGCGGTGAGAAAATGAATGGATGCACGGATGGAAATATTAGTCCGTTCATTTTAGGCAAGGCAAAGCACATATAGCACATTTCATACCCAAAGGCAACTGAACATTCTTTACACATTGGAAACAATCAATAGCACACAGAATAAAACAATGCAAAGAAAAATTTGAGATTGGAGATTGGTTAAAACCAATGGAAAACAGGTAGGTCTGTAGCTTGGATTGGATTGGTCAGCAGTGTCTCAAGTCTTAGCTCTTCTGCCTATTTGTTCCACATTTGAGCAGCAATCACAGCAAAGTATTCATTTAGTGCACTGCTGTCTTGGCCAGTTCTTCTTTGCCACGGTGGTTCCTGACCTCTTTGGGACTTTTAAGTCAACGTGAAATAAATAAATAATTAAATAACTGAAAAAAATGTTAAGCAAAACCTTGGCAAACCAGAAAACAGGTATTGTTGCCCAAGAGCTGAGGACTTCCAAAATGCAAATGAAGAATCCCTTCACTTGACCCAAAAGCAATTGTGGACTTGCTCTATCACTCAGCTATGTAACAGGGACTCAGGCATTTAGTAAGTCAGTGCATTCATCCATCCAGCCATCAAACAGTGTGCCAAGCATCATTTGTCTAGCCAGAGAAACAGGCAGACCTCTCATTCATGCTAACTCGCTCCCCCAAACTGAGCTGTCCAACAAGCTCGAGAGTTTGACGAACGTCCAGTCAGCCAGCTGGTCCGTCAATCATCATCTGAAAACTCCCTCCCTCACACAGACCAGTCAGCCATCATAAAAGTTACACAGCCATCTACCAAGCCAGTCCGTAAAAATCTGTGAGTCACCTCCAGGTAGTTCAGCGGGTCCACAGCTCTCTCTCTCTGGGTCGATATCAGCCACCCACAAGGTCTTGGTGCAGCCCTTCCACAGGCCGTAGTGAGCTGCCAGACATGTCTGCAAAGCCAAGATCACAGAGGTTTTTTCAAGACAAGGTCAGCAGTAATATTATTTATCCATCCATCACAGTTTTTAGCTTGAGATACCAAACAGTGATTCATGTCTAACAGGAAATTGCAGTTTAGTTGTGGTTTTTGCAGCTCAGTCACCAGGAGAATATGTCTAAATTGTACATTTCTGCAAACTGTGGATTCCCTACAGTTGTGTGTTTCATATGTATCATATCAATGTGTCTAAAGTGACGAGGTGCATGAGCTGATTTTGTCATCAGGAAGTGGAGGCGGTGGTGGATGGTGTGACACCTACGCGAGATACCTGTCAGACTGCAGACCACTTTTTTAGACCAACAACAGTAAAACCTGTTCTTTTTAGAAAGTCATTGCTGCATTTTCAGCCATTAAGCCATTTTAAGCCATTAAATTAAGTTGTTTTTTAGCAACCCATGACTATGCTTCCACTGGGAATAGTGCCATAAAAAGCAGTTGTTTTTACCAAGAAATTGCTGCATCTCAAGCTGGGATAGTGCCATCAGAAGTGATTGTTTTAATCATCACATAGTTGCATTTACTGCCAGGATAGTTACCGGATAGCAGATGTTTTTACTGAGATATTGCTGCATAACCATTTTTATAGAGCCACCAAAACTGGGAATCTTACAGTTTTTCTTGATTGTTTACACACATTTTCTGAAAGCATGCCTCATACTCTCAGAACTCTACACACAAATCAAAAAACACACACACACAATGGGCAAAAACCCTCAATTCTCCTGCAAAATGAAACTTTACATTCAAAACGATATTATTTCTTCTCAAAATGGTATTTTGTTTTCAAATGACACACACAAACCATCATATGAATAGACATTTATAAGAACCAGTGTAAAACACTATGATGAATGGAAAACACTTCTTCTCCATTCATGATAAAGACTTCGGCCTTTCTTTTTGTTCATTGGTACACTTACTACAGACAGTACATACATAAGTGTGTTGTAAAATATTTTAGAATATTGTTTTTATACTCAGAACACACAAATACACGGTAACAAATATATTTTATTTTTCCCACAAAAACAATGTACACAGTGTACATCCCAACCAACACAAAGTTGCACATACAGTGGTCTACATACAAAACAACAGAAGAATTTACTATATACAGTTACAGTAAAAAACAAAAACAAAACTATGCTGCATCCTCTCTTCTGTTTCGGTCTGGACACAGCACCTCATCCACATCACAAGCAATGTTTTCCCTGGCCAAGCAGCGAGGGAAATATTGCCTAGCATGGCGAATCCAGCCATGAAAAGCATCAACTGCTATATCTCCACATGTGTCTTCCATAGCTTGGAGAAGGGGTATACGAGTTTGTGGATTTCGGTCATACACTTTCCATCTCCAGGCAGAAAAAGTGGCTCGGATCTCATCAGAGATTACGGTCCTTGGCCTTCCTCGTCCTCGTCCTACTCCTCTTACTCTCACTCCTCTGGCTCTGGCTCTGCCTCTGTTTCCAATGTTGGCATCCATTGCTCCAAAACAGAAAAGCTCACCTGTTGCCCTTTTAATGCTAAAGCTCTGATTGCTAATTGTAAAACTGTGTGATAGGTGTTTGCCCATATGATGAGTCAGTGTGCATAGTAGGGCAATTAACTTTAGAATTTTGAATGACAGTGTGTTCTTTGTGAAAACAAGAGCTTTTCTTCATGAAAATTGTGCCAAATGCAGAGAATTGTGTGTAGTGTTTTGAAAAAAATGTGTTTTAGAACTGCAATTTGAGTGTAAAGCAGGAATTGTGCTTGTAGTTTAGCAGAATTGGTTGGAGTTACATGTTGTGGTCATTGTGTCTCAAGTACCAGTATTTGTGTGTAAACAATTGAGAAAAACTGTAATCCAAGGCATGATTTACCAAACCATAACCAAGTAGTTTTTGTTCCTACATCTAACCACATATTAACCACAGCATTGTTAAACTGTACAGTTTTAACAAATCTGATACATACTAACATACAAATGTAAATATCCATTGTTTTCAAAAACTTACAATACCAACATTTATTCAAACAATTGGGTTGGGTTTTGTCCCCATGTTTTGAGTATTGCAGAGGACATACCTGGACAGATTCAGAATATCAGGGACAGATGACGAAAACAGCACCATATAAATTAAGTCATGACCACGACTGACCTATGGCTAAGCTCCGCCCTCAAACGCAATGAGCCAGTGCGTATAGCCATTCCCATACACTCGGACATTATCTGCCTCGACGTCCACTGAAATGCATTACAGAAAGTCAGTTAATTGTTCGGTTTATGAGCTTTTTCTGAGATTTGTAGTTTAAAAATAGTCAAACGGTGTGCATGGGGTACATGCAACTCCGACACAAGGTATCCTGAGAGGCTGGGCGACGGGGTGTATTTTTTACCCTTTCCTAAATCACAACCGAGAAAAGTGTCTCCTTTGGATCAAGTTGTGTGGTAACGTTAGACCACAACACCAACTCAACGTGAATAAGATTAACAATGATGTCTACATCTGTTTTAAGGTAAGTCAACATTGTGTTTGAGGCAACATATTGTCACTATGCTGAAAAAAATTATAAAGTTATCTTTAACAAATCTAGCTAATGTTAGCTAAAGTTAGCCTGTTAGCTGCGTTGTTCATCATGTCACCTTGTTTGCTGGGAGTTAATTTGCCTATTTTGTTCTAGTTTTGTACTTTGGTGATCGTACATCATTGTTAGCTGTTGTCCAAAGGGCTCTAGTTTAGCTAACGTTAACTTCTGGAGCTTAGCTTCATTAAGTTAACTGTAATCGCAGCATAACAAAGGCTGGCAAACGTTATGCTGAATGATTCAATGTAAATACTGTAGCACCAAACTAACGGAGAGACACTCTTGGTAAAGATGGTAAAAAGGCCGTTATCCTTTTCTCATATTCTGAGCCAAAAACCTTAACTTCAGTGGCACTTTACTTGTTGTCTTTGATGGTGACGGTAACAAGATGCGGTTTATCAAGCGTACACTGTGACCTGTAAATTTTGGCTTGTAATTTAAGCTTTTCATCGACCTTCTCAACAATAAAATGATGAATATATCCCTCCAATGCGTAGTTTAGGCCCTTTTGGTTACTTCTCAATGACATCTGATCGTTATGTCTCCAAAAATCATCAATTGCCATGTACTGTGACACCTGCCATAGCGCCGGTCACTGAATGTTGATATCTTGTCCGAGTGAGTGGAGGTGGGCGTGGCTTAGCCATAGGTCAATTCCCTGTTTATTGGCAATTCATATTTCACCTGGTTGTTGTAGAAACTCTTAGGAGCTGCCAGCTCCACCCAGAACTCTGTCCCCACACCAAGGACTGTCAGGACTACGCCCACGATGGCCACGAAGAATGCCAACTTGATCTGGTGACATCAAACAAAACAGAACGGTGTGCTTATGTTAAAATAATGGGAAGGGGAAGCCAAAAATGATGAAAACATTTCAGACAGACATGAAAAGACATAGTAGGCACCATGTCTACCATTTTTCATACATACATTTTATTTTAATCATTGATGATAGTAACTGCCTCTATCCATGTTAAGGTGATTTCACAAAGTAATGTCTATTTCCTTGTACAGCTTTTAGCACCTCCTTTTGTCAGGCACTTACAATAGTCATGCTTGTGACATTATTTAATGTCTGTGGCCTATTTCCAATGTCCATCCCCTATTCACTTAATGCCCACAATGTGCTGTGGTATACACAAAGAGAACAAGAGTGCTAGTTAATTAAGCTGAGCAAAGGGTATATATGCTGCAGTAATGTGCAGTGAGGAGGTAGCAATACCAAAGGAAAAGGACAGTCTCAGCATGTTGTTTTTTTAATATCCTCAACAGATGAAATATCAACCCCCCAACAAGCAGCTGAGGTGTGTGGGTGGGCTCTTGTACTTCTACCTTTTGTGTGGAGATGTTGAGAGTAAAGAAGCACTGTGTAATGCCTGGCCACAGTCTCCAAACTAACAGGGGGGCTTGTTTCAAAATGTCAGGAAAGTAAATATACTTACTTCTATTTTTCTTATCTAAAAGACATACATCCATACATCTTCCGAATTCAAGCTTCTCTCCTTCACCAGTCTACGACTTACGTAAGCTTTATTGCCATCTTAAGTCATCGTAAAACATGCTTCATTCTAACTTGACAGACACCCGAACTCATGAAAACCTTCTTGATTAGTCTTTCCACCCTGATTTGATCAGACTGAACCCTTAATTCTCCCTCTAAATTAGTAAAATGAAATGACAACCCAAACAACATTCTCGGTCCATTTCAGCACTTTCAATAGCTTTCATTTAACTTTGTGGTTTCTCAATCTTATCTCTATCTATCTGAATTAGGAGTAAAGTGTCATAATAAACAGTTTTTTTAATGCTCACTGTGTCTCTGGGGGCTGCTTCAAAATCTGTTTTGTTCTTGTGCGAACTGGTGATGACAGTGGTGCTTGTGTGAACTACAATTTCAGGTGAAGTTCTCGTCTCTGTGTCTGGATATCCAGGAAGTGTGCTCCAGATACTTATTAAAACAAATCCTCCTTCTTGTCTTGCAAACTACTTGTATGTCCACCAGTTTTCATTCAACCTACCTAAAGAAATGCAGTGGAGAGTGGACGAGGCTGCAGCTTACTGTAGCCGTACAAAAGGGTCCCGCAGGTGGGGGACCATGCAGGACTTGAGCTACTGAGAGCAAACACCAACTGGTAGCGCTTTGTTCAAGCTGCCATCTGATGCTGACAAGAACAGAATCATTCTGCTGGATGCTGTTACCAACTACAAACCAAAGAGAGCTTGAGTGCGTTACTATGCATTAAAGTTTTCGCTCATAACTATGTATAATATATTGACTGAGTACATTAATGTTTTTTTAGGCCTCTGTTCCAGTGATAATCGTGGCCAGAGGCATTCTGTATTCAGGTTGTCCATGCATAGGTACGTATGTCCCATTTTTGTGAATGTAATACCTCAAGAAAGCCTTGGGGGAATTTCATCAAATTTGGTACAAACATCCACTTGGACTCAAGCAGGAACTGATTGGATTTTGGTGGTCAAAGGTCAGTGCGACCTCACAAAACATGTTTTTGGCCATAATGCAAGAATTCATATATTAGTTATAACAAAATTTCACATTAATGTCTAATATGAGAAAATGATGAAGTGATGACATTTTATATCCAAAAGGTCAAAGGTCAACTTTACTGTGACATCATAATGTTTTGCAAAAAAAACTTTTTTGGCCACTATTTGGCATCATATCTCAGGAACACAGGGGGAGACATTTGGTCAGATACTGAATTGGTGACACAAATGTTGGGCGTCCACTTTGAAACTGTGCTGATTGTATAGATCCCCTGCGCCACTTGGGGTAAGATGTGTGTGAAGCATCCATGTTTTCACAGACATGAATGTAAACTGTAACTGCAACCTGACTAAGTGATTTTGCGTCTGCCTCCTAAGAATGACTGAGCTTCACTGTCAGCTGAGAGACAGTGGGGAAATACAGTGTGTAGAGCATGTCATAACTTACCCAGTGACTAAAGCGTATATTATGTCCAAACCAGAGTTGGTGATTGTTCTGTCCAGTTTAAATGAAGCACATGAATATATATTGTTAATAGCCACTTGTTGGACCAACTGTAGCCAGTTGGAAAATTACTGGGGACCTTCTTCAGGATCCCAAAAATCAACCCGAAAAAACAACTAAGGGCAGCAGGGCTGAGAGGGCAGATGATCACTGCCTTTTTCGTCACCTATTGCTACGTTTGGCCTACAATGACGATGCTTTATTCTTTATGTCAACAACGCCATGTTTGAGACGCCCATTTCCACGTACTGGGCAGGTTCGGGGAGTATTTGGGGGTTGAGCGTCAGGAGCTCAGATGCAATGCATCCTTGTACGTTTAAGACTCAGAAGAACTTAGTGTTCTCTGGCAGGAGGCCCTGCAGCACTGAGAAATGTTATTTCCTCAACTGACATCAACACTGCTTGGATATCCACTTCACACATGATGCATTTCTTGTTTCCTACACTATAAGGAGATGGCATTAAACCCCCTACTAAGTATCTATCAGGTTAAAAAGGACAACTTGTCGAAGCTACTGGTGGCATGGTGGCATTTTGCAAGTGTTGCAGGAATTACACTTTGTCATCAATGCTAATGCTGTTAGCTAAAGTAAAAACTCACAATTGCACTTTTCCTGTTTGGCCCTTAATCATATGCTGGCTCACTAAGTTGGCACTCAGTCATCAAAACTTAAATGTGTTAGGGTATTCGGTTATAAATTAAGGTCCTCTGTACAACTTGTGTATGTGTGGGAAAATGTCATAAAGTGATGAAACTGAAGAGCCTGAAATCTCAGCTGGCTATGTCATCTTTGAGCAATTATATCCCACCTGCAGATTACTGTCATGGTTCTGATGGTTACATAACATTTTATTTCCTTAATGTCAAAGAACTGCATTTGATCTTTGGCAAATACTTATTTTCTAACATCAGAAGTCATTCATCTGCTCTTGTGGAGTGTTTCCTGCCCCGTGGACGAGCCTGATTTCAGTTGAAAAGGCAGCTGTATGACTGATTGGTTCCTTTAGCTCCAGAGTACTTTCATACAGCCTGAAGGAAAAACACACATTCACACAATATGACACCCCGTCACCTTTCCTTCCTGGGCCTCGCTCATGGCGTGTCCCGTTGACGTCGTCCTGCGGCGCTTGTTCCCTCCAAAGGTACTGCGTCCAGTCATGAGGCTTGCCAGACCTCCGGCAGCCTGGGGTGCTCCTCCTGGTGCAACCACCGTTCCCGGCACGGCTGGACCCACCGTGCGACCCTCCTCGTCGGTCACAAAAAAGGTAGACCACATGATGTAACAAAAAAGGAAAACACTAAGACAGCTCAGTGGGATTCTGTTTGGCAGCAACGCTTGATTTGTGCTTTGCCCTCGACAGGGATGGTACAATTTTAGCAATTGAAAAAGATAGGAGTAAAACAGAGGAAAACTGTTGTGTATTCTCAGTTTGTGCCCATAAAGAAAACAGGAAAAACACCTGAGATAGAAAAGTAAAATGATGTCATACAGGTGTATCTGCCAGAAAGGAAATAGAGGCACAGTAAGACAGAGGTAGAAAGATGAACTGAAAAAAAGAAACAGCTAGGCTATGTGATAATAACTAACAGCAGAAAAAAAGTCTATGCAAAAGTAGAGGAAACACTTTAAGGCCAAAAATTCTCCTTGGTAACAAAAACTAAAGACATATGTTTCTGAAAACTTTAGCAGACAAAGGCAGGAATCAGCCTTCTCTTGTAAAAAAGCCTCAGAACAAATGGTGGTTTTGATGACAGGTGCAAAACTGATAAATGAATCATCGTGAAAAAATAAAATGGCAGAAAATCTGTGTAGGAAAGTGAAGCCACTGGAGTCCGTAGAGGTAGAAGTGGATGAAGTGATGCTTCCTAGAGATGAGAATGGGAGGAGAAAAGGAAAGATGAAAACATAAACTATGTCAGGCATTTATATGCATAATCACCTGAAACAGAGATTTTGATCTTTTGCACAAACTTCACAGTTTACAGAGATCAGAACTGTACAGACGGAGGAGAGATGCAGGCGTAGAAAATGCTGCTCATTTCATGGTACAAAAATAAACCAAGACACAGAACATGAATGCTGGTAAACAGAGTGCATGCAGGAGTATTAGCACTGTGCTTTCTCCACTGATTTACACAGGCCCACATATATTTAGATTTAATTATGTAGAGATGAAATTAAGAATTACACTGTGTTTGTGTATACAGACCTGTATGACATGTGTAGACATAGATGCACTTATGGGTACATGCAACCAATTTGGACCTTGTGGACATGAGCAATAATGGAAATTACTCCACTTCTTTGGGAATTTCTGTATTACGTTGAGTTGCTCTAATACTAATACCAGTATCGGAAATGCACCAGTCCAATGCCACGTAATTTATCAACAAACTTAGCTAAAGTTGTTTTAAACCCACATGAAACAGCAGTTTTCAATCAATTCTTCACTCTAACACAGTAGCAACCTACACAGCAAGTTGGGCTGTGCAGCTACGGGTAACACCTATTTAAGAGCAATGAAGAACTGATTGATGACTGATAAAATGTTAGCAAAATGTCAGCAATTTGTCAGTATTTTGGACTGGATAAAAGACAGTTCTGTGGCATCACTACTCTGTATGCACAATGGCATGCAAAAGTTTGGGCTACCTGGGTCAACATTCCATTTACTGTGAAAAGTTAAGTAAGCAGAAGATGAACTGATCTCCAAAAGGCATTGAGTTAAAGATGAACCATGCTTTTCAACATTTTAAGCAAGATCAGTGTATTACTTTTGTTTTGTACAGTTTTAGAATGGAAAAAAAGGAAACAAGCTCCATGAAAAAGTTTGGGCGCCCCAAGACATTTGACCGCTCAGACCACGTCTAACAGGGTCTCAGACCTTAATTAGCTTGTTAGGGCTCTGGCTTGCTGACGATCATAGTTAGGAAAAGCCAGGTGATGCAAATTCCATTGCTTTATAAATGCTTTGACACCTGAAACCTTGTCCCAACAATCAGCAGCCATGGACTCATCTAAACAGCTGCCTAGCAGTCTGAAAACTTAAATAACTGACGCCCTCACAGCAGGAGAAGACTATAAGACGATAGCAAAGTGTTTTCAGGTAGCTGTTTCCTCAGTTTGTAATGTAATAAAGAAATAGTCGTTAACAGGAACTGTGGAGGTTGAGGTCTGGGCGACCAAGAAAACTTTAGAGGGCAGTTCATAGGATTGCTACAAAGGTAAATCAAAACACCCGTTTGACTGCAAAAGACCTGCAGAAAGATTTATCAGACTCTGGAAGACTCTCGCCAGTTCAGCATCAGAAGATTGCAAAGGAACATTTAAACAAGCCTGATGCTTTTTGGAAACAACTCCTGTGGACTGATTAACATAGAACTGTTGCAATGAGCAAAGGTATGTTTAGAGAAAAAAAGTGTGCAGAATTTCATAAAGAACACCTGTCCAATTGTTAAACACTGGATGGATTGATCATGCTTGGGCCAAAAAGTGCACGCAGACAATGTTGATTGTTTGGTGTAAGGTGGTCATAAAACTCAGTCTGAGTGTCCTGATGTTCCAGTAAAATCAAACAATCCTGAAGTTCAATGATGCAAGCAACAACCAATAGGTGCACTCCCTCCAGCACCGAACAAGAAGCAGCAAACCAGGTATCTAGCAGTAGTCTTGCAAATAGTGCAAGATCCCCAGTCTTTTAAAAATCATATAGTGTGAGACAACTCATACTGTCTGTATGTGGGAGGGTGTCAGACTTTAGTCTTTTAATAGTGTTTTCAAAGTCTTATAGTGTACGGTGGGCATAAGTATCTTTAAAATCACAAATGTACAATAATGACATTATTTAAACTCAAATAACTTGAAATTAAAAGCATTGTTCCTCTTTAATTGTGCAATGCAAACACAAATAAGTCCGATCTAGAAATGTAACAAAAAGTCAATTATAGTGTATGTAGACAAAAAAAATAACTGTATGAATTATCCAGAATTCAGTGTGAACTTCTGATAGAAGAAAAGCACAGAGCTGAAGAGAGCTTCCTCCAATCACATATAATTACCTGTGCTGTCTGCTCTACTTTCTCCATTAGAACGGAAAAGCAATACAAAAGCACTTAGCATTGCGAATCACCATCAATTATCTATTTTGAGATGTTATGTGACAGCAAACACACGGGAAAAAACAGTGCTGAAATCATAACCTGCTATCTATTCTGAGACGCTTTGTGGTACCTCAGCGGCACAAAACCAGTCATCATGTTTGAGCCGTAACCAATTATCTATTCTGAGTAGCTCTGTGATGGAGAAGTCACGCAGATACGCTACCGATGAATTGAATCTTAAACCCTTTATGTCTGTGAGGTGAATGAAGCAGCTGTCCTACTGCGTTCCATCAGGATGTGGTGACAACAGACATGACATGCAGCCCTCCCTCTTGTTAGCAAAAATGAAACACATCCCCTGGGGAGAACGCATAACTCTACTTTCCCATCACCGTCTGTCTTGTTAACAGGCTAACAAGCTCCAGAGTGTGAGTTTAGTGCTGCTTTCTGGCAAAGTTCTTCAAGGAATACAGATTATAATACAAAACAGCACAGTGCAATGCATCATATATACATTTCCACACATTTGTATGCTGTTATCCACTCAGATGTCATCAGTAAACACTGCAAATCAGATTGAGTCACAGAGTGCCTCATTAGGAGAATCCACGGATATCAAGTTCTAATGCACGTATCAAATAATACATTTATGCTGCATCAGTATTCTCTGTAGGGACATGAAGCAAAGCACACTGCTCACCAATGATAAACAAGATGCTTCATGTACAGTATACTTAAAACTACAGAAAGGAAATTTTTTGCAAAAATATCACTTTTTTTGATAAAATACGTATAGGCAAGATTTTTTTTCATAACTGTCACTATATCCTGACAGTGTAACATGAGGCAGATATTCTGTGAAGAACATCATGTTCCTCCTCCTCCTCATGCTCCTAAACACGTTTGCAAGGATCATGAAAACAACCAATCATCTAATGATGGGACCAGAATCATGGCAATTTTCCGTGGGCCTCTTACGGCTTCCATCGGGCACCCATCTTAAGCAATTGGGCTGTTCACATTGTATTCCTGAACTGCCGTGAGGGTCCAAGGACAGAGGGTGTCATATGCTAAGGCCCGCTGAGGCAAATTGTGGTTTGTGATATTAAGTTACAAAAAAATTAATTAAGATTGAAAAGAAATTAATTATTTACTTTTTACCTAGTTAGCTCTTGAGTATAAAACAGGGTAAATGGTAAAATAAAAGAATGAGATAATCAGACAAACTGACATAATTAGATTTGACAAAAGACAATTAACAATATACAACCTAACGACTGACAGCATCAAAGACTGATCAAATGGTGTTGAATATTAACAGTATGTAGTAATAAGGACAGTGTTAGAACAGGAAGAGGAGTTAGAGGAAGTACAATAAGAAGTAGCACTGAAAGTAAAAGAGGCAGTAGTAGGAGTGATGGCAATAACAGTAGTCCCTCAAGGATTTCATGGGCTGTTTTTGTGATTGTTGTGGCCTGAAATGTCTGATTTTACAGCAGCTTTTCCACAAAATTGCATTCCATGTTGCTGTGTTTATAGATATAATTTTGGAGGCAAGCAAATTTTAAAATGGTTGCAGTGCTGTATCAGATTTGGAATGTAACATTATGAGCATAAACTTTATCCCACAGGATTAGAACCTATCTTGCACCGTCTCTGTGAGCTGCTCTCCTGCTCTGTCTGCCCGCTTAGCATGAGCTACCACAGCAGCAACACTAACATTTCACACTTAGCTGTTAAATTGTCCCAACAATATCACACTGTAATGGCTCGACTCTGTGTGACTAGGGATGAGTATCGAAACACAACTAAATTAGCCCCGGGGCTGAATTTACAAAGACTGTAGTATTGATAGGCTCTGACGGTATCGGTACTTTTACACATTTTGGTTCAATTCATTATTGTCCTGCAGCCTCTCATCTGCGCTCTGTGCTGGGGCTGAACTGCTCCACATACACACACGTACACGCACACGCCTACACGACAAGGTAATCTGTGAACAGGTGAGTGGCCGTGGTGGATACAAAGTAAAGATAACTCAAAAATTACTTGAGTTGACAGCAGCTACACTCATTACTGTAAGTGAAATTAACCCTTAGCAAATAAGAAGCCAATACTTTATCAATACATGTGTTCAGCAAGCATGAACATATAAACATGTAGACAGAGATATTCAATATGCTCCATCCGCAGTCTCTCAGAGGAGGAAAGAGGACAGGAGAACAGGAGGACAGGAGGACAGAGGGCAGGAGGACAGGAGGACAGAGGGCAGGAGGACAGACTGATAAATACTAAACTTCACTCAGTATTGTAATGTCAGAAATATTATTTATATCGTGACGTTGCTGTTGTAAAAATTACTGTTGCTGCTCTGGAAACAACATTTAGTTATATTCAAAATATTCAGTTATCCTGCTCTGAATTTATTATTTTTAAATTAATATATTTTTGAAAAAGCTATAATTCAGAAATAAAAAAGAGCCGATAAGAATACCGATAAAGCACCGGATCCATAAGGAGTATCAATAAAAGTAGTATTATCGATAAAATCTTAATGATACCCGTCCCTTTGTCTGACTAGATAACCATTGGGTAACATTAGCTGTGGGATGCTAACAGTTAGCCCTGTCACTGTGTGTGCAACTCCCAGACACAGAGCTCCAGTCCTGAAGCAGTGGTTTCATGATAAACAGAGAAAATAGAGGCCAAGGCCAGTGATCAATGTCACTGCACATAGTCAAATTTGCAGTGACTGGACAAAATGGCAAGGTCACACAGAATTCACTGGGACTGGCTAAGTGGTATGTTTTTCATTGTTGGTCCAATTGTGCCTTTGTATGGCCAATGCTCTAATCCAAAAAGATATACAACAAAGGAGCAGGAAGGCATCGGACATGTGGCTCAGAGGCACTTTGGCGAGCACAAGCATCAGATGCTGGCATCAAACCTGCAGCTTTTCACACATGAGACGTAACATGAACTAGCCTGCCCCTGGGAAGACACACTGCTGCCATACTGATGTTAACAATAACGTTGATTGCATTTTGGTTAATTATGTACTAAATGGAGTTATTATTATCGTACAGTTTCTGTTATTTTCAACACTGAAGCAGGAGTTATGTAAATTTACCAACTTCAGTTACAATGTGAATATGTTAAAGTAAAAAAGTACATTTCTACCAAAAAGTAATTGCATGCAATTTGCCAAAATGACAGTAATCATAATTATAGGCTGATAATTATAGTCGACATATATAAAACTACAGCAAACAACTAAACAACATTCACATCTGTCTTTACAGAACAAATTAATTTAAGTTAAATGTTAGTGGTGAAGAAATCAGAATATTAAATAAACTCTGTCCTTACTCATCCAAACTGAACACGGCTCTCCTTATAAGGCATCCAATTGGCCTCTCTCGAAAAGCAGCAATGAAGCACGAGGAAGAAACTCATTACAGCTGCTGAGGCCACCGACAAATACTCTTTAGCAAGTTCACTCTCTTAAAATATCCCTCCTACTGTCTCCAAAAATAAGCCAACGTGGAATCGGCCCTGAGGAGAAGGTTCCTAGGTTATATTAGAGCAAAGTGGACTCCATAAACACTCTGTACAGGCAACGAAGAAGAAGCCAGTTCAGCTTTATTCTCCCCCCACTGACCTGACCCCCACCAAACAGTTCAGTAGCCAAAAAATGTCATGCTGAAATTAGACACATTAGTTTTATTTTTTCACTCTTTAACACGTGCTGCACGCGTGCTCCACAATGCTCACCGCCACTTCACAAATATCACAACAATGATATTAACAAGTTGCTGACCTGGTTTTTGTGTGTGTGCTTCCGCTCGGAGTGACGGAGGGCGAGGCGAGGCAAGGAGAGGGAGTGAGCAAGGGAGAGACAGGAGGGTACGTGAGGGAGGGGAAAAGAGGGTGGAGGTCGAAGTAGGAATCAATGTTACGTCCGAGGGAGGATGGGGGGGTTTAGGAGTGTACGTGTGAGTGTGTGTGTGCATGTGTGTGTGTGTGTGTGTGTGTACCTTTGTGCACATACATATAGGGTTGCAGGGAATACACATTTGTGTGTGTGTGTGTGTGTGTGTGTGTGTGTGTGTGGTTGTGTTTGTGTCTGTGAGTGGTAGTATGAATGTATCTGTGAGTGTGCATGTGCATGCCAGCGTATTAGCTTGCAGGCCCCTGTGTGTGTGTGTGTGTTTCCCAAGCCAAATGCCTTAATGTGCGTGTGTGTGTGTGTGTGTATGTGTGTGTGTTGCTACCTTCAGGGACACATTTAGGAATAAAGATCAGTTAATTGGGGACAGCTCATGCACCTGGGGACAAAAGCTGTGTCCCCACTTGGGGAAAAGTAGATTTTTGGGTCAAGGGTTAGGGTAGGTTAGTCCTGGTAAAGCAACATCAGTGATATTTTTTTCTGAACACATCACACATGTTGATAAATATTTGTTGAAAGATTGAGGATCTTTTGGGCAGGCCTGAAATCATGGCTACTGCTAATGTTACTCTTTCAAACCTGGCAACTTTGCCATGTTCCACAAGCTCTCACGGTTTCATTGTAATACATACATGGATAAATATCTTTGATAAACAGAACAATCATATAAACACAAGCTAAACAGCAGTCACTAATGTACCATTCAGACTTTAAGCCCTTATCAGCTACCTGGCCTGCCGGCAGTTACTGCTCACTGCTGCGGGTGTGTACTTTGTGCTAACATTATCCTGAAGGAGACGCTCTCATGACGTGGCAACTCTCCCGTTCTCTGTCTCAGAGGGTGTGTGCTGTGTATCTGTTTGAGTGTTCTGGGTTAGCTGCTAACAAGTCTGTCATTTTGTGGCGACTCATTCTTTGGCTCAGGGTTTGTATGTGCTTTGTGCCACTAGGGTAGCTCAGCTCTCTGCGAATAATGTGAATTACGTGTTAGCTGAATCAATCTTTACTGCAACCGAAAGTCCCCCAATTGGGGGAAACAATAGACTGATCACGAAGACGATAGTATTGTTGCACATCAAATTTAACAACAGAACCTGGGCTACAAGGCTGTAAAAACCCTTTTTACATGCCCCAAACACAGCTCAAACAACAGCTAAATAAACAACAACAACAGCTAACTCCAACAACTCCATACAGCACCGATATCCCGACCCACTCGTTATATTTCGGGCTCTAACTCAACCACACGTTATTCAAAACACACGCCATTCATCTCAAATGAAAGCTGAGACTCCACTGTTTCCTCACATATGCACCAAAGCACTACTACCCCAAACCATCAGAGAGCCACAAGCCAAAGAGCAACAACAACAGAAATCTTTTCGCCAAAATATATTTGTAATATCTCTCTTACCTTGTTGTTTTTACTGTGAAAAGCGCATTCTCCCATTCAATCACGCTTCATTCTTGTTTACCGGATGTGGTCCGTCATTCAAATGAATCCAGGCAGAATAAAAGGTTCCGGGGGAAGCATAACAACGACCACTCACAGCAGCCAACATCACCCCACAACGTGTTCTGCTGACTCTGATTGGCTTACAGTGCTGTCAATCACGTTTTGGTGGGTATAGCCTCATTCTATTAGCTCTAACGAATCAAATGAGGTGTCATTCACTCAAATCGGCCAAGCCGTCGCAGAGATACGGGCCTCCAAAGCTCAGAATAGAAACTCAGGTTCAAATGTAGTAGGTGCATATTGGTCAGTTTGGAGTGGGAAATAGAGGAAAAAAACGAAACGGACAGTTGTATGCGTATATCCTAAACATCAGTAGGGATTTACAGAAACAAAAAATGAAAGATATAGGATTGTACATGACAAAAATGACATGCAAACATGGTGCAATTTTGGAGAGCTCGCCTGAATTTTCTGTACTAAAACCTCTCTTATATTGTTCTGTTCCACTCTATCAGAATCAACCTTTGCAGAGTTAATGTTCACATATTGTACTATGATGTGATAGAGGTTTAGAGCTGCTGCTGCTGCATCATTCCAAAGGGATACTCATCCTGAAAATGCTTTTGTTTTCAGGCGAACCTCAAAATATTTCATTTGTGCTGTGTGCCATCTTCATTTACTCTTCACATATATATCACATATACTGATATTTACACATCTTAACAAATCTCACAAGTGTTCCCTTTACCATGACACCAAAAGTATTCAAATAGACCTTGTGGTTGCAGAGATATATTCATTTTATTATGTATATGCAATTTTCGAGCTGAGGCCTATAAAATAGGCTTATTAAAGAAACTCAACGCAATGGCATAGAAAGCCCACCAGCCAGCTTGCATTTTAGTGGTGTAACTGCAAAGTGACGTGGACATACCATCATACAAATTTAAAGCCTCACGCTTGACTAGGCTCTGTTTAGAGGTCGAGTATGGGTAAGTCTTTGATAAATTAATGTAAGTTCATGTAATGCCCCCAAAAGTGGCATAAGTATGTGTGTGTATGTGTGTGTGTATGTTTGTGTGCGTGCATGCATGCAAGTGAGGTATGCAGTCACACTGTAGCCTCTGAAAGAGAATCTGTTTGTTTATGCTAACGTGGACAGTCGTGCTGGACGAGTCTCTTGGCTTCAGAATGTACTTGTGTGAAAATGTGTCACACACACACACACACACACACACACACACATACACACACACAACCCCAGCTCCTTTTCTGTGTGTGTATGTGTGTGTGTGTGTGTGTGTGTGTGTTATGCGTCTCTCCAATCTATTTTTGCCCCCCACCTGTTAATGACATTAAAGCCGACCCAGGGGAAAGGGCTGCAGCGGGGGGCTTGTGACAGCTTGACTCTGGCTGTGAGGCTCATGTCTGCGGCCGATGCTACGATCCCGCTGACTGAAGAGGGAATTGTAGATTCGTCACCTCGAAAACAAGTTACGCTGCCGGTTGGCTCACATGGTCGGATGTTGGAGCCGTGAGATCGATTCCAACTGGACAGTGAAACCCCACACGCCTCACCGCCTGCTGACACACACAATGCTGCAGCTTATCCACAGTTTGTTCCCACTGAAAGACAATTGTCTTCAGCTGTTTAATAAAGGTTGTTACATTCTAAAACTTTATTCTAAAATGTTTACTGTGCTCTATTAGGTGGACTATTAATTGACACTTAAAGAAGCTGTATTACGGAAAATACCAGTTGTTTAGGAGTGGATTTTGTCAGAGAGGATAATTTTTGATGTGATGAAACTGCTTGACTTGTATTTTGACCTCACAGTGGGATGTCATGTTAGGAAAAAGGGGGGCGGGTCCAGTGGTATTGCCAGCCAGTCACAGTGCCAGTTTGTAAACAGTGCTATACCCCCAGCTCACTGGAGCTTAAATCAATTCAAATCAGTTTTGGTCAAAACAAATGTGCACAGATGTGCAGCAGTATTATAGCCTGTAAATCCAGACTCAAATCTAGACAGATTTTGAGTCTGGCCCTCACCGGGGCGGCACTAACTGAGGCATATTAAATGCCGCCGCACGCAATTGGATAGCACGATAGCCAATCAGAGCAAAAAACAAGCTGACGTAATCATTGCACTAAGCCCCATTTGTTTGCCGACCAGTGGGGCTAACTGATATATTATGCTTTTGCAATATCCCGTTGGCAAAACAGCAAAAACGTCCTTCCTGAAAGCAAAGGCGTCTAGGGCAGTCTTCTGTTCCTCTCTCAAGGAAAAAGATAAGTGTAGTTGGCTTAGCATTTCTTCCAAAGCTAAATTGAATGGACTCGGTCCTTCAGCAGCTGCCATCTTGGCTGTGTACTTTTCGACTCCTACGGCGCAGCACTGTCCTCATCATGTTACGCCCACCCAGAGTCCGCCTCAGTCAGGTAGACTGACCTGATTGGTCCGATTTGTGATTCAGCGGGCTCTGCTCGTCAGGGCCAGATCCCTGTGCAGTGCAAATTCAAATTTGCTAGGGGCGGGGCATCTGGATTTTCAGGTTAGCAGTATTACAAATTTGTCACAAAAAAGAAAATAACCCTTTTCTAAAAATAAAACAAAAAAATAAATACAGAAAAAACACACAAGGTCCAACTTATAACACATGTCATGACCTTAGGCTACTCATGACTTTCCAGTGGAAAGCCATGAGACAACAATTTGGGAAAAGAGGTGAAGAAACGTGTGCAAGCAGGTTGGAACGGGTGGAGAAAAGTCTCAGGTGTGATGTGTGATAGAAGAGTACCAGGAAGACTAAAAGGAAAGGTGTACAAGACGGTGGTGAGACCAGCGATGTTGTTTGGTTTAGAGACAGCGACACTGAGGAAAAGACAGGAGGTAGAGCTGGAGGTAGATGAAGATGTTGAGGTTCTCTTTGAGAGTGACGAGGATGGATAGGATCAGGTATGGGTACATCAGAGGGACAGCTCATGTTAGATGTTTTGGAGATAAAGTCAGAGAGGCCAGACTGAGATGGTTTGGACATGTTCAGAGGAGGAATGTATCCGTAGAAGGATTCTAAGGTTGGAACTGCCAGGCAAGAAGCCTAGAGGAAGACCAGAGAGATTTATGGACATGAAGTCAGTTGGCGTGACAGACAATGATGCAGAGGGTTAGATGGAGGCAGATGATTTGCTGTGGCGACCTCTAAAGGGAACAGACGAAAGAAGAAGAAGACGACTATAAAATGATGACCATAGCCACCATGACATCCTCAATGGTTTGTGGACTCCCATTTTGAAGCCATAAGTTTGATATTTTGACCATCCCCATCTCGGATATTTGGAGCCAGAGGTGACCGTATTTGGATGAGAACATGAAACAAACCCTGATGCTGGCCGCGAGCGTGATTAGCACAGTGCATGTGCAGTCTCTGGTTAGCTGTGATAATGCTAATGAAAATTTTGCTAGCGTAAAACTGGCTTAAAAAGATTAAAAAATGTACTCGCTTTAGAAACTGATTATTTGACTCCTGAGAGGATCTTTTAGTACACCAAATCCTGAACAATACTGCTTTTTAGATGATAAAGTTTTTCTTATTCTATGAAGACAATATGGTACTCTTTAAGCCTGCCACAGATATCCCTCACTCCCTGAAAATTCATCTCATTGAAACAAATGTATTTAAACTTTCTGAAAAGCTAATGACAGATTGCGACAGATTGACTGGTCAGCTGCGGCGTTACTGCATTGTTTTGGCAGAATATGCTGTTAACCTTCACTTTAATATGTCTAAAGAGGCGCTTTAAATATCCCCATAATGTCAACTAGCTCAAGAGTGCTCAGGGGGCCTCTTCCACAATGTATCAGCTGGGATTTCATTAAACCATAACCATCAATGTTGTCTAAATTACAAACATATAATAGATATTTGGACTGACATTTTTCAAGGTGGCATTTTTCAAGGGCAGTTTCCTCCCACTGGCGAAATAAATGTCAGCATAGGAGAGGGAATAGCCTATCTCCTGCCCATTGCACACCCACACATCTGGAGGTAATGTTCATCATTGAATTCAAAGTCATTTCTAGTTTGTGTAAGTTCAGGTCATTGTGAAATTTTACTGTCAGGTAGAAAATGAAAATTTGTGTTACGTACAGTAACAGTCATATGCAGTCATGTCTAATAGACAAAATGGACAAGACTAAAATGTCCAGAAAGAAAAAAGTCAGTTAGAAGGCTATGGTAAATGGACCAAGCAGTCACTTCAGCTAATTTGATATTGATATCGTGAAACATACTCTAACTCACTGGCTTTACACAATCGTAAAAGTACTCTTTCAGTAATGTTTCCATCTGTCTGATCAGAGGGTCCTTCCCTGTCCTGAGAGAGAGAGAGAGAGAGAGAGAAAGAGAGAGACAGAGAGAGGGAGAGAGGGAGAGAGAGAGAGAGAGAGAGAGAGAGAATACTGCAGTCAGATGTGCCTGGCATTGTGATAAATGGTGTGTGCAAACAAGAAGGTCAGACAGACGAAGACAGACAGATGGAGGACTGAATGAAAGGGAGAGACCGATTAAGTAAAAGACAAGAAGAACAGAGAGGAAGGCGGAGAACCAAAGAGTGATGGACACGGAGACAAGACAGGCTCAGACAGTTACCTCACCACTCAGCCGGCGCAGCCAAATTAAAATGCATAGCATGCTGAGGTGGACGGTGGAGGCTGATGTAGAGCAGCTCAGAGTTATCAACTGATTACACAGGATTTTTATTAACAGTCAGCCCTGAAGCTACTGGGAAATACTGGTTCAACACCAGTTGACATTTGTTTTAATGGTTTAATACAGTTACTGGTGAGTAATTGGTTTGCGGTAATGTACGATGCTAACATTTTTTCAGTGATTGGGTTGATTCATCTCAAGTGCATGACCACATGCTGCCAGTGTTAAATTATCTTTTTTTACATGACCCAAAGTGTCCCTCATCCGACAGCACATCCTAGCTCCGATCTTGTCACATACTGACATTTGGTCATGGATCTTCATCGAGATATGATGTGCAAGGTACTCTGGGTGTGCTGGTTGCTGATGTTCTGGGACGCCGTGTAAAGTTCTGCCTGTTACATGCATTGTCTGTTTTCAAAATACACTTCTCTTACAGGAAATGTACAGTTTGCATACAGTTTCTTTCAAAATAAACACACTATGTTGGTACAACACAGGGAATTAACATTTTTTCCTTCAACAACAAACACACATGGTTACATTTAGCCAACACATGCACATGGTTAGATTGAGGCAACAAAGCACTGGTTGGGTTTTGGACAAAAGAACAGGGTTTGGCTTTACAGTCATACAGGAAGCGAACACTGGCCTCTCCGGTAAAAGTCAGTGATTGTTGGACCCATCCACCACCCCTCCCGCTTGCCCTACTTGGACTTCCATTGCCTTTAGTTTAATTGTTGTTCCGCCACGTTTCCCCCTGACAGCTGTGTATCATGCCAATATGAAAGGACACCTTTTTCATTGGTGTCTGACACTGGAAGTATTCATCATGTTCCTGTCTTGAAGGCAGGTTAAGATGTACCCAAATGACTTAACACAGCTGGAGCAGCACTCTTCGACACTGTTCCGTGGCTAAACAAAACACTAGGCTTACTCACAGAAAACAAACTAGCAGACTCAACTCATTAATAAATGTACTAACTGAACTAGTTTGAAACAGGTACGCAAGTGGAGTATTGTTAACCATCTAAAGAGACTTTCAGTCTGGAACCTCTCAGCTCTGGACGCAACTGCAAAGACCTACAACCAATTGAAGCAATGGTGTGTGACATAGCGCTGAGTGACAGAGACAGCATGCAGAGATGAGCTGTGATGGAGATGTCTGTGAATAAGTATTCACATATTTACCATCAGAATTTGAAAATAGTGCTTCAACAGAAAGTTCTACATTAGCTGCTGGGGAACTGCGCATTGGTTCGACAGCCCATTGGTTTGACATCCCATTGTTCCAACCATATTAAACTCATTGTTCCGAAGTCCGTTCTGAAATCATCATGATGCCCTGTGGTTAAGATCTGGTTAGGTTTAGGCACAAAAACCACTTGTTTAGGGTCAGGAAAAGATCATGGTGTGGGTTAAAATGAAAAAGAAAGTGACAAACACATAAGCCGTGAGCCTGCTCCGCCTCAAGCCGGTCGCAGCGCACCATATGCCCGCCGCGAGCCGTTCAGCACCGCGGACAGTCGGACTAATGGAATGTCAAACCAATGGGCTGTCGAACCAATGACATGGACCCAGCTGCTGGCTGTTTCCCAGAATGCCTCAGTGGCCCTTCACTTTAATAAGCTAGGTGTATGCACACTGTAGTTTCCCCAGTATGGAGGTGTATGAGCCAAAAATGAGGTCATCACGTATTTTGTGTAATGTGCATAGGCTCTACAAGTTGCAAGTCTTTGTCACAAACATTGTCTATTTGATAAAAAGTTTTAATATTGACATTATATTGGGCACAAGTCTTACTTACTTCACTCCTCCTCCTGTTTTAAAGAGGAAAAGGTGACTTTACTCCAGACTTCCCGTCTACTGGAGCGACTGAGGGTTGGCTGCTTTGCTCAAGGACAATTGAACGTTAAATGTTCAAGGAAAAGAGAGTATTACTTATTTGCTTTTTCCTCCCAACCCACTCAGCCAATCAGGGCATACATGAACCAGTGACCTTCTGGTGTGCTGGCTTTATATAAGAATAATATTAGTTTCCAGTCAACGTAGGTGCGAAAAAAATAACTTTCAAGTAAAACTGCAGTGCTGTACCAAAGCAACCTGTGCATCAGTCCCCAGTGCAGTGGTGAGCCCAAACCATAAGATGGCACTCCCTGGCAGGGAGGCATGCAGGGAGGGAGGGAGGGGTGGAGGGTGTGATACTGAGCAGCTCTGATCCTTTAGACCTGCAGAGAGTCAGAAGCCTGAACCCTGAACTTGTGTGTTGCAGGGAGGTCTGATGGGATTACAACAACTCAAAGAGGCAAGAGGATTTATTAGGTTGCATGACCTGTTTGGGACACTGCACTTCAGTTCAGGTTCATGTATGCAAACTGAGACTGTACACCACAGTCATATCACGTCATATACAAACTGTATTAGATCAACAGATCAGCAGCCCTGCACAGTTCAAGTTGGGTAGTGAGTTTTTGCCAAAACTTCTTCACAACAGCAACAGTTTATCTGTTTACACCTTATTAACACAGAGAGGATTCAAAGAGATTTACAGCAACATGTAAAACCACATTTTCTTTTAGCTTTAGTTGTAAAAGTGGATAGAGTTTAGCCTGGCTCCAGACCACTGAATTGCCCTCAACTTCTCACATTTGGTTATGAATTCAGTTAGGTCCTTTGTGAGCTGAGTCATTAGAAGAAAATGCTGGCATTGTACATTTCTGCAAACTAAGGATATTTGATGTTTGTACATTTTATATGTTATATTAACTTCTTTAAAGTGACATAGCACATGAGCTGACTTTTTTATTAGGAAATGGAGGGGATGGTTGATGGTGTGGCACCAGGGCAAGATGCCGGCTAAGCTGTGGACGACTGCACACCACTGTTTGAGACAAACAATCAACAACACCTGTAGTTTTTGGCAACCCTTCATTGTGTTTCCAGCTGCTGTTAAACCACCAAACGTGTGTTTGTTAGCAGGCCATTGCTGCATTATCAGTCAGGATTATGCCACCCAGAAGTGATTGTCTTCACAAAGACAATCACTTGACACTGATTGTCAATGTCAAGTGAATGTGACATTGCCACATTTCCACCGAGGACTGTGTCACCAAAACTCCGTATTTTTAGTGTTGGGACCTGACCTCTGACAAGCAATCCAATCATCCAATAAAAGTATTGAAATCATTAATGATTATTAATATAATTATTAATTATGTTTGATAATGTGACTTAATTTACATGAGATCACGTCATGGGGCACCATTCCTGAAAAGGAAAAAATGATAGTTAATGATATCAGTCTCATGAAATACACTTAACAATCAATTTGGAACTAACACCTGGACCTGTACCAGTACACCAGGAACCACTGCCCATTCAACGACTCGAATTCCCCAGCAGAATTTAATATCTTCCTCCACCAGGCGATGAGTGACGCTGCCACTTGTGGTAACCTCATCTATGTGGATGGCATCCTCATGACGAGTCGTACCTTTGAAGAACACCTGACCGAGATGTGCTCAAGCAACTCTCCACAGCAGGAGCCAAACTGGCTCTCGCTAAGGGCCAGTGGTGCCGCACCAAGGTTGAGTACATTGGCCTGACAGTTGGTGCAGATGGCATTGAACCACAAGCTGTGTGTCAGAGCTCAGGAGCTTTCATGGCGTCTGTAACTATTCTCGCCAAGTCACTGCGGACTATGCAGAGGTAGCAACACCTCCCACAGGGCTCCTTTGTAAAGACAAGCCCTACTAATGGGGAGAACCCCAAGATTAGTCCTTTTGCCAGTTTCACCTTGAGGCAAGCTTTTCATGCTTCTGTCTTGGTGCTGCCCTGGTGCAAAGATATGACACCGACAAGCGAGTAGTCACGCACGAGAGCCAGCCGCTGAGCAGTGTGGAGATGAAGTTCTCTGACTGTGAGAAAGCCCTCTTTGCCACAGTCTTGGCTATGGAGCACTTTTGCAGCTTCATTGGTGGCCAGAAGGTATTTATCGAGACATGTCACCAACCTGTCACCTTCTTAAACAGCCAGCGTCTTCGGAGGGATGCATATTAACAGCTGCATTGTCTCCTGGGCGATGGCGCTACAAGGCTATGACAGTGAGGTCAGGTATGCCCAGAATCACAAAATGGCCCTGGTCCAGGACCTGGCCAAGTGCCACCACTGCGACTACGAAAGTCAGTCAAGCTCTCAACCTCTTCTTGTCATCACTTCGGCCCTTCCATCTTATCATCATTATTATGATGAGAACATCTGGCAAGGCCTGCCAAGGGCTTACATAGACAGCTGCTCATTCTACCGCGAGAGTCAACTCAAGGCTGGGGTAGGCATATTTTGGATAGGCTAAAACCACAACATCCAGAACCATTCCCAAGTGGGCATGAAAATGAGTCGGTAGGCTGACTGTATGCAGCAGTGCTCATTGCACTCCAGCAGGCTGTCAAACTGACCGTAGTGCAACTTACGATCTGCTCTGACCCAAACTATGGTCGCCATAGATTCGTCTTGCACTTCCATGTGGAAAGAGCGTGATATGAAGAATCTCCGAAACAAAGAAGTCAAACATTCTGAACTCTTCTTGACTGCTGTTTTGTTGTTGTGCTTGCCATTAGCTGATTTGTTATTATTATTACGTCACATTCCTATCTGGCGCAAAGACCAGTGAACCGTGGACTGACCTCAGTTCGTCTACTGGCCTCTGAGGGATAGGAAGGCCACCATTGTGTTTCTCCACGGCCTCTATTACCTCGTGCCAATTCCTAGCACTTGCTCTTTTTTTTCCACTTTTCCTACAATCCTCTCCTACTAATCTACACACACACTCGCACACACACACCTATACCTGTGGAAAAATCCCATATTGTCCTGTGAGTGATGCCTTCGGAGAGCTTGACATTACCACAGCCTCTACACACACTTGTAGGAGTGCCTACCTTGTAAGAGCATACAGTGTGTTCAACCCTCTGGATGCCATCTTGTGCATGCTTTAAAGGAGCACATCACGATTGTCTTGTACAGATCTCCCACCTTAGTCTTATCGGCACCCGTGTTCGCGTCCGCCATTTTAAGTCTGTGGTAGCGTGACCCCCACGAGGTCATGTCCACCATTTTGTCTCGCTCTCTTGCCTCTTTCCCTCACACACACTTTCTCTCACACACACACACACACACACACACACACATATATCCAGTTGCTTTATTGCTTCTAGTTAGTTTGTTCATTAGCCTAGTGTGTTTATTACTTCAAGTACTTGATTGGTTGATCAATCGCTGCTTTAATAAACATGTGTGACTTAGCTAGAGCAGTCCTCTGCAGTTATTTGTGCATTGTTAGTTGTATCACATTGGGCCTGTATACATGCTGTGTTTTTTGCACCTTCAAATCCGTTGTTTTTATTGTAGACATGCGGATGGCACGCTCAAAAGCAAGAGTGACGGCATCACGGTGCACAAGTGTTCCCTAGTGCCTTTTTTTTCAGGGCAGGACAGCTGAGATGAACAAAATTCAACTTTTGTAACGCATCAGTGCAAATCCCATGCAATTTGACAGAGAACAACTAGTTACAGCTGGCAGATATCTCTCCCTTCTTCCGTAAATATCAGTCTGTGGTAAATATTAGGAAGAAGTTAATCTTTTTAGTGCAGGGCGACCCCAGAGCTTTACATCTGTCCCATATACAACATTTAAGAGCTGATACTCACTTAAAAAGAAGATCAGCTCTGCACTCAGGATTTCTGGTAAGTAGGCTATGATAGGTTGCTGATTATGGTCGCTTAGAAATTCCAGACACAATCTGCCTCTGCATCCTTGAAAGCTGGCACAGAGCTGGCACGTGTTTTCCAGGTGGTTAAAGACACAGCGTGTGTCCTGACCCCTAAAATGACAAACCTTTTTTATCAGAAGCATTCTGGAGTGTCCCTCAAGCAGTGGATCAGAGAGTCCCAAACTGAACTACAGTACTTCTACGCCCAAATGGCACAGATTTGGCCGTTATCTTGCATTAGTATCTGTCTTCTTCCATTGGTTTTTAACATTTTTTTATTATATCCTATACATGCAAATAGTGATTCAGATCTGATCCACAGAGGTGCACAGAAAATGTTCAAGTTAGTCAGTTAGCCTGGTGCAAGTGGGATTTTATATATGTATCCATATATTTCCAAAGAAGTAAGTTCATTATTTTACCACAGTGAGAGCAGAGCTGTGTCAGCTCCTTTTTTTCTGGCTGATTGGAGGCAGTGGCTGATGCAGAGAGAGAGAAACAGAGATTGTCATCAAAGGACAGAATTGGAGAAAGATATGAAAAAGTTTGGAGAGCAGAAAAGAGGGCTTTTGAAGAAACAAACGGGGATGATGGCATCCTGCTGGTGTGTCTAATCAAGCTCATCTCTTCTTCCTGATCCGTCTCTCTCACAGTGTGATACACTACGTACGGATGCAGGCAGATACACACAAACACAAACTTTCCTGTATGAAACCTTTTTGTTTGCCTCTTTCTCTGTGACCTTGTTATTCATCCGTTCATTCCCTCCATCAGCAGCTCTTCCACATCTTTGGTTGTCATTGCATAGAAGACAATTGGACATAATTATCCGCCTGCGTCAGTGATGACCTGCAGGTCACAGTCCAAATAACCGTATGTAAAAAGTGTTCCAGTGTCTTGATGATGT
Source organism: Epinephelus fuscoguttatus (assembly GCF_011397635.1). Lineage (NCBI taxonomy): Eukaryota > Metazoa > Chordata > Actinopteri > Perciformes > Serranidae > Epinephelus > Epinephelus fuscoguttatus. Next base: position 10,252,647 of record NC_064768.1, on the reverse strand, counting down.
GTTACGGTAATTATAGCAGAATAAAACTCAGACAAAGGGAGCGTCATGTTTTCTGTGAGTGCCATTACATTTCTTTTTCTCAACTGAGTCTCTCTAAACACATAGTAGAAGAAAAAGTGTGGCACATCTTTAAAATATTTGTAAAACTCGAGGAACAAAAAGCCTCATTAGTCTACTCACTGTGGATAACAGCAAATAAATGGCTTCTTAAATTTGCTGAAGCCATGAAAATTACATTTTTTAAAAACTAGTAAGAATAAATCTTCTATGAAATGAATCTTCCTGATAATAATGAGTCTTTTTAGCCGGCCTGGTCTTTGCAATCTTATTATCCTTATTATCTTTTTATTGTTATTACTTTTTATGAATATTTTTATTAATGCGCATTCTTTTTCCCATTGCCTTTTTCATATTTCTTTTAAACTGTATGGTTTTAACATTGAAAACTGTGTTGTTTTAACTCTGAATTTAATTGCGATCTATTTTCTACCTACGTCTGTGTAGGTAATGCTTTAAAAATAAAACTGCCTTGCAGACCCGGTGCATACCGCTAAATATCTGAAATATCACAGCTTGTTGTATCACCAACTTGTTTGTTATGCATTGTAAAATATTTCTAATGAATATGGCAAGTCGCAAAAATGTTAAAATTGAACGTGTAAGTTTGGCAATTTATTTTTATTCGTTTTCCGGCAGCATATCCGATCTTGCAATACAGTATCTGCTTGTGGTGATTTCATGATTACATTATTGCTTCTTCTTGCTTTTTATAAAACTATTATTTCACCCAAAATTACTATTTCTGTATCAGTTAGTCATGCCATCTTACCTTGAATTCATGACGAAAACTTCACTGTTTTTCTCACATGCCTTTATGGTGAATGAAGATGACGCCTGCCAAGCAGCAGGCCACTGTTCCAACACTAGTTGTTTTTATCCCCCTTTCCCACTGAACAAAAACACCCATTAATATCTTTCTTTTTTCATGTGTGTAATGGGAAAGTTTACAATCTACATTTACACCCGGGTCAAATGACTCTGCAGTAGTCATGGGTATTTATCTTCATTCATTCATTCATTCATCTTCTAACCGCTTCATCCTCTTGAGGGTCGCGGGGGGGCTGGAGCCTATCCCAGCTGACATCGGGTGAGAGGCAGGGTACACCCTGGACAGGTCGCCAGACTATCACAGAGCTGACACATAGAGACAAACAACCATTCACGCTCACATTCACACCTATGGACAATTTAGAGTTACCAATTAACCTAGTCCCCAATCTGCATGTCTTTGGACTGTGGGAGGAAGCCGGAGTGCCCGGAGAGAACCCACGCTGACACGGGGAGAACATGCAAACTCCGCACAGAAGGGCTCCCACGCCCGGGATCGAACCGGCAACCCTCTTGCTGTGAGGCGAGAGTGCTAACCACCACCTATGGGTATTTATCCACTCCAGCTAATTTTTTGCCCCTTGTTGGCACGATGCAATGATGTATGACCACAAAATACCATCATTCTCTGTCCATGGAGCACTCAAACATCATTCCAAATTGGTCTATTGATCTTTCTGTTGTTTACTAGCCTGTTTTCTGGCCTGTACATGACAGCAAACATGACTCACCAGTAAAATAAGGAAAAACACAGAAAGGCATGCTCATCTGCTGCAGAGTCATGTACACAGCTCTAATCTACTGGCAATGGGAAGGAGTCTAACACCTATTTTTATCAGTTTCTCCGGTGTTTAAAAAAACATGCGGACACCAGGCCCACCCACTTTTCGATAGGCCCACCCTTAAATTCACTTCAAAAAAAAAAAAAAAAACTTTTTAAAATATTTTAATTTTGTCATGAATGATTCAAAATCAGTTAATAATCACATAATTTGTGCTAAAATAATCGAAAAGTTTAGTTTTAAAAATGATTTTAAAAAGCTGGAAATGTTATTTTGGTGCTTCTGCCCAAGTTCAGCAGATATGTGAGGTTTGTGATCGGATGTAGCTTACTGCTAGGCTAGCTCCAAGTAATCTGGAAGTGTGAATCAACTGCTATATGTTTAAATTCATTTCTAGTAGTAGGCTACATTGCAACAGTCTTTGTTTAGGTACCTTAAATGTGCACGAATGGTCTCGGAGTCATCGCTGCAACCAGGAGATGATCGAGAGCTGGTATCACAACTCCAAGTCCTTAACAGCAGCTGTAAGCCGTTTCAGGACCAAGGACAGTGTCCATGATCAGCCACACTACAAAAACAACAACACTATCAACTATGCCAGAGTACAATAAAAAATAATCCCTGTACTGCGCCTATGGCAGGCTAATATATTGTAACCCACCACTAGACATCTTTACGGAAGAACGATGCGTCTGTTATTGTGATTGCTGGCAAAGGCATCAACAATTTTATCGTCCAGATCTTTGGTCCTCCTGCTGTTTACGGTCAAGAATGCCAAGTTACTGTTGCGCGTATCACGGACGCTGTTCCTCAGGCATGTCTTCAAATGCCAGAGGCAAGAGGTGCTGCGTTTGGGCAGGACCTACCGTAAATAATGTATTATCGGGCACCCGACAATACATTATTTATGGTACGTTCGCTAATTGATGCATTAGCCTATTCATATATTGCCTATTAATAATATGACCCCCAGATAATGTCACACAATTGAACAAAAACTATGGTGACAGTGAAAAAATGAAATTTTGTTTGAGCATTTCTTGGGGGTGCTACGGGGGTGCTATGGGCTTCTTTGGGGCTGCTGAAGCAAGCACAGGTAATATAGCAGTATTATTATTATTAAGTTAAACAGTGATCTACTAACGTTTGTAATTTAAGGCCCATCCAAAACTGAAATCCTGGTGCCGTGCCTGGTGCACTCACTAATTTTGGTAGAAAAGGGGTTTTAGCAACTGATTGCTGTGTTCCAGCAGCTTTTTACCTCCAAATGTGAGTGTTTCCACCAGAGATTGCCATGAAAAGCAGTTATTTCTGAGTGATAAGCTGCAGTTTACAATCGAATTCTTTTCAGATGAAGGTCCCCAATGTGAAATTTTATCAAATAGGTGTGTGTGTGTGTGTGTGTGTGTGTGTGTGTGTGTGTGTGTGTGTGTATGTATCAATTTCCTTCTTATGTCTGTCCTTGACATGAACAAAGTTAGGAACCACTGTACATAAAGAGGTACAAACATAACACAGGTTGGTCTTGGTGGTTTTGTTCAGCTAAAACAAAATATTTATCAGCAGGAACAGGGTTCACACCATCACTACAGTAACAACTGGTTTCCAAAGGCAACAGAAGCTCTTTTTATTTTACAATGTCACCATCAAATAGCTTAAATCAGACACATTCCTATTTCATTTTATTCCTGTTCTCTCTCTCACTTAACTAAAGGCTGAACTTTTAGAGGTTATATAAAGCCATTTGTAATAGCACTGCAGCTTGTATGAGCTGTCAATCAAATGCTTTATCAGACAATAAAGTTTTCTAACCCACAGTTTGAACAGAAATATTCAAATTTATTCACAGTTTCATTCCTGTGTGGTTGTTTAAAATGTGCTTATCTCCCTCTGAAAACTATAATGTATCTGTCAGTCCTACACTGACTGAAATGCTTTTACCACATGAAGAGCTTTGTTTCATTCTGGCACGAATACATCTGGGGATAAAATAATTTCCTGACATCTATCATTCAACAGTACTAGAAAAAGAGAGCTTGTCTGTAAAAATAGCAGCATTTTTGCCAAGCAGGGACTCGACATACCTGTTGTCTGCTGGAGAACCAGTGAAGTCCCTACATGGAGATCTGTCAACCCCAGGAGTGATTTCATTTGAACATGTACATAAAAGGAAGACAACTAACAACCATGGAAAACATTTGATGGCTTCTGATTTCATTATATTTTAGCCTGGATACAGTTTACAGTGTCAAAGCCTCAACTAAAATAGGACTAATTGCGAAGTAAAGGCTCTATACGTTAACCTCTTTCTGCAGTTTTGAGCCTATTTTTGCCTGATATATGTGTCTATTCAATGCTCAGTAACATTTCATGTAAACATCACAGAGCAATAATTAATGGCTTTAATATGAAGAAGACACGTGTAGCATTAAATGTATGAACATACAATTCTAAATGTATTTATTTCCACAAAAAATACACATGCAATATACATGCATTTTTTAAAAAACAAAAACACACTTTTCGTTTTACAGTTAACCTACTGAAAAATAAGTGATGAAACTCAGTCACAGTCTCTTAACAACATGCTGAACCATGAGCGAGCCAAGAGCTCCTCACCCTGATGAAATCCTTTGAGAAGGTTATATAAAGAAACTACAGAATTTTGCCTTTTCCTGTAAGTGAATTATCCCTTCACCGTAAGAAGGTTTGAAGACCCCGACTTAAAAGGTTTGCCGCATTTAAAGCCTGTTAAGATGGTAATATGCAGCAGGTTTGTTGGGGGGGGGTTAGGGTTAATGACTGTCAGGTCTAAGAGACTTAGGAGCTTACTCACAGTTTTAAAAACTTACCTTGCCACCTGCAGTTGAGCAACTTCTTCTATCAACTTTATATGAGAAGAAAGTAACTATCTCCAGGCGGTGCACACAGCCAGTGGGTTTCAGATGTGGTTTAGCAAATACAAGTCTATAGCAATAATGCTATCTTTAACAACATGTTAATCATAACACAATAAATTCTCATCAATGTGTTATCTTCTCACAAGTGATTAAAGCTGGGGTAGGCAGTTTAATTTTAGCTTAATTTAACAAAAACTGCATAATAGACTTTTAGTATCTTGTAATACAAGTGGTCTGTGAAAACGAGACTTCTACTCCTCCTCTTGACTCTGGTTTCAGGCTTTAGAATCACAAGTCAATTCAGAAACAGAGCGTTCCCTTTGGCTTTTCTACAAATGCAGAGCATGCACATCCCCTCATATGGTGAAAGCCTCATTAAATAACAAAAATTCTGGCCATGTTGTGAGGGAACAAGGTAAGGCAGCAGCAGCAGGTTATTAATAACTCAGAGTCACTGCCAAACCGTAAACACATAACAGCCAACAATCTGGTTCTCTTTTAACTACACTCTGGCATATTTTTAGCACGTTTCTATATATGGAACAAACCATACTGGGTGTGACCATGATGACCTAATCTGAAGCTGACGGTAATAACCGTTAAGTGTCTGGCTGGCTGGCTGGCAATGTGCTGCCATAACCAGAATAACAGGGGTCAGAGAAGGGAAAAAGACCTGGATTAAGCCTGCCCTGGGGTAAGGAGGCCAGCCTCACATGGGCTTATGAAACATGCTTAGGCTGAAGGTCTAGACCTGTATATGTAAGCTTTGAATTTTGCTGGTGACCACTGTGTCACCTTGACATGATTCATGGAATCAAGGGTGTATGGTTCATTAACACTCATCGTGGAGAATTGGGCCAAAACATTACTTTTTGGGATTTTCAATTTTTATACTTTAATTAGGCCATTAAAAAAATCTTGACTATTGAACCCTGTAATGTGCAATCTTCTAGTGATTCATTTTTTTCTTGAATAGCATACATAATGGATGTCAGAGGTAAGATCTGATGGAGTTAATGTCTTGCAGATTTGACAAAAAGTTATATATTTATTAATTTTACAGCAGTGATAGTGAGCAGCCATTTTTAAGTTAAGAGTTTTCTTACTGCTAATCAAAATATGCATTCTTAAACCATAATTCTAATTTAGTAGACAAAAATCTTTGACAAATCTTTAAAGACACAATATTTTCACACAAATATATTGTAGAGCAAACATGATAAGTACATTTTTACACTGCTACTATCAGTATGTTTTGTTAGTTTTAGATTCGATTTTAAAGGCAAGGCTTTAAACACAAAGTATTATTAACCATCTATGTTTAAATTAATTTTATTCTTACAACCAGATAAGCAAAAAGTATATTTTAAACTACTCTTTTCCCTTTCTTTATTTAAGTAACATTGGTTGTACTTTATGAAATGATGAAATAAATTAAATGAAATTAAACATTTTTAATGGTTTGAAGTTGAGAATTCTTATCTGGGACAAGTTTTTTTTCTGGCACAGGGCAAGTTAGAAGTCAAAAAATGTGTCAAAAACTTATTCCCTTGGCAGTGCCCAGGAGGTGAGCTAGCACCTCTTCAGCTACCAGTCCACACAAGTGTCTAGGCCATTCCAAAGCCAAGACACTATGGACTGAGCTACTGCTGCCAATTTATGATGTAATGTCTTCATCTATGTAAGAAGAGAGAGAAAAGCTTTATTATTATGGGAGAAAAATCGTTTTCATCAGCCGTGAATATATGAAAAAATAAATAAATAAAATCAAATGAAATGTCACATGTCTGAGCACCTATGACCAAGCCAAATATTCCCTTACGTTCTTGTGTTTACATTTATTTCTGAAGGGAGAAGCAACTCTAAGGATGCAGCTAATAGATTAAACATACTTTAATATTTAAGGCCATTTTAAGCATTATTTATATTCTAAGAATGTTTTAAAAGCATGTAAATCGAGCTGAAATATTTTACCAGATTTTCACCCTGATCTGTGCTTTTTAAATTCTCCACCCATACGGTAACTCCTGAAATAAGCTAAAGCTCCATGTTTGTGCATCACAGGCTCTGAAGTCAAGTTTAAGTTTAAGTAGCTGTGGGCTACCCTTTAAAAGCTAAACAGAGAAAGGCAGGAGGATATTTTTTTCTTCAGGTAGAACACTAAAACTAACTAAAAACACTTCTGATCAGACATAATACAGGATCGTCCTGTTGTAAAAAATAAAATGCACTGTCCTTAACTGAATAAATACAGATGTGATTTATCCCCTATTTTCGTGCACAGAACTGTCAGTATCAGTATGAGAATAATGCCAACCATAATCACAAACAGACCTGTGGACACTTTACAGAATAGAGATATATGAGGAAAGATCAGGGTTTAAAAAGCAGAGGGACGTTTTTTAAGAAGAGCAACAAGATTTTGTCAAAGTTTGCAGAGTCAGACAATGAGTTTTGTGCACGTACTGGCAAATTAGGTCAAAATTTCCAAAACACACAGTCTTGCCTGAAGGCTTGTTCATGAAGCCAAGTAAATTAGATCAGCGAAACAGACAGCAAAATGTTATTTGTAAGGATAAACATGCAAGCAGGAGTTTACCCTCATGGAGTGGAGGTTGAGTGTGGAAAATTAAAAAATGCTGGTAAGTCAGTGAGCTATATCGGGCCAGCTGTGAAGAAGTGTCTGTTCCCCTGATCATGATGAATTAATAAGAATGCAAAATTTATATTAATTCAAAAGTTTATCCACCTTCTTTCTAGAACTCTGATTTAAGTTGTGTAACATTTAAAGCCTGCTGAGATACTAATTTGTGGAATTAAGTTTAGAAACTGTCATGTTCAAGAGGGATAGGGACTTGATTAATATTTTAAATACTTTTACATGGAGGATACATTTAACGGAGGAGTTTAGGGGGGTTAAATCTTCATAATATCTGCTGGTGAATTTCTATGCATATTTGTGTCAGTTTTGATGTTAATAATGACGCATTGAGATGTTTCCATGTAATGAAGTTTAATATTAGTATTTAATTCCCATGTTCTAATCCAAGAGTGCAGTAAATGTCTCTCCACCTCAGAGAGGCAACAATGGATTTCTCTTCTATAACTAGTACAGATATTCAGGGAGAAATCCATCAGAGAAACGCAGAAAACTTTTTCTCCTCCCACATGCAGTTGCAGAAAATAGAGCAGAATGTAATGCAGACACAAGACATGCTTTTGTGAAGATCTCACATTTCTCTAGACTGAAACTCACGCAACTCTCACACTTTTGTTCTTACTATCACTACCACGCTCCACCTACATATAAAACCCACAACTGAATACAACACATTTAAAGCCTGTTTGGTTACAAGGGAATTGCAGACAAATGTTAGTGCTGCAGAAGTGCTCAAAGCAGCTATTTATGATTGTGAGTTCACACTATGACTGGATAATATGACCCACCATATTGGCACTGTATCAGCTTGATTCCTATAACATGACATGGCCAGACCAAATGCAAATTGCCAGGGCAAATGAACATGATTGCAGATCCATTGGTTCCCAATAAAGTCTTCTCATGTTTTATTACCTAAACCATGGAAATAAACCATGGCATGTTGGATAAGAGTTCTGCGGAGTCTGTCCTTCTAAGAAGAAACACAACATCCATTGTTTTAGCAAGTGCCTCAAAAGGATTTAATTTTCTGTTCAAATGACAGCGACCTCTCAGAACTGTATTGATTATAATGGGAGGAAAGGAGGAAGTCAAGTGGCATTGTTATGTCTAAGTTATACAGTTATGTATAAAGGCAGCATATGGAACAGGTCAGGCTGCAACATGTCTTTCAGGCATTTCCTGAATTAGTGCCCACTACAGGTCAGATCAGGTTTAGGAAAAGAATCATGGTTGGGTATCATTACATTCCATACTTAAAGACATAGTTCAGTAAAAGGGTGACAAATATTCTAACTATGGTGTCCACTTAGACTGATAGACTTTTGGAGGGTAGGCCCCTTTTTTTATGTGGTTAAAATACATTTTGCTGCTGACACCCATTCACAGCAGTCAGTGTATTCTGATAGAACAGTTCATATGTTATCCTACAAATTTGGGCCCCATGAATGACATTACGTCCTTAACACAGTTAAGTAACTCTTACTTTTCTTGCATTTCACACAGCACTAAGAAAAAATTACATCCACAACTCCCACCTCCCTCCAAAGTCCCACCCTCCTCCTCCTGCAACTCCACCTCCCTCCAAAGGCCTACTTCCCCCTCCTCCATTACGTCCTCATTATGTCTATGATAGACGTAGGCGTTGGCAAGGTAACGTTAGATTCACGGAAGAGGAGAGCGAGTGTACCGTTTCAACCAAGACAGTCAAATGCAACCCCAGAGTTTTAAAACTTAACCGGAGTCAGTGATGACTGATGAGTTTTAGAATAAGGTTACAGTGCTAACGTTAGATAGTAGCATTAACGTTACTAGTAAGTGGAAACACACAAGGAAGATAACGTTAATGTTTCCGAGGCTACGCTACAGTAGGCTAACGTCAGCCATTAGCAACTAGACAGTGTGTTGTCATATATAAAGTTATAGCCTATGTTACATCAGAGGCAAACTAAAAATACCTGTCTGCAACCACATCGTCCCTTTTTAGCTCAGGATGAAGCTGCATCAGTCATCGCCATCGCTCGATAGCAGAGCCGATGTTGGCTCTTGCAGCATCGAGTTCTGGGCGCGAGTGAAGCAAATTACACGCGCGTGACGCGCCGCCCGTAATGCTGCATTCCCACCAAATGCGATGAACGCGATTTAATCGCTCGTAACGCGCCGCCCGTAACGTCCGAGTTTCGACGCTGGACCATTTTGTTAATTTGCGTTATCGCGTCATTCGCGCAAGTAGTGGGGAAGCCGGCTGTGCTAACTGGAGCTAAGCTAGTGCTAACGTTCATAGTACAACCATTCTGCAAACTAATTAAAGACACATATTTACACAACTTACCAAGTAGACCAGTCTCCTCGGCGACTTTCACCCAAGCCTGCTCCTTTTTGTTGCGGTCTCTGTAGAGTAGACACGTAGTATCATATAGCTCCGGGTAGCCACTGACGACCATGGCTGAGATATCCATCCACCATCGCTGCTTTGTACCTGCTCTGGAAGTCCCAAATGTGTCGGAGGGCCAAACGCCGTCTTTTTTGGGTTCACCCTATCCTGCAGAAGTGCATCCAGCTCGGCGAGTTTCACCACCTCCTCCAGGAACTCCGTCTGGATGATAGCCGCTTTCAGCGGTACTTCAGGCTGACTGGGTCCCAGTTAGAGGACCTGTTGGCGAGGGTTGGCGCCAGGATCTCCTGGCAGGACATCAACTACAGCCGCTCCATTTCAGCTGCGGAGTGCCTGTCCATCTGTCTCCGGTAAGTAGCAGTTTATTGCTGTGTCAACAACTGGTTGTTGTTGACACACGCCAGTGACGTCGGGAGAATCTCAACGCTGATTGGCTTTCGCGGCACAGCATCACGCGAATTCACCTCAAAAGTTCAATATTTTCAACTGAGCGATGAGGCGTTGGACGCCTCTATTGCGTCCATCGCGTCGCCCGGCGCGATTTCACATCTAATCGCGTCTTTGCATTGACTTTGTATGTAATCTTGACGTGCGAATTTACGAATTCGCGTTTGGTGGGAACACAGCAGAACGCGCGGGTTTGGACGCTGGACCATTTTGTTAATTTGCGTTATCGCGTCATTCGCGCGAGTAGTGGGGAAGCCGGCTGTGCTAACCGGAGCTAAGCTAGTGCTAACGTTCATAGTACAACCATTCTGCAAACTAATAAAAGACACATATTTACAGAACTACCAAGTAGACCAGTCTCCTCGGTGACTTTCACCCAAGCCTGCTCCTTTTTGTTGCAGTCTCTGCAGAGTAGACACGTAGTATCATATAGCTCCGGGTAGCCGCACACCGCAATTCTCCTCCATCTCGGCATCAACAACTGGACGTCGAGGCGTCAAGACGTCACTGACGACCATGGCTGAGATAACCACCATCGCTGCTTTGTACCTGCTCTGGAAGTCCCAGAAGCATCGGAGGGCCAAACACCATCGTTTTTGGGTTCACCCTATCCTGCAGAAGCGCATCCAGCTTGGCGAGTTTCACCACCTCCTCCAGGAACTCCTTCTGGATGATAGCCGCTTTCAGCAGTACTTCAGGCTGACTGGGGCCCAGTTTGAGGACCTGTTGGCGAGGGTTGGCGCCAGGATCTCCCGGCAGGACATCAACTACAGCCACTCCATTTCAGCTGCGGAGCGTCTGTCCATCTGTCTCCGGTGAGTAGCAGTTTATTGTTGTTGACACACGCCAGTGACGTCGGGAGAATCTCAACGCTGATTGACTTTCGTGGCACAGCGTCACGCGAATTCGCCTCAAAAGTTCAATATTTTCAACTTGAGCGATGAGGCGTTGGACGCGAATTTGCGAAATGCTGGACGCCTCTATCACGTCCATCGCGTAGCGCTAGACGTGTCCATCGCACCGCCCGGCGCGAATTCGCGTCTAATCGTGTCTTTGCATTGACTTCGTATGTAATCTTGACACGCGAATTTGCGAATTCGCGTTTGGTGTGAACGCAGCTTTAGTGTTAGCTTTTTCTGCTATGTTCTTTCTTTTGCCATCTTTTTTGTGCATGGAGGTGGAAGCGGTGGTCCGCATTTGTCTGCCATTGTTATGGAGAAAAGTTTATATCCACAAGCGTCCCTGTTACTAGCCTATTTGTTGTCTCACAGACTCGGGGTGCGGGAGAGGGGATGTTACGTGAGCGGCTGTGTCAGTCAGAGGCTTCCAAGTGGGGAAGACAGACAGGACACCCGGAGTTTTCTTAGAACCATATGAGAATGGTACAATTATGAGTGTGCCATCAGCTTATTAACAGCATTTAAACCTAAACAAAGAAAAACGTAAAATTTCCAGAAAGGTAAGGGTTGCTTTAATGCCCTGAATTTTGCATTCAGAACCTTTAGCGAACTGACCTGATTTCCTCCTTTGCTCCTGTTATATGAGGGAGGACAGCCTGCAGCACATAGGTAACAGCCTCCTGGCTCAAGATTATGTGGGTTATATATGAATTATACTGCATTATAAGTAGAAACAGTAATTTAGCCTGCTGTCTGTGTGTGTGTGTGTGTGTGTGTGTGTGTGTGTGTAAACCTTTCCTACCCCGGCGTCCAGGTTGCCCAGCTACAAAGCAATGCCCTGTGCCCTGTCTGTATCCTATGCTACGACCCGCCTACCTATTTATTCCTCTCAGATGAGCCTGTCCTCAGATGACTGACTGTGTCTAATATATAACTGCCAAAATATCTGAGGGTGAATTTTCTGTTTTAAAAATCTCCACCAGAGGACATTTAGGCTAATTAAAGATAAGTTGCACTGCTTATCTTCTATTTCCTCTCATGCAGACTGATACCAGAACTTTTCTCTTTCATCTTAATCAATACTGTTATACAGTTACAACTCATTTCTCCTAACTAAAACCAACAGCTGCTGCGTGCATTCACTTAAACACATCTTTGGCTTGTTGTGTGCCCTAATGGCATCATTAGTAGGTCTGTCATCGGGCCAATCAGGTATGTGGGACTTTTCCAGTCTGAATGTTCTGCCATGACGGATGGCAGCTCCTGCTGTGTAATTGTAAAGAGGTGGGTGTGGTTAAGATGTGTGGGGGCTGGAGAAAGGCTCAAGCTAATCTTCAGTTAAAAGGACTTCACACGCCAACGTGATTGGAGTGAATTCAAATACAGGTAGACCCAGGTCCAGTCAGTTTGAGACATCAAAACGTGTTACTGAGTAAAACAGCACTTTTTAAAAATGACTGAAGAAAATGGGAAAAAAATACTATGGTGACCTGCATGAGTCAACTTGTATGTACAGCAGGTTGCATGAGGAAGTAAACCAATGACAATCAGATCTAATCAGCTCTTGTTGCTTCGTTTTTGGTTATGGCTTCCTTGCTGAGTTTTTGAACCCACTCATGAAACAATTCTAAGTATTGATGTATGACTTCTCTGCACAGAGAACAGGCGTCTTTAACTTTCTCTCAAAGTCTGAGCAAATTATCATCTGTTGCTGAAGTGAAGCACCGCAGGTTTGTATCAACACGTACTCACACCAACAAAAGTCAGACAAAATGGCAGTTCTGATCTATGTCTGACCGAACATGTGTGTGTATGAGTGAGGGAGAGAGAGAGAGAGAGAGAGAGAGAGGTTTAAAATTACCCACCTAAAGCCAATCCTCCTCAAGCTAATCAGTGTGCTGAATGGACTAACCAGCTTGGGGACTTGAAACTCACGGGCAGGTAAGAAAACTTTTGTTTCTTTCGCACAAAATTTTCTTAAAAGCAAACTTCTGTGTTTTTAAACTCTTTGGGAAGAGTAAAACAATCCCTATCTTATGAGATCCTCCATCAGTTCTTGCTGGCACACAAAGTTAGAGCTGAGCTCCCCAGGTGGTTTGTTTACAGTGACGCAGATGATGTAAGTAATGTTGCCACAGACTGAATGAGATGCTATTATTTGTCCAAATCAGTTTAAGGGAAACCTGTTAATGTGTTTTTAAATGTTAGAAATATGAGGTGGGATTCATTTTGTTATGTAATGCACGTATAGGGATTTTCTCAACCGGGCCATAATTGACCTGCGACCATAAGCTGTAGGCGTACGTGCTACATGTGCAATAAGACAGTAGTAAAGATCTAATTTCTGTTTAAAATGTATCTGCAAACACTCTAAAGTCAAAACTAGAATTCAAATCTGTGAATTTAGAGACCAAAATTTTGGCCCTTAGGATATTTTTGAAAAAACAAATTTAGGAATGTAATGTGGCTTACACTTTTGTTATAAAACTAAAAGACCTGTCATTTCAAGAACTGCATCTCCAGTCAGGTTTAGCCGAAGACACATCCTGAACTTGACTGAATCACATTGAGTGTTGCTGAGTTGCGAACCCTGTCTCCTAGAAATTTAGTTTGCATGTTACTAAACTGCTTTCTTAATTACATTGTTGAGGCAACGTAATCACTGCCTGGATTATGTTCAAAGACAGTGTTTCTTTCAGGTAACAAAACACTTCACTCATGTAACACCTATAGGCTTTGGAGAGAGGTGACTGGGGAGGATGGCAGGTGTACAACGCGCAGGGCCTTGGCACCAGAACTTAAGGTTCACATCCAGACTCATGTCTTAGTTTAAGGCAACAAAAGCTCTTTGGTTGAGGTTAGGACAAGATTGTGACTTTGGATATATCTCAAATAAAACACAGAGAAACAAAGACCCTTGTCCGAGGTTAAGGTGACAAATGTGTTTTGGTTAAGAAAGAATAAGATTTCTGTTAAATGTTAATAAAAAAGGCAAGAAAAATAATGCTGTCGTCACTATGAGTGGACAGTGTATTCCAAGATTCCCTATTTGGCTATTGTATGTTTTGGTGGAACACAACCCAACTCATTTCTTGTTAATAGAAAGCATAATTTGATCTGCATCATATTTCTCTTAAAACTAATTTGCTGTTTCAAATTAGTTGCATATAAACATAATTTCTAGGAGATGGGACTGTGAGTTGTGACATGAAGCTGTTGGCTCATGTTGGAAAGACGTGAACTGAAACAACAGACGACTTGTGCATGTGTTCATTGTCATTTACCCGTTTGATGTTTTGACACAAAATGAAAAGTACAACATGAAAACTTTTTAAAATATCATTAGATTTGACTTACTTGGAATACCCAAACAAATAACTCCCCCACCCCTTTATCCTCCATGTCCCTGCCCCCATCTCTGCATGTGCCACTGCTTCATCCTCGTCTAATATTGAGGGCAGTTTTGATGAGCTTTACATCACGTGTGGCTAAGATCTTGAGGTTCATACATCTCCTTATGTGTTTGAACTGCTAGAGTTCACGAGTTCATGAATTCACATCCTGTTAAAACATATTTAAATTGTATGAGCAAAGACACTCAGATCCTTTAGTAGCTGTATCTCTTTGGGTAATCCTTTGCTGAGTTATCATTCTATTAGCATACGTTTTGTTTAGCATTAGACATGTGTCTTAATATCTGTTTAGCAGAGGAACTGTTGTGGTTATTAGGTTCCTTAATTGTTGTTCTAGAAAATCCCCCTAACAACTTCAGCAATATGCATCAACTACCCAGACAATAGAGGGGAGTCTTTTGTTGTGGAGGCCTTGGCATCCTTTCCAGTACTCCTCATGTGTATCCTGCTGAGCCTTTGGCCCCGTCGATGCAGCGCTGATGGGCTAGAGGCCACGTGCAGCGCTGAGACCTTGGTTTAACTCCTCTTCATTAGTCGCAGCGAGGCCAGAGATGGCTTACAGGAGTCAAAATGTGAGGAGATCCATCACCTCTCAGATCAGAAATCCACCTCTTGACAAGCATGACGCCGGCCCTCGCTAAATCCCTGACAGCCAAGAATTAAGATACATGATAGAATTATTTAAAACACAGGGACTTGAGACCTTGGGTGATAGGGAGATAGACAACCTTATATAGGAAAATTACTACCTAAAGTTCATTGTTTAGTGTGTCTCAGAGTTAGGAGATGCGATCTATAAAAGTGGAAGTCCTATAATGGGCAGAATTTTTGACTTTGCCATCAATCATCAAAATCATGAGGATCAGTACATTACAATTCTGGTTCCTTACATTATAACTGGTCTCTTATTATTGTCCAGACAGGAAACCTGTGTCCCAGTTACAAAGCTGTCGATGCTTTTGACTTACATCCCTTTCGTGATGATGTGTGAATAAACTCTCTCTGTTACAATAGCTAGTCCAGACCTCAGCTGAGAAACCTGAGCTCCCTGCAGCACTCCCTGTGCTAAGCCAGTGTATTGTCACATTAGTTGGTTAGTCTTTTCACTCTAGCATGAGCCAGAGAGCTTTCCATGGCATCACAAGTATTTCCAGCCGGTCTGGTGAGGGCAACCCCAGGCAGGGAGGTCGCCGATGAAGCTGTCCCTGTGTAAACCCAGGTGGTGTTTTAACCTCGGGGTGGAGGCAGGGTGATGACCTCTGACTCATAGGCCCAAGTTCACCAGAGTTTCTTTCCCCTCCCAGTGCTGTTGTGGGAAACAGAAATGCAAAGACCATAACTCATGCAACCCTGTGTCCAGAGAAGTTAAATTGATACTGTTTACATCAGTAGTAGGCTACAGTCGCATAATAAATGTTGGCATTGTACATTTCTGAAAGCAATAGATTCTTTATATATTTCATGCATATTTTATGTCAGTGTTTCTCAAGTGACATAGTAGATATGGTCTGATTTGATCATCAGGAGGTGGAGACTATGGTGGATGGTGTAACATCTAGGCGAGATGGTTGCCAAGCTGCAGACCACCGTTCAAGACCAGCAAACAACAAAATGGTTGTTTGTGAGCGAGTCATCCCTGTGTTTCCAGCGGCTTTTTGGCCACCAAACATGGGTGTTTATTATCAGTCCATTGCTGTGTTTCCACCAGGGATAGTGCCAAGAAAAGCACTTGTTTTTGTGGCATTTCCTTCTAGCATAGTGCTACAAAAACCAAAGCAAAAACATGATCTTTTCCTGACCATAACCAAGTCTTTTTTGTGCCCAAACCCAACTGCACATTAACCACAGCATTGCTGAAGTGTAATGTTTTTAAATATCCACAACAGAATAACATATAAATGAAATGTGTCTGTGGTTTACAGAAACTTACAATGCCACCATTTATTCTAGCCAATGAGTTGTTTAGTACTCTGCAGGTGGTCCAATTTGTGTCCTGTGCACATGTGCCAAAGATGACAAAACGCCACTTTGATAACTTTGATTGAAATCATGGGTGCATGGCCTTTGTCTAGTGCCGCTATGATTAAAAAGAGAGGAGAAAGTTGAGTGTTTTTTAATCACAGTTAGACAAAGTGCCGCCACCAGGTTTCATTGCTTTTGGAGACACTATCTGTTCAGGGTAATGGATACAGTTTAAAGTGAAGTGAATGACTACTCTTTTGTGAAAATTACAAAAGACTAAATTACTGGCATCCAAATGTACTAAAATAAAAAAGTACAAAGGTGCCATCAAAGCACTCAGCACATGTGGCACTTAGCAGCTCCACAGTAAAAAGCTGTTGACCCGGACAGCTCTACACTGTAATTATATGTGTCTGCCTGGATGTGAGGCAGGATTGGGTTCAAGAAGGGAATGGTTAACTCGTCTTTAACCCTTTTCAGTTGATTTTAATTGAGCTGGTTCCTGTTTTGCAGTCACAGGAAATAAATCTTTGTTTTACATCCACAGTGTTAGCATGTGAGTGAGTGGGCTGATTTGCATGCAGCTTGGTTTATAAGAGGCCATTTAGTGTCTCATAAGAGATAGCAGGGACATGTTACAGTATGTTTGCGAGATCAAGAAATCAGTACAACTTCGACTTAAATAGTGATATCTATGGGAACAAGATTACGTAGATTTGCGTAGGAGCCAAAACACTATGAAAGAAACACAGTTGAAATAGTAGTCATTATATTTATCTGGTACAGTGGCCAGATTAAACCAAAGGGTTGTTTTGAAATTACTTGAAATATTTTAGTTGTGGTATAAGTATTATACCAAGATAAATTGTTGTGACATTATCCCGGATAACAGTGATGGGTCCCTCATGGCACAGTTTTTTCTTAAGTTTTTATTATATTGCAGAAATGTAGAGGATGTCCTTGTAAAACGGGAACTTGGGCACCAAGACATAAATCATTACGCTGAACTGTTCCATATGGACGTTTTCAATGAGGTCATATTTCATCACCCTCCTAACTTTGACTGACTGCATGAGCCTGGTGGTAATTATGACAGGAGACATTTTCAATGGATAGGTCATTATTTTCCCAAATGGACAAAGGCCTGAAAAATGAAGACATGTCTGAATGTACTGTTCCTGAAAAAGTATCATTAGCACAGCAAGAAGGACAGCATGATAAAAACTGTAATTATGCTAAAATATGCTCAAATCTAAAAGTTCTTACAACTGCAAGTTCTCACAACATCCGATCAACCAAAGGGTTCCATAGAGAAAAGCCCATGCAGAAAGACCTCATAACAAAAATGTCCCAGCAATGAAATGTCCTCACCAGTCCTCATAATCAATAGTCCTTACAACAAAAAGTCCTCACAACTGAAATTCTCACAACCAGACACTCAAACTAAAACTGTTTACAGACAATAGCTATCACAACTTTAAGTCCTCATAACAAAGAGTCCTTCCAACTGAAAGTCCTCAAAATAAAAAGTCCTCACAGCTAAGTGTCATCACAACTTAAAGTCCTCACAATGAAAAGTTTTCACAATTTAAAGGTCTCACAACTAAAATTTCTCATAACAAAATGACTTCAAATTTGTACACTTTCAGTTATTTTTCAATTAGAAATTGAAGATTCGAGAGGATGGGAGAACAATGCCACCTAAAGATCAAGAAACTGACACCCTGCTGACACATGCTCGTATTCAGACCAATCAGTGTGCAACATAAACGCAATGTTAAACCAAAACTGTCTGGATGAAATTTATGAAGTGTAACAAAATCGCATACCTTGGTTTGAACTTCAATGTGTGAAAAGACCCTAAAAGATGTCCTTGCTAATTACCACATCTGAAGGTTCTCTCATGTAAAAGTTCTTACAACTAAACATTCGTAAAACAAAAAGTTCTCACAATCCAGAGTTCTCACTGAGAAAAGCCCTCGTATTGTAACTACTGGTGCTTACAAGGAGAACATTTCTAAATCCAGGATCCTCACAATTCAACAGGTTTACAACTAAGTCCTCACAACTACAATCCCTCACATTGTAAGAGTTCTCGTAACAAAAAGTCTTTGCAGCTAAATGTCCTCACAACTAAACAAGACAGTGAACCAACTTATTCTCTCTATATAAATTAAATGTAAATGCATTCAAGTATAGACATCACTGTGAGGAAAATGGCTCAGACTTCATCAGATTTAACAAAGGCTTCAGCACTTACATAGCTTGATAATGATGCGGAGATGGTAGGTTTGTTTCAGGGTGTATAGAAAGATATAAAGGCTATTGAGGGAGACAGTCACAGACTTACATTAATACACTCTGATGCATTGCTTTTACAAAATATATTAAAAAGAAAGTTTTAATAATGAAAATCACTATATTAGATAATAGCATTTCAGTAATGGCTATATGCTAATAGAGTCTGCATTCTGTACCACAAGGTTGTTATTCTCTTTTTAGTGCAATTTTGATTAAATTTAAAGCAGTTAATTATCACCCACAAAAAAAAATCTGTTTAAATTTGATATGCAGTGAGAAAATGCTGTCTGTTGTCTGTCTCATGTCTTTCAATTAGGCTTCTTCTTGTTAAATAAATGTACAGGTTAGGACAATAGTTTAGTGTGGTTCTACTGTTAGAACAAAATTCAACCTTAAAAGAAAGCGATGTGTAAAATACAAGAACTAGAAGAGAAAGCAATATAAAAGTGTGCTTGTAAGAAGTAAGTATTTTTCTGTATCGGAAGTCTAACTGTTTCAATTTTGCTTGTGAAGAAAATATAGGAGGAGAATGCTTGAAATTGTTTTAAAGTAAACTTTTATTTGTCAGCAGCAGTACCTGACAAACAACTGGCCTGATTTTCATGAAACTTGGGTGCAAAGGTGTAGCTTGGGCCAAGAAGGACACCATTCCATTTTGGAGCAGACCCAAATCTTGGGGCATATAAATATAAATATATATATATGCACTAACAGTACAAACAACAGCAGCTCTGCTGAACTGTATTAATAATGGGTGTTAACTCACACTCAGTGAGGCGACCTGGGGGGGGACCAAAGGGTAGGCATAAGGTTTCCATGATGAGGTTGTCCCACTGCTGTAGGTTTGACATTGCAGCTGTAACTATCTCATGAGCAGCCCAGATAGTGCACAGTGCAGAGTGGCAGCACTAGCCACTGGGGACATGAACTTCGCGTGCATGCCTGACCGGCCTGGCTACCGAAACAAACAACGCACCCTTATAGAACAATTTGTATGATATTCTATGTGTTATCATCTCACGAATGATCTTACATCCTTAACATAGAGTTACATAATTAACGTAAAGTTATGGAAGTTAGGCCTAGACAATTAAAGCTATGGTGGTTAGGTTTAGGACAAGAAACGACTCAAAGTTTGCACAGTTCCAAACTCGTGTCTCCAGGGAAAAGTCCACGTTTTTGTGAACCATCCACCACCCCAACCTGCCTTCTTACAAGACCGTTCAGAACTTCTCCCTTTTTAATTCTCAGCAGCATATTTGTCACGCGATCTCAGCCTTTTGAAATATGTGGGATATGTACAAATTTGTGTTCATTACCTTTTGTAGGAACACATACAAACAGTGTATGAGAACAGCGTAAAACAAACCACAGAGAAGCTCAAATGACAAGACAGTGGCATATTGTATACTTTGACATTGCAAATAGGGCATTTGGCCTTGGTGGTGGTCCACGCTCACTGAGTGCACTTGTAGTTCACAGTGTGTCAATACAGAGGTCATAGACATAAAACATTTCAGTCGCTGAATTGATCAAAAATTGATACAGAATTTGAAAACTCAAAAGTTCCACAAAACATTTCAAATTTATTTTAAGTTAGGCTATATCCCAAAAGTTTGCCTACTTTTCCCTCAGTGAAAATAGTGTTTTCCAATGCAGTTTCCCATGTCTGTGCTTGTTAATCAAGTGCAAGAGATTAATGTTCATCCAGGTGTTGGAACACTCCCCGAGCCTGTTTAAAGAAATTAAGACGTTCACCTCTGACACTTGTTTGTTGTGTTGTGGCGAGGCACATTCAGACAGACATGACTCACCTCCACACCATGTTTACCATGGAGCTGGTGCACCTGACAGGGAGGCGGGGGTGGGTGGGGGGGTTTGACTCATGTGATGTGTTGCGTGAGGCGTGGAGTTGAGCTCAGGGCAAGCACAGGAAGAGGAGGGGGAGCACCTTTAAGCTGCAAGGAGGATGAGGCCACATGGTGGGAGGCATACAGTGAACCTGGATAATTGATCCTTGCCAGGGGCTGCGATTAGCTTTAGAGGCTGTCATATACATGTTAACATGCACAAAGACAATGGTTTAGTTTTCTATAATTTTTTTTAATAAACCATAATGTTTTTTGATGTTTTTGTGCATCATAGATAGAACACGCCCACATCACAAGTGTTAACTGAAAATAAGAATAAGAACTAACAGTATGACAAATCTGAATTCTGTGGACACTTTTCATCTTTAGCTTTAAATTCACTGAGAAATCTAATCTTGAACGTTGGAAAATATTCACTGAGGTAATCGATTTGAACAGAATATTTATAGATACAGCAATCTTGAGGAGAAACCACACACTACCTAAGAAACTGTGATTTTTGTTCATACTGGCTGTTGATTGCCTCATAATGATCACCGGCTGCTCGTCATGCACATGTTCTTCGTCTGCAGCGACACGTGTCACAACAATGGCTTGACTTTGTGTGTGGAGGGGCGAGTTCCTCTGGCGGAACAAGGACCCTGCAGCCAATCCCTCGTTAAATAGCATTAAATCCAACCAATCCTTTTAGTCTGTCACCCTCGAGAGGATGAGGTGAGGCGGGGAGACGTGTTCCTGTGGTCTGCTCTGCCTGTGCTGATGGGAGCATTAGCAGATCAACCTGATGCACCTGTAAGGGCCACTGCAAGCCTGACTACAGTGAAAATTACACAAAAATGAGTACTAATAATGACCTGAGAGAAATACACTTTAGGTTTTTTTTTAGATGTCATCCAAAATGAAAATTTGAGGAAATGATAGAAAATAATTGTATCCAAGAAAACATGTAAAAACAACTAATAGTAAAAGCTATTCTTCACACTGACCATATTAACAAACATTATTAACATTATATATACATGGCTGTTCATTAACTTTTTATATCAGCAGAGAATGTGCTTTGCCACGCAGAAAAAAAAGAAAAAAAATGCCCTAAGTTACTAAAAACATGGTAATATTTAAATACTATTTATTATACAAAAAATGGTTAAAGGTAGTTCTTTAGTGACCCAAAACGCACAACTGCTAAACCTCTTTGTGTTTGCAGGAGCCACTGACGTTGTCACTGAAACAGGTCTATACATCCTTCCTTCCTTTTGTCTCAAAAGAAGGGGCATCACTCATTGCCCTTGGTGATGCTCTTTGTGCTCATGTGTGATGCCTCGTGCCTCAGCGAAGTATCACGTATCCTAAGTCTCCACTAATGTTGTCTTTAAGTATCAGACAGTGGGGCTCACTGTCAGATTAAGGCCTTCATCTGTTGGCTGCAGCTTCACCTCCGAACACCTCATTAAACTGCACTCAGTGAACCAACTTTTGAAAAAACAAAAAAACAAAAACATGTTTATTGTTAGACAGCAAATGGTTAAGAAATCAGTACTGCTATAAAATTGGAACTTTAAGGCTTTTGCCTTTAATGGATAGGACAGTTGTTTTAGCGTGTAAGAAGGAGAAAGAGACATGTTGACATGTAGAAAAGGGCCATAGTTTGGGACTGAACCCCTCCTGTGGCCACTGCAGCAAGGCCCAACCAGGTGAGCTAATGTGCGCCAGCTGTTTAATGCTGTCCCCCTGTTTATATGGATTCATTTACAGCCAAGTCTTGTCCTTTCCAATATGGCTGCAATGTTCATGTATAATGCAGCAGCCAATCATCATCATCATCATCATCATCATCAATGATCGTCATCTACGTTTATATCTACGGTCACTGCCTTGCACGACAGCTGGATTCTCACGATATCATGAGATCACGTGGGAATCTTGGTTTGCCAAGATCATACATAAATCCAGCTTGTCACGCTTTGAGTAGGCCTAATGCATTTGTGTCAGTGTCTGGGATTGGAAGCAATCAGTATCTTATGAGGAGCTACTAGCAGGCATGGTTTAGGTTTGTGAGGTGACTCAGAGAGGCAACAGTTGGTTCAAAAAAAAAAAAAAAACAAAAGTGGCCGCAAAAGGTTTAGTATAGATGCTGCAATAGCATCAGTTATATCCAAACTCAAGAGTACTTCTTCATTGAAAGAAGAGCAAAGAACAGCAATGAAGCCTTTTCTTGATGGAAAAGATGTTTTCGCTCTTGTCCTGACTACTCCATGATAGCCAGTGATAGACAGATGAGTCATCCATTCCCCTGCCATGTAGCTGTTCTGTGTACCAAACCATATGGCACATCAGGTTAAGGCCAGCCACCAAGAAATGTGCCAGGCTTTGAAGCCATTTTTCATAGTGGCAAAACATTGGAATTACATCCCTCGCATGAGGCCATGTTGCCTAAAAAATACTTTATTTCTATAGGCTTACAAGGTAAAAGATCTAAATCAGTAGATATTTTATTTTTCTGTGTGTGTCTCAACCCCCCCAAAATTGGTCCAATAACATTTGGAAAATCTAGAAGAGCTGCACAGTTGAATAATCTCAACTGTGTTAAGTCAAAGTAGCCAGCTCAGCCAATGGAAGTCTTGAGTGCACCAGCTCTATGGGCAACACAGTGTGGAAGCAGTGTGATCATCAACATCATTTTATAGGCAACTTTTTTGGCCTCATACACCACTGAGCAAGTGTCATAAGAATGAGCAACTTTCACCTCCAACGCTGTAACCTTGTCTCTTTATACATCTATATGAACCCCCATGAAATCTCAACATGTTGATTTTATACTTCTCTTCTTGTGCAAAAAAGCACTAAAGACAACATTTTAATCAATGACATTGCTCTACACGTGGGTGTATTTTGTTACCTTTGTAAAGAGCAATGCTAGTTTCCCCTTGTTAACAGTCTTTATGCTAAGCTAAGCTAACGTGCTGCAGCTTCATATTTGACATACAGACAGACTAGGGAGTCTTTTTTCTGAGGAGGGAAGTGTGCAGTGCTCAGCAGTTTAATGGGCGCTGTGGGTGTTTGAACTTGTGATAGCCTATGGAGATAAGGAGCTTAGAGGGAACAGCATCCTGTGTGTTCTTCTTGGCTTTCTTGCATCCTGCTCTCTGGCTGACCCATCAAACATGTAGAAGACTCGCCATATGCTGTGACACAGATGAAAGCTTTTCAACTTTCTGGCTGAAAACATTTAAATAGATCAGCTCTGCTCACTTTCATTAACCAAACATATTGTAGCTGCAGTGTTCCTTGCCTTAAATATTCTAGAATCTGTTCCCCTCAGAAATGCGAATTGTATAAAACTTGATTTCTGTGACCACTAACAAGCAACCAAGAGGAACAGAAATATGAAGTGTCTGTTCCTACTTTTTCCACTGACATGTTTGTATCAGTTCATGCTGCATATAGTCAGAAAACATTCATAAATTTGGCAGAATGATGTGATAATGTTGGGAAACTGACACTTCTGACTATATACATGCAGAGCTGGTGAGGAATAGGCTACTTCCCAGCAAGTATTTGACAGATGGGGATGTGCAAGTGGGCGAAGTTAAAGCTAAATCAGAACAACATGTCCACAATATTCTATCATTGAGTGGTAAATATATGTATAGGAAATATTCATAGAAACTCTTCTGAACTCATATCAGAAAGACACTCTGTTCCTGGTATAATTAAACAGCACAGCTATAGGGACATTTACTTTTGGTTCTAGGTTCGTCATCATTGCACTAACATCCCTCTGAGATGATCCTTCCCCTAACTTTGTCTCCCCTCACTGTACTGTCTTTAAATAGCCATTAAACATGCTGGCCGAGGGCGGACGGGCTATGCAACTGATTCATAAGGCCCTGGTGTGAGTGTCTGGGCTTCACAGGCCCGCCCATGTTTCAAATGAAAACCAGCTATCATTATGTGAATTGCTGGGCTGTGGTTTTGAGGACAGATTAATTGGCTGTAATCTTATTACACTGTGGCTTGCTGCAGCCTTGACGACCCCCCACTGGCCTCCCCCTTAGCGCTGTCTACCTGCCTGCTGGCGTCATTGAACTCATACTGTAGTCTGCTGGCTTGGCGCACATAAGACATGCTGACAGACGAAAAGAGCAATTCAGTAATTGGAGATGAATTGTTTGTGATGCAGATTACCTTTCGCATATTCATCTGAACACATTTGTATCAATCTATAAAATGACTATGTCTGTTTATTCAGATTTTAATTTTCTCTTAATTCAGTCGTGACCCAGATTTCCTTCCTTTAAAATTTCGTTTCACTCCTTTAATTAAAGGTAGCCACATATTTACAATGTTATGTCAAATCCCTAGTTTTTGTTTTGTTTTCTAACTTTTTTGAAAGAGTTAATGAAAATCTCAGTAAGTCATTTATTTTCCATTATATTTCAATTTTTTTTTTTCCTGATATCTTGTTAATCTTGTTGCTTTCCTACAGGAAAAAGCACTCTGGGATCCCATGGGTGGTTAGAAGCCGAAGTTAAAGGGATTACTCTTGGCTGTCGAACACAGGAAGTTCTTGGAGCCAAGAGGGATCACCTGACTGGCGGTGGCCCAACACCTCTTCCTAGAGACAGCAGGACCTATCAGGATACATCAGCCCTGCTCTCACGGCTTGTTAATTCACCATGGAGCCAAGAAATCTTGCGTGAAACTGCACGGTTGTCTTGAAGGCAACTAGCTAAAGAGTTTGGCAGCACCTTTTGTGTGTTTTTGGAATACTGCCCTTGAGTGTGTGCTGCTGGTCCTTAGAAAGGAATTTATGCTGTCTGGGAGGACATTTTCCTGAGATTTTGCTGTTGACATGCTTTGCCCCACTACCTTTCAATTCAAAGCATATGACCTCCATTCATGGTCACAACAAAGCTAAGGCCTCAAGGGAGTGTCATTTGTCAAGGAATAATTTGGACTCAGGCCAAAAATGGCCAGAGACATCAATTCTCTGAGCCTCATGCCTCTTTCTGCAAGACACCAGCAATGGGTTGGAGCTACTCTGGGGTGTATCCTCCCCTTCTTCCCTCTACGTTCTCTAATTTGCTACTACTTCCTGTCATGTGCTGCAGCAACAGGAAGCATGCCTGGCATAGAATATGACTATGGCATTAGCCCCAAATTTGTTTGCACCCCAATTCCCCCAGAAGCAGACCCCAGCTGCTATTCCCCACCCAGTGTGCCCCATGGACCAACAAGTACTAATGGCCACACAAATGGCCACAATGGCAGTAGCCGGAGAGGCATGATGTCTGACGAAGCCAAAGCCACCATCTTACACCTGCGTGAGAGCCTTGTGAGGCAAAAGGAGACCATCCTTGACCAGCGGGAGACCATCAGGGAGCTGACAGCCAAACTCACCTTGTGTGAAGGCTTTGGTGGTCACCATAGCACTGATCACCATGACAGCAATCACCACGACAACCATCATGATACCCATCATGATAATCATCATGACGGCCACCATGATGACCATCACGGTCATCACAGCAACCACCATTCACCCTCATCTTCACACCACGGGCCTTCAGCATATCACAGCAGCGATCACCACTACCCCCACGGCAGCCACAGGTCCGACCCCCACCACAGGAAGGGCTCCTCATATGGAAAGCACAGCTCCTTCTCCCCTGAACAGACAGGCAAAACACTGCAGACTCTGAAGGAGAGGCTGGAGAGCTTACAGGTGAGTACAAAGATCCACAATGCATGCTCAGAAACAGAACATTTTGTGTCACCGGTGGGGATTAACCACTTAACAACCAAAACTGGCAAGTTTTGACCAATGCCAGGAAATATATGCACTGATGGATGGATATTTTTGAGGTTTGGAGCTCCACCATTTTGGTAGCTTGTGCCAACACATTCTCAGTCCCAACTTAACAAATACCAACACTTATCAGTGGCCCTATGTATCAAACTTCGAAGCTCTGAGTACCCGCTAATGTCAGTTTTGGATGCTCTGGGAAAACAGTCAGTTTTAACTTGTTACATGCATGGTGTCTTTTTTAAATAAACTTAGGTATTGACAGGGATTGAACTGTTTAAGAGCTTAATTCTGCTAGGCCATGTTGGAGATAACTATTCAAGACTAATTTAAAGGGGACTTTGTGCAGCAGTTGTATGACAACGGAATGTAAATGAAAACATCTTGTGTAACTGGCAGAGTGTGTCCATGTTCCCTCAGCCCTGTGTTCACACATATCAGCACCTCGGCCAATGACATAATGTTTTATTAATCTGTTTGTATGTTTGTTTGTTTGTTTGTGTCTCTGTTAGTCTTAGCATTATTTCTCAAAAAGTTATAGACATCTTATCATATGGGCAACCCTAACTTATAACCCAGTTATAGAAGTACCAGCTCTGATGCTTAGGGAAAATAAGACTCGGGGAACACTGGGCATTATTTGGGATGGAAAAAAGTTCACAAGGGAACATAGGGCTGAGGGAACACAGGGCCTAATATTGGATGTAAAAAAGTTAATCAGGGAACATGGGTCTAAAAGAACATAGGGCATAATTTGAAATGGAAACAGTTCATGGGGGAACACTGGGCTGAGAAAATGTAAGGCCTGATTGGGGATGAAAAAAGTTCAAGGAGAAACAGGACTGTGGGAACATAGGGCCTAATTGGAATGAAAAAAAGTTCAAAAGGGAGCATAGGGCTGAGGGAACGTAGAACCTGATTTGGAAGGAACATTGCGCTGAACTGTCACGGGAAGCTCTGAATTACAAAATAAGGAGCCACCAAGAGAGTTGAAGTATGTAGAAAGTTCTGAAAGAAAATAGGTCACAAGAAAGCAATCTATGGTCTGCCACAAGGTAATGTTTTTTTGTTAACTTATTTAACTGTATGTGGACCATTCAAAGAAGAAAAGACAAAGAAAAGTCCGCACTCTTCAGCTCCCTTTAGGTGCATTTATTCCACCATCCTGGAGTGACGTTTCGGGGCCACAGGTGCCCTCCTTCAGACTGAGAAATACAGCTGTAGAACGCCATTTTTAAAGCTCCAAACAGGTCACATGACCAATAAGACCGTGACAATACAAAATAGAAAAAATAAATAAATAAAAAATATATTTATAACACTATACACAGCACAAAAGAAAAAAACATCAGGCTGTGAGGCCATCATACTCAGTTGACTAAATGTACAGAGGCGCCTCTATGAAATATTGGATATTTAGGATGATAGAAAGATACATTTAAAAAAACAACAACAACAAAAAAAACAACAAATTATTGAGTTTACACCAATTTATCAGTGTCAATAACCCTGGGAAAGAACACGGTCAGGCATGTACATATAAACACACATAGTACACTGGAGGACACAGAATACAGCAGCACAGACAAGTATAGTTTAGTACCAAATATTTTGTAAGCAACTCAGAGTCCAACGACCATTCAAAGAAGACAAATGCCTAATATATTTTTTATCAAGATTACATTACTGCCCCGGGGTTCTGCTCTTTCTCAAGTTCAGTGATCCAAACTGACTCCCACAGATGCTGTTACCTTTTTTTTTTTTTTTTAGAAGAGTTTCTTCTTTTAACTATACAAGAACGCTGCAGGGATAGAAAGGAACAGGACTGTCTCCTATCTGAAGATATTCATATGGCTGTAATTAAACCTGTAATATTTCAGGTGAAAAGGGTAAACAAACTGTAAGAGCTCCCGAAGGAAGCCTGCACGATACGAACATTTTGACATGCTTAGTAATGTGTCTGCAAGGAGAGACTGAACAGTCTGCAGGGAGGCGGAAGCCTATCAAAGGTTTGACTTAATTGGGGTCATGTCTTGCGTCATTAAGTGTCACAAGCTCAGCCGCTGAATCAGCTGCCGGTGATGTCAGCTGCCAAAATACAGTAAGAAAGATATGATTCATAAAGACATGGTAACCTATAGGATGCTGTTTGTGTTCATGGCATTACAAGGCCATTTTTCATTAATAATTCATATTTTCAGTTTTAAAATATTTTGATTTCTAAACAATACTACTTTTAATTGGGTATCTATAGCTTTGGAATAAACACAAACATTTTAAGTGTCAAAAGTTGATGGAGATACATCTCGCGCACACATCAAGAACCATCCATCAGGCATTGTCTGACACACAGCACTTTTGGAGCTAATATCACAGCTGTTGGCTGGCCTGTTGTCTCAGAGCCATTGGAGGCTAATGTCCTCTCAGAGTTGTTCCGGCTCTCCATCTCTCTGTTGGATATCAGTGGCCAAGCCTGAGCTCACACAGGAAGCTGCTCTAAGATTAGCCCTCACCCCTGACCTAAAGCAACCCCTGTGTTCAACCATCACATGTTGGAGTGAAGCTTAGTGGAGATAGAGGGAAGGTACTAGCCTCTCTGAGAATCCTCTAGATCATCAGATCACAGTATTGTTATTTGTTATTTGGTCAATTTATTTATCCCTATCACCATGAGATTAAGGTGGAGTCAGTGATTCTGGAGAAAGATTGTTAATGTTTGAACTTAAAACCCAAACGAAATAGTGCTCCTTCAGGACCTCTTGTAATATCTCTGATGTTATTTCATTGCTATCATGGTGTAGCTCCATACCTCATGGACAAGGACATTAAAGAGAGAGAGTAGCCGGCATTTGTTTATTTCCCATTTACAGAGCCAGGGGTGTGTTAACCCCTAACCCTTACCCCCTAACCCACACACAGAACAGACAGCTCGCTGATTATAAGGAGATATTTGTTAAAATAACAAAAATGTATTGGCTTAGAATGGCCGACCGCACCTTAAGGGTCTATATCCACTGTGGAAACCACGTCAAGTAAGTTCACTTTGTATGCCAAAAAGATTGGGAACCATTAATCCAGATTTCTAAAAAACACTTTAAAAGTTAATTTCATTCAGCGTGAGCCCAACAAAGCACCAAATCAGTACTAACTGGAAGTGGCTCTCTCAAAATGTAGGTCTTTCTGAATTTGTAGACATTGCACAATGTGAGCTGTAAACTGTGTTGTAGCACCTACAACAGGAAATACCTGGGGTTTTGCTGTCTCACTTGTGTTACAACATTTAACGATGCTGGTGTCACATTGCAAGACTAAAAGCCTGCTGCCTGCTGGCCTGCGAAAGCCTCACTATCAGTGCAGGTGGTCTGAGGCTACACTCAGGGAAAGTGTTGCCAAAAATCCCCTCCAATCTCCCTCGAAGGTGTGAGACAAAACAAAGGCAGAGCCAGGATTTACTTTCCGTCACTCCCTCCTCTAACAGGATGTCTACGCCACCAGCCTCTGGCCACGCACCGAAGGGCGCTAGCCAGCCTCACCTTCAATTAGCTTCATCCTCCCTGACGAGGCTATTAATCGTGGCGTGCACTGGCAGGGAACAAAGCCGGATTTGCTGGTGAGGAAGACAAGGATGAGCAAGGGAGAGGAGGGGCGGAAACTATTCCCCTGCAAGTTTAAATGTCATTCCATAATTCTTTTTTATTCGCTGCAAATTTACTGCAAAGGACTTTAGACTCTTTAATGTAGTAATTTTCTTTAAGCTCAAAGCTTGTTAAATTTGATTCGTCATTCCTGACCTTGGAAAGTAGTGTTTAAAAAAAACAACACCATCTCATGGTCCACTTACTAGCTTTTTTGTGCCCTGCATCTTAATCAGCATATCATCAACATTGCTCATTTGTCAGGTCATTTTTAGGACTTCCTGTCCATGATGGCTTATAAGTGAAACACTAGAGTTCAACCTCAGTTTTACTTGAGCTGGAATTTCTTTGTGAAATTTATACTTTTTGTTTGTAACAGTCTAAACCAAGCAGTTTATGTATGTGTACAGTGTTTTTCTTATTTCTAAAACATTTAAACATGTATACATTTGACTTGTTTTCAATCAATATTTTGGTATACAAATTATTACTATTCAGAGATCTTTGCAGGATGTTGATGATGATTATAGTAAAGATGGTGGTGAAGATTTGATGATGATGAAAGTATTTCTGTGGTAGGAACTATCTACTGAACTATATAAAGACTAAGATAGCAATGGTGTGTTCAAAAAATAAATACTGCCAGTAACGCTTTATAATAACCATAATTAATAAATGGCAAATTAATAGTTAATATAACTTTAGTTTACAATGAAAATGATGATTAATAATGTTTATGACTTTCTAGTAATGCTATGATTTATGGTATTTTACCAACTGATTGTTGCACATGTAATAAAGTTTTTTATATACTAGTAGTAGTCGGACAGAACCACCAAACCAAAGCATGTGTATGTGACGACACGGGAATGACTCAATAATCAGTTATCTTTTTCCAAAGTTACATAAAACATTGTTAAGTATTGGTTTGTTAACAGTCTACAAACATTTAAAAACGTAACGGATGATTCTGATACCTTGTTATATGGTTAATAAACCACTCATTTAAGTTTAATTAATCATTATTATAAAGAGTCGGTAAATATATAGGATAAACTAGTATATGGAACATGTATGCCATTGCAACGTATCCTTATAGAATGGTTTATCTGATATCCTACAAATTACTACCCCACAAATACTACAAATAACTTAAAGTTACATATTTAACAAAAAGTTATGGAGATTAGGTTTAGGCAAGTAAAGTTACTGCAGTTAGAAAAGAAACGTGGCGAGGACGTACCTTAAAATTCACTGATGCTCCTAACACACATCGCGTGGGTAAAGTCCTGGTGGAAAGTCCATGCATTTGTGACCCATCTACCACCCCAACCTGCCTCCTTACAAGACCGCTCAGGATGGCTTCCTTATTTACTGCAGTCAGTGCACTGGTCACACAACCGTAGCCCTCCAGAATACATGGGTTATTCACGAATTGCTGGCTCAGGATTACGTGGGATAAGCATGAATTTGGGTGCATTACATTTTTTAGGAAAATGATAAGAACATCCTGGCAAATAGGTCCTTTAATTGCTTGACCAGTGGACATGTATACTTGTAACACCATTTTTAGATTTATTCTATAACATTCATGTGTTAACTGAAGCCTACAGAGCAGAGTCAGGGCCTGTTTTGCTTCACACTGTGAGAAATCCTGACTGATGTGTTTGTGCTTCTGCAGGCCAGGAACTCCTCCAGCTCTTACTCCAGCTCCCTGAGGGAACTCCTCCAGCGGAAGATCACCGCCCTCGAGGACCAGCTGCACAGCTACTACCGAGATCACCATGACTACGGTCACCATAACGATCACCATGATGACCACCACGATGACCATCACGGCAGCAGCCACCACAACGACCATCACGATGACCACCACGATGACCACCATGGCAACGGCCACCATGACGACCACCACAATGACAACCATGGTGCCGGTCACCATGATGACCACCACGATGACCACCACAGTAATGGTCACCATGACGACCACCATGACAGCCACCACAACAGCCACCACGGTAGCCACAGGAACAGTCATCGCAGCAGTCACTATAACCGCCATCACGATCACCACTACGACTGGCACCACAGCCGGCAACGTGGTCACTATGGTAACCATCACAGCACCCACCGTGATGACCATTATGATGACCACCATGATGATCATCACTATGACCACCACGGTCACCTTGATGATCACCATGGCAGCAGTCATCACGATGATCACCATGACTATTACCATGGACCTGGACACCATGATGACCACCATGATGACCACCATGATAATCATCATGGCTACGACCATCATGACAGCCACCATGGTAACGATCACCACCCACGAAGGCTTCCCAATGGCAGCAAGGAAACAACGTTGCGAGGCGCAGGGCACAGCAAACTGGAAACGGTGCTCAGCCAACTGCACCACGGCAACAATGACCACGGTACACAAAGCAACTGTACAGTGCTGTCTTCCATGTAACCGTAAACTTAGATGAGAGGCCACAGTTTACTTAAAAAATAATTACAAGTCAAAAATGAAACCTTGCAGGTCAGTTAACACTTATTATTGTCATCAACCGTAAGCTGGCCATTTTGGAAGGGTAAGGGGCCGGACACATGCTGCGTCTTAAACGACATGGTGAAATGCGAGGTCTGGCGCTCGGTGCTACTCTTGTGCCTTTTTGTGTCAGCTTTCAAGAACCTGGCGGCAGGCTGCGCCTGAGGTTGCTAAGCAACCTTAACAGGCAACGATCATAGCCTATTCACCTGAAATCCTGAGTGCAGAGATGATCTTCGTCCAGACGCTGTTTATAAGTGTGTGGTGCTATCATACGTCTTAAGCTCTGGCAGCCCTGCACTACATTGAAAACAATGAATTTGAGGGCACAAAATACGTGGCATGTGTACGGCCCCTTAGAGTGCTACTCACTGACTGTCTACTGCGTCAAAAAGAACTGCTGAACTAACACAAAACACAACACAGTGAATAAAGTTCAAAACACCAAATGTAGCATATAAGGCCTACAGTCAGACACGAAGGTAGAGTAACACCAGAGATCATTAGATTCATTCTGCACAATTAGCAAAATTTTATTAGCATTTAGTTAGCATAACATTGGCTAGCTTGTTTTTGTGCGGATGATTGTGCAGATGGCATGTGGCTTGTAGATCTGACGGTCCTTTACCTGCCTGCTGAACATGGACCTCAAAACAATAACATTTTTTAAATTGCTGACAGGTAGAGACACTAACGCCAAACACCAGATATACAGCAGAGACATGTAGCATTAATGGTGGCAAGCTGTCAAAGTTCTTTGACCATTCTATATCTTCTTATCTAACTTGCATTTTGTGGAATTAATATTAATGACAGAACACTTTGTTTCTTTGAACAGCAGTGCCAGATTGCATATACAGTAGTAACTCCAGCAATGAATGACCTCAGTCTAAATTCTGCACCCTCCGTCTCACCAGGAATCCACAAGAAGCTAAAGAGTCCCAGTGCTTTCCTGCTCGACTTTCCCATGAAGACTAACTACATGTACGCCAGGATGAAGCGGTCGGTTGTCAACGAGATCTTTGCCATGACCATCTGCCTGTGGCTGAAGGCAGGTGCTGGTCCAGGCCTCGGTACTCCCTTCTCCTATGCTGTAGCTGGACAAGCCAATGAGTTGGTGCTCATCGAATGGGGCAGCAACCCCATGGAGCTGCTAATCAACGACAAGGTAAAAGCAATAAAAGAAAAGTATGTAAATGCTGAGAAGCACAGATTTGGACACCAAAACCCTTTGTTGAGGCTTTTACAAATGAAATTATTAAGTTGACACATATCTCCTTTGTGTGTGGTGGTTCCAGCTGATTCTGGTACAGAAACAGTGGTGCTACTGTGTATAAAAGGATTAAAGACTAAGAATCCGCTATGAAGTTGTTAGAAGGGGATTTTCCAGTCAAAAAGCTGCTTCTCTGGGCTTTAGGAAACCCATGCAGTTCTCACAACCTTGCCCCAAAGTTTGCGAATTCTTCACACAGTGAGGTGTGATAGTCACAGCTTAGACTGACAGACTGTGGAGTGGAGGTCAGAGGTACAAGGAGAGGACAGGGACTTCAGACTCAGCATATTTGCCATTTCACGTTCTAAGTAACTTGTTAAGGCCTTTGTTCACGTCCATATTTTTTTTGTCAGAAATAGCACATATTTAAAATAAACAAGACCTCACATTGTGTCAGTTACAGTTGCACTCATCAAAAGTCTTTAGAGAGTCATCTGACCAAGAGGCAATGCAAAAAAACCCAAAACAAAACAGAAGAACAGGGCACATAGTGTCATTTCATAACTCAGATAGCCTACTTTCAGCAGGTTAGACGGTAATACTCAGGTGGATGATAATGATGAGGAGGAGGATGTCACAGATTAATCGACCTGTTGCTGCGCTTCCAGCGAGTTTTTAGTCACCAAATGTGGGTATCTTTTAGCGACCCATAGTGTCACAAAAAAGTTGTTGTCTTTTACCAAGACACCTGGTTAAGACATTTTTAGCTGAAATTTCACTGCTAAAGTTATGGAAATTTGAGATTTCAAAGCAGGTAATGTTTCCGAAAAGGTTACTTATCTTTGTATTTGCATCCAACATGTTCTTATCCCAAGTTGTCACATCGCTGCTTTGTCCGTATATTACTCGCTAGGTATCCTCCTGCGTCTGCTGTTGACATTCCGGGATGCTGCAAGCAACATCAGGACATCAACAAAAGCATGTGGTTAGGTTTAGAAAAAAAAATGATCATGGTTTGGCTCTCCATTCATAGGGGAAGTGAACACTGGGGTCTTAGATGAAAGTTTGTTGGACCCAACCACCACCCCTTCCACCCGCCCTATAGGTATTTTCCAACTCCTTGTGTTACATCGTCAGCAGCAGCACTTCAAACTGATGCTGTCCTGTGGCGTATCATACTGCCAAAATAAGTGCCATCTGGCTGACTGGCAATGTATTATAACACCATGAAAGGTGGCATTTGGCGTCAGGTGTTTGAGGCTGAAATCACAGACAAAGCAGCGGTACTTGACGACTTCGGAATGAGAACGAGCTAGTGCATCAAAGCTTGAAGATTTTGCAGAAAGGGCCTTCTTATTTTCTTGATTCTTGGCACTTTATGTTTATGACCTTGTACACAGATTGCTGACACACAAATTATTCAATTATTCTATTAGCCTCCTAATCTTTCATTCTCCGAAAAGCTGATAACAGAAGGCAGACACTTGTCTTCTTCCCCTCCTGGCCGCAGCACTGTGAGCAGTTAGCTCAACAAACAAATCAACAAAGCAATTAATCTGATTATCGTAATTGATTGGCCTAATTATCTGTAGGAGTAACAATACCAGGAGAGATAAACTGTCATGTTCACTTTCTTCTAGTCACTAGACACTTGGCCATCATCAAACTGATCAGTGACACAGAATGCAGATTAATCTCAGTGTGCAATTAATTTTAGGAGTTTATGAGATTTTCATATTGTACTAATCCACTTTTCCTACACCCACTGTCATCCAATAGAGGTTTGCCAAGGAAATTTGTTTCTACAATGTCACTGTGATGTTTTGGGAAAAGAGGCGACAGTGTTTGTGCTATCTCTTTCCTGACTAAACAAGGAAAAATCCTTCTGTTTGGATGCTCATATATGATTAAATCAGAGATTTAATTCTTATTAATCAGGGTGGAGTCTGCACTTTAATCAGGATGGTCAGGTCCAGCCTCATCCTCACCTTTTACGGTATGTCTGTCTCTGCCACCTGTCTGTCTTTCTCCACCTGTGTGTTTAGGCGGTGACATTGCCCATAACCATGACAGATGGGAAGTGGCATCATGTGTGCATGACATGGACGACACGGGACGGTGTCTGGGAGGCCTACCAGGACGGGGTGAAGAAAGGCTCAGGTCAAAACCTGTCAGCCTGGCACCCCATCAAACCAGGAGGGATCTTCATCCTGGGCCAGGAGCAGGTAAGACATTAAGCATGCTTTCTGACAGAGATCCAGTATGCATAAAAACTGTTTGCCATGCACAGACAACGTAGAAAGCAAGAATTTTAAAAAGATTGGTGATACAAATTGTTGCCATAGTGTCAGGTCAATTTAGCTATAACTTTAGTTTTATAACTTTATGAAGTCTAGAGTTCGATCTTAAGTCAGTAATCTGTAGCCCTTTTTAGATAGGAACTGTGCAAATTTGAAGGAAAGCCCAATCAGTCTTTTTTCAGCATTGGCAGTATAAAAACAAAATCGGGGAGTGCCTACCTACTTTTGTTCATACAGAATGCGCCTTTTTCTGTGCAATGGGGGACGTGAGCAACTAACAAAATCTGTAGTTCAGCATGTGACGTAAACAGTGACAGCTTATCCTTTGGCAGTTCTCTCATAAGTCAGCCCGTTCTTCACCGTCCCTGTCATTTGACGATTAATGGTCTCTTCATTTGCGAGGACAAGGAGGGCGCGCAATTCCTTGTCTCCCCAGTTGCTCATCTTTACAGTGTCTGTCAGGTTTGCGTTTCCCTCTTGCTACTAGCTGCTCATTCCTGCTATCAGCTGTTTCCTGTTTATCCACCGCTAGTGGGTCGCATGTGCAGTGTCATCAACAGCTCCTCCCACAAGTCCTCAACAGTCCCTCCTGTTGCGGAAGGCTGCCTCGGTCTGTTTAAACTAAAAGGGTTCTGCCCATATGACTACCCTACGAGGCGGAAAATTGGGCACCTCGGATCAACTCACCAATCCGGCTCTGTGTGTCTAAACGCTCACAGCTTGCCGGCAAAATGCTCCAACATTCGCTGAAAATCTGGTAGTGAAAAAGGGCTTCTGTTTTATAGGGACAGTTCGCCCCCAAATCAAAAACCCATCTTTTTCCTCTAGTGCTATTTATCAGGCTAGATTGTTTTGGTGTGATTTCGAGATATTAGCCGTAGAGATGTCTGCCTTTTCTTCAGTATAATACCTTGGGCTCTTCTGTTGCCTGCGACTGTTTTTTTTCCCAAGAATCAGTGTGAAAATTGGAAAGACAATCTTGGGAGACAGGCAATTCAACTGGCACTTATCTAGTCACAAGCTTATTTAGTTTTTGTCACTTGTAGCCTGCAGCTGTCGACAATTAAAATCAAATTTAGCCAATGTAGGGTTAGGGTTAGGGTTTAGGGTTAGCCAATATAGGGCTACAGGCACAGGCTCACCTTTGGTGGGGTGTATTTCCACGAGCTTCACATTGTTGTGCTGTTGATCATAAAAGGTGTTTCAGGAGGTTTGAGGTTGTGTTTTTCACACACATTTTTCCCCTTTGTTAAAATCAATGTCGTGGGAACATTTCCAGTGGCTGAATGTAGTAAGTAAAGTAAGCATTTCCATCTTCCAAGCTAGCTTCATGCTTAGTGATGTGCATGCATACAAATACGAAAATGAATCCAGGGATGTGGTTGTTTGTTGCATTTCAAATCAATAGGGGCATGACAACAAAAGTACGGTTAAATACTGTCAGTAATTAATTATGCTACTTGTTAGTGGACGTTAGGTCAGTGGTACTAGTTGAGCTGGTAGAAGGTGCATGCTTTCATTGGTGCAGTGATATGTTTGGTAGGTGTAGTCTGGAAGAAAGAAAATATGTCCTGCATGGTCTGCTCACAAGGGTCTGTGGATTATCTTGAGGAACTGGGTCATGATTTCTTAAAAGAATCATTGCTGTTGAATTTTTTAAATGTATTTTTTTGGCACTTTGAGCACCACAAGCCAGGTGCTATGTAATTGCATTATATGGGAAAGAAGGCAGACCTCTCTGCCGCCAATATCTCCAACACTCAGCAACTCACACCAAAACAATCTACAGTGATGAACAGCTTTTTGTGTTGAGTTGTTCCTTTAAGATTTGGTCCATCCAACATTTTAAGTCTTGACCTGTTCTTTACTCATCCTCACAGGACACAATGGGAGGCCGCTTTGACGTCACTCAATCCTTCATTGGAGAGTTGTCTGATCTCCAGTTCTGGTCCAGAGTCCTGACGCCCAGTGAGATCTACGGCCAGGCGACCTGCGGAGGCCACCTCATTGGTGATGTCATCTCCTGGTCCGATGAAGCCGTGGAGCTGCATGGAGGGCTCACTGAGCTTCCCTTTGACCCCTGCCACTAAGGATTGACACTCCAGTCCCACACCCAGAGCTGTAACATCATCAACCCAACATTTTCTACTACGTGTTCCCATCAGAAGTAGTTGAAGAGCAGGAAAATGTTTTGTCATGGATTAAAGATGGGGATTTATCTCATTGCTTGCTCACATTGCAAGCTCAGCCATGAGCAACAGACAAAGCAGGAGTTACTTTGCTTTTTCTATATATTTGCCATTCCCATCCGATCTTTCTGCCTTCTCCACCTACACCCTCACTTCTTCGCTCTGACGCTCTCAGCAGGACGACTCTGAAGGCTCCAAAGAGCGCAGGGCTTTGGATTTACCGGCTGTGTGGTCATGACTACGGCCACTCTGAGGGATCCAACACACATAATAGGATTTCATTCCATCAGCACAGGTCCAAAGGTTGCTTGTTGCCATCAGCTCGCCTGCACTAGCTCATTTTGTTTGGTATGTGAGCAACATAGACATTACAGGAGGTGAAAGAGTGGCTAAAAGGCAATGGATACAAATAAAGCCACATAGAGACCTGAACCTAGATGACTCATACATGTTGCTAAAGTATCGAATATCAGCTCATTGCTTTGTGGAGATAAAGGTTGTGGGACGTTTTTTTCAACGTAGGTTTGTAAAATTTGGCACAATCTACTGGTGTTGATTTTGCACAGTGAGATTTTGGTGGACTGTTTTATACTAGTATTTCATATTGAAAACTTTACAACAGACATTTTTTTTGTAGAAATAAAACAGAATTTGCTTTTGTGGCATTCAAAAAAAATCGAATCAATTTGTTTTGTGTTCTTCATGAGCATAATGATGTTTTAAATCTGAAAGAATCCGCTGTGTCTGTCTGTAAGTGGATCTGCTTCTCTGTTCAAAAGTCAGCGGTTACATAAGAACACCATGGCTCAATGTCAGACATGACATGTTACAGCCACGGGCCACATGACTGCACCAGCACAGTGTTAACTCAACAGGTCACAGCGGTAATGCAGATTTCTCTTCGGCAACTGGTGGCTTACAGTGGGATTTACCCATGGACAACTGATCTGATCCTGCCTATTTCCAACCAGCTCAAACCACATGGCAGAGTGAGACACACACACACACACACACTTGCACAAGTTCAGAGAAGATAAAGAGGTACAAGAAGACATTACTGATCTCTGTTTGTAGCTGCACCTTCATGTTTTTATAACAAAAGAGTTTTTGTACATGTAAATTATATCAGATAGTATGTTTTTAAATTATTAAAACATTTATTATGGCATTCCTCACATTGTAAATAAGTACATAGCACTTTCTCAACCCCGTGTTAACCCTGTGGTTGTTTGTAAAGCACATCTTCAGGTGTAAATGGTTTATTTTTTGTCTATTACAACCCCACTCCCTCTAAGTTAAACTTAGAGAGGATGAACTCTCTTTCTTGATAGTAAAAAGGGGTATCTGTTGTTGCCATGGTAATAGCATCTCTCAGCATCAGGACCACATCGTCGCACTACAGCAGTAAATATCTGCAAAATGTTTCCTCGACTGTAATGCCAAGACGAGCAGCACTTTAAAACCATGTTCCTGTTTTCCTCTCATGATAGTGGGCCAAATGCACGTGACGTTTGTTTTGTATGTTTCTTCTGTCTCTGTGATATAGACCTCAGTTTATACACCACCTCCATCTAACAAACTGTGTAGTTTGTAAGCTGAATGTTGACAAATGACATGTAAAAATAAGATATACAACTTCACGCTTAAAGACTTGCTTATTCTCGCCTTTGGTGTACACTTTAATGTATATTAGGTTGGTTTTTTTTGTTATCTTTATTCTTGTGTCTTTGCCTGTAAATATTAAATGTATTACAGTGTATTCAGTATACAGTCCCTCCCTTGTGTGTAAGCCAAAACTATAAACTGAATTGTTAAACTTGAAAGAGGAAGAAAATGCACTGTAACTGCTGTCAAATATTTGTAAAGATGTTGGGATTTTGAATAAATCTACTTAAAATATTTTATGAATTCAAACCAGACTACAAATTATTTTCCATAGTTTTTTACAGTGTTATCTATAGTATGCACATGTTGGATTATCTTGTGACTGACACATTTCAATTAACAATTCTAGCGGGTCAGCCAGTCACCAGAATAAGTGCATTATACGTTTCGGCAAACTATGAATCAAAACATTTGTATGTTATTATGTAGCGTTGAAGCTTTACATTTCTTTATGTTCAGACAACACTGTGGTTAATGTGTGATTAGTTATGGGCCTAAAAACCACTTGGTTATGGTTAGGATCATGTTTTGGCTTATAATACCCATTTTTAGTGGCTCGGCAGGAAACACAGCGATGTCTCGGTGGCACCATACCAACAGGAAATGTGGCAACATCTCAGTGAAAAAATATCCACTTTTCATGTCACTGTCTTGGCAGGAAATGCAGCAATGTCTTGGTGCCAAAAT
Organism: Epinephelus fuscoguttatus; assembly: GCF_011397635.1. Classification (NCBI taxonomy): domain Eukaryota; kingdom Metazoa; phylum Chordata; class Actinopteri; order Perciformes; family Serranidae; genus Epinephelus; species Epinephelus fuscoguttatus. The sequence goes on along the minus strand of NC_064768.1, from coordinate 10,212,075 downwards.
AACTGCTTTTCGTGCCACCATAACAGCAGGAAATGTAGCAACATTTCAGTAGAAAACAACTGCTTTTGTGGCACTATCCTGGCAGGAAACGCCACAAAGTCTCATGGTGTGTCTCAAATCACATACTTCCGTTAGTACACTTCTATGTAGTGTACTGTGTGCACTATGTACTCATTGGCGTAGTGCCGTCGTGCACTCACCGGAAAGGACGACTGCAAATTAGCTAGTTAGCAAACTAGCATTAGCATTCGCGTTACCGGTCGCGGTACCAAATCATTACAGACTGCTAAATTAACCCAATAAACATACTGCTGGCTTATACCCGACAACAGTATAGTGGTGCTTAGTGCAAAAAACACATGTATTTGTACAATGCAGCGTTCACGGTCGCAATTTCCAGTTTTAAAAGTGCTCCCTCCCTTTCCGCTATGTAGCCAAGATGGCGACCATTGAGGGCGAGAAGTGTCCATAGTTCCACACTGAACTTTTTGACCGTTTTGAGTGCACCATCCAGGTACTCATAGTGCACTGCATTTTTCCATACTTCTCAGTGTGAACGCACTTATGCACTCAAAATAGTAAGTGTAAGTACAGAAGTACACGATCTGAGACACAGCATCAGTAGAAACAAATCGCTTTTCAGGGCACTATCTTGGCTGGAAACACAGCATCAGAAGGTATCAACATTTTCTTCTAGCAACCTGGCCAAGCAGGTTGATCCAGCCTTGATTTAAAACTCAAGTGCAGCTCTCGAATAGGTAGAGTGCCAGTGTGAATGTCTGTGTGTTACTTTTATGAATTACAGTATTCATCAACAACATTTTACAGTATCACAGAAAAGAAGAACAGATGGTGATGGGGACTTCCATTATGGCTATAGGTGCGCACCAGCTGCTGAACTCTCCCAGCTTGTTTGGTTATCAGTTGTGTTTTGCATGCAGCTGCAGAGGAGCCAGTGTTTTCATATGTGAGATATCACACTCACCAACCATAGGAACACAGGGCTGGCGTTTTGTTCCTGCTTTTAGAAAATAAATTATTTTAGGGATTAAAACGACATAAGAGAAACAGCTGACGCAAAGCAGTTATATTTTAATTTACTGAAACAAAAGCTTTGTGCCTGTTGAACTCTTGGATCAAATAATGGGAGTAAACAATGGATCAGCTCTGCTGGAGGAGAAACAACAGGAAACATCTACAGATGAAAGTAATTTTTTCATTTTTCCAAAGTGTTTCTTGTTACAGGAATGTGTATGCATTTAAACTTCAAGTGTTAATCACTTTAAAATACATTTAAACATGTTTTTCTTCATAAAAGTGTGATCTTAATACAGCAAATTAGGGACTTTTGACCTTACACAAAGATCAAGTGAGTTTTTGGAGTGTTTTAATTTCCATGTTTCATATTTTACACTGTTTCACTTTAAAATCAATTACATGCACGGACTGTGTCAAGTGGCTTTTAGAAGAACACTGTCGAGTTTTACGTATTATCACATTAACTGATAATTCTATTAATGAGCTGCTCGTTCTGCGTTGAGGATGCATGATGAGTTTAAAGGTTCTGTTCCAAACAACAGTTATAGTGTCCACTTATCCTCAGTGATGCCTGGCCATGCAGATAGTTCCAGCTTTATTTATTATTTGCAGTGCTTTCCCTACTGTTAAAGTGAATGTTATTAGATGTGTTGAAAGAATCAAAATGACATTTAAATTTTCCTTACAGAATCAGTGTGCCAGTTACTTACGTTAACCAGCAAACCTCACTGTGGGGAGGCAGCTGAAGTCTCAGCAACATTCTCAACACCTCAGCAAATAAAACTGAAACTATCAGCATGGCTGGATTCCGGTGGAGGTACGTAGGAAAATCAAATGTGCCAGTGCATTAGGTATATCTGCAGAATCAGATACAACAAGCTCATATGTATTAAAATCACATTTTATTATAACGCAGCCTTGTGCAACAATACAGGCTCAGCCTCATACAGATTCACTGTTGGGCTGATTTAAATGACCCTTTGTGTGAATTTGTAGTGCTGTGATAAATCAACACCAGCTGAATAACAGTCCATGTAAAGCTGAAGTGTTGTTTTTTTGTTGTTGTCTCTCAGGCTGGTTGAGTCAGTACAGACAGCTGGCTCATTACTTCTCTCTGCTCTGCTTTCTGCTCATCATCATCACTCTGCTCCAGACTCTCTGCTGTGAGTATGATACTTTGACTTTTTGATAGGCAAAGAGGCAAAGTCCCTCCCCTTCTGCTGGACCACCATGGGACCTTATTTTTTTTGTGTAAACCCTCACTGAATGAATATTCCCCACGTAAACTACATGGAAAGACTTTAATTCTGAATGATTTCATTCAGATTTAATTCATTCCAAATGAGAAGCCATCATGTAACTGCATCCAATGACACAAAATAGTGTTTAAATTTGAATTGTTCCATGAATCACAGATACAGTGTTGTTGTAATAATAAGACACAACATGCTCACTCACAATTAAACCTTTAGGACTGGGTGCTGAATCCTTAATATAAGTAATAATAAAGTAAAAAACATTTTACAGACGCCCTTCTTCAACATTCTGGCAATGTCACAAACAGTGTACACAGGGGTTAATTATAGGTAACCACAAATAACACAACAAGTACACCCGAGCAATGGGGAGCCAAAACCTTTCATGACACAGAATCTTATGGATTAGAGCACTTACACGTGCAACAACACAAATATGTTCACTTCATTAAAAAACATGAATATATTGTTCACTTCATAAAAAACACACAAATGAATTCTCCAAATTTATCCAGCTAGGTTTGAGGGTATCAAGAAGATGTAGCCATTATGCCTCCCTCTGGAGAAGGATTTTGTCTCTATTACCACTCCGTAGCATCTTCACTTTCTCAATGCCCATGTAATGAAATGTACTTAAGCTATGGTTCTGACAGTTGATGTACTTAGATATGATCTTTGTCAACTTAAAGTCAAGAAAGTTACCATTTGTTGTAAAAGTGTTGAAGTGTAAGACTGAAATGTAATACCTAATTAGAAAGACTATACGTCATGACTTACAGTGCACTAGTGATGTGATTTGGAGCCAGAGTCTGCGCATCTTCCAATTGACCAATAGCAAGTCATGTCATCAAACTCCCTTTTAATAGCATCAATAACTGATTAAAGCCAAACTTACCAGAAAAACAAACATTTGAACAAACATCAGCAGCATTGTTTCACTTTCACTTCGGCTTATTGTTTAACAGTGGCCAGCAGTGTCAGGGGGAAATACGGCGGGACAAGAATGAAAGATAAGGCAGTGGAAGTTCGAGTAGGGTGGGTGGGAGTAAGGCTGGATAGGTCCAACAACCACCAACACCGGTATTTGCTTCCCATAAGACTGTAAAGCCAAACCCTATTCTTTTTTCCTAAACCCAACCGCATGCTTTTGTTGCCTAAACCCAACCATGGGCATGTGTTGGCAAAAGGTAACCACATGCATTTGTTGTTGAAGAAAAAAACATCAATTTGAGGTGTTGTACTGATATTTAATTTGAAAGAGACTGTATGTAAACTGTACATTTCCTGTGAAAATAGATGTGTATTTTGAGAAAAGACTTGTAACAGGAAAAAAAAAAATTGATACAGCATCCCAGAACTTCAACCACCAACGCACCCAGGGTACCTTGCACGTCATATCTGGACGTGGAAAGTCCATGACCAAACATCAATATGTGACAAGGTCAGAGTGAGAATGTGTTGACATCAGCATGATAGGAATAACCTAAAAGCTCCTTCTACACACTGTTTATTTCTGCTGTAAAGTTGCCAATTTTAACATGAGTCTACAAGGATTAACCTGCTCTTAGAGCCAGCCTCATGTGGCCATTTGAGGAACTGCAGTTTTTGACACCTTTGCATTGGCTTTATTTTATAACCCTGGAAGTTACTGTTTAGTTCCGAGTAAAGATGTACATATTTAAAAGTGGCTCCCAGATATGTATTTATTCTTTTGTTGGTTGGTTGTTTTTTTGTTTGTTTGTTTGTTTTTATGTCACAGTGAATTCTTAAAACAGCTGATCACCGTAGTTTTTAGGTGTTAGTCACTGAGACAGGAGGAAATAGTGCATTTGTGGGGACTATTTTCAGTGACGGGCAGCAGGATGGTGTGTGTGTGTGTGTGTGTTTATGTTAATGAAGGAATGTGTCACCCAATGCAACAGTGTGGCTCACTGATGTGTTTCTAATAGATTTTGGACAACATTGCAGAGGAAGAGGACTTATCATGCTTTGACCAAGCAGACAGTATTTATTAGGAGGATTGCATCATTGTTTGTTTTGGTCTTTTCTTTAGATTATGAGAAAAATTTCTTGAGATATATTCTATGAATTTGACAGCAGCCATGAGCTGCTTATGCCGTCATCTTTGCTTTAAAAAATCCAGAATATTCTTTACTGTTGTGCCAGCAGCTGACATTTTGTCAAAAATTAAGACGTCATTCTTTTTACATCTTATTTTAGATTCTTCATTTGAACGTTTACCGAGAGGATTAACTCTTCATGTTTCCTCTGAATGGAGTCATCTTATTTTTTGTACCTCTGTCAGTCTGCTTTGTTTTCTCCCCGACACATCCTTTATTAGCCAGTATCCATGGAAACAGGTGATGGGACATTGTGTATGTAATTTTCTGTCTTTGTGGTGTGTGTGTGTGTGTGTGTGTGTGTGTGTGTGTGTGTGTGCGCGCGCGCGTGTGTGTGTGTGTCTGTTTGATGTCACAGTGGTTCAGATCACCTTGGTGTTCCAGTCGCAATCAACCCTGCAGGAGACCAAACTGAGAGATTTGACACACAGCCTGGAGAAGCTTAACCAGTCATATAACCTCCTGTTCTCCCAGTATCCAGCTCTGAACCAGTATTGCCCAGTCAGTAACTCCACCACTAGTGGTAAGTTTGTGTGGATGGGCTCTTGGAGTCAGGGTTAATGAGGGCCCCAAGATTTAGACAATTAGTCTGGTCCTTAAAGGACTGTTTACGGGTTTGACTTTTCGAGTTAAGTTATAGCGCACTCACCAGAGGAAAAGTTTGACATAGTACATTTCTGCAAATCACACATTCGTTACATTTCAGACATATCATGTTTCTAAATTGAAATAGTACCAGGAGGTGGACAGGATGACTGATGGCTTGTCACCTGGGCGAGACACCTGCCAAGCTGCAGACCACTGTTTGAGACCCAAACCCAGTTGTTTTATAGCGAGTCATTGCTGTGTTTCCCAACCAAACATGAGTGTTTTCTAGTAACCTGTTTTTCCAGCAGTAAAAGTGCCAGGAAACATGGTTGTTTTTTAGCAAGACTTTGTTGCATTTCCAGTCACGATTGTGCCATTAAGAGCGCCTTTCTTTAAGCCAAAACATGATCTTTTCCTAACCATAACCGAGTGTTTATATCACTACATCAAAGAAAGATAGAAAGAAATAAAGAAAAGAAAGTAAAAGTAAGGATGACAACAAGTCAAATACAAGAATGACCTCAGGAGACTACCTGAAAATCAGTGTGGTATTTGTTGTCAGTGTTGACTTTCCAATCCTTTCATAGAATCAGACGTGCACCTGCAGATTGAACACAAGGAATTATTTGCAGAAAACCGTTTGACCCAGCGGCTCTGATCTGCATAGTGATTTGCAAAAGTACACAAACCACAAACAGCTAAGGCACAATGTCATCTGCTGCACCATGTCAGCTGCTTCATTTTGGATGCAGATAACAAGAATTCTCTCTCTCTCTCACTATAACCGCCCGCTGTAGTGGACGTTAGCCATCCATTGTTTGGAGCACTACAGTTTTCCATTCACCCCTAAAATAATGATGTAATCTGCACATGTATATGAACATTAGGTCTTACCAAGTAGACCTAATGGCATCCTGAGCAGAGAATGTAGTCATGCTATCTCTCCGTGTTTAGTAATGACAGCTTCTGTGTGGATTGTTTAAGCCTGTCTGGCAGGGTCTGCATGTTAAGGAATGTGTGTGCACCATTGGCTAGCTCATCATTGTTGCTTTGCACTGCGTTCATCAAGTACTTAGCATTGATATCGGTCAAGCTGTGAAGCTAATTTTACAATGTCCAAACCAGGCTCACAAAAACACCATTTAGTCTTGCTTCCAGTTTTGCCCAGTGGCCACTCATAGTACTGAATCCCCGAATGAGCAAAAAAAAGCATTTTCCCCATAGACCACTATTGTAAAAGAGACATCTGTGAAAGCTGTTGACAAGCCACCTTAAACTGTAAACAAGTTCAGTTATGACCCTTTCTATTACACATTTTGTGTGCATGTGGGTTTAATATTTGTAGAACTTTCCCTGAACAGAAAAAAGCAATTTCAGCATATGTGATGTCGTCATAATGTAAAGCCTATGAGCCGAGCAGGAACTCGCAGGCATGGCCAGCAGGAGAAACACATATTCAGTGGGCCATACACTGTGGAAGTAAACCGGAAGCTAAAAACTGTTTTTTGGGATATGCACCAGGCAAGCAACCTCATTGGAATGAGTCAGCGTCATATTGGAGTTTGGTATCTAGGTATTATTATACATCCATGGCCCAAACGGTGGAATTACAGCTTCTGGTTTTGTCATGTGATGCCACTTGACCCAAAAAGACTTTTATCACCAGTAACGGCATCCCGTAACATACCCAAGACTATGGCCCAACAGCTGATGAAACATCATGTCCAACTTCTGGTCTACTCCCAGCATGACCCATGAGTAAGCAGCTCAACTTTGAGCCAATGAACCCTTTTAGCATTGTTGACAGTGTTACCACCAAGAGCAGTGTCAACACAGCTAGCAGTGCTAACATATTAAACAATGCTGCAAGGGTTTTCAGAATAAACTATAAACAAACATATTCAGCAGGGTGACCTGGGGGGAGACCAGCAGCAATGCGTTCCACTGGGATGGCATTAAAAGCTGTAATTGTTGAATGAGCGGTGCCACAAGCTAACGTTAGCTTCTGTCTGACCTGGTTGGTTCACAGTGCAGAGCGGCCAAGAAACCAGTGGAGACCGAAGGCTAGGAAATGGGCATGTTTTAGCTGAACTACAGCTTCTGGTTCCATCATGTGTTTTGACTTAAAAAGACTTTAACTCATAGACTCGTGAAAGAGACAATTGTAAATCAGTGGATACATTTTTTGAGCGCCACAAGCCCCAGGAAATGACTCGTCTCACTATCGAGGCTTGCTCTATTCGGTCCAATAACATTTGAAAGTCTAGAAGAGTTGTGCGATTAAAATGATTTTATCCAAATTCAAATTAGCAGAGCACTTAAAGGGAAGTTAGCCCCTTGGCCAAGGGAAGTCTCTAGTGTGCTAGCTCTGTGGGCCCAACACTGCAGAAGTTCCGGATAATTTTACACCCGAGAGGTTAAACTTTTGGGTTTCATGCACCACTGAGCAACTTTCATAGCAAAGAACGCTGCCCTGCCTCCAACGCTGTATCCACCTCTCTTTAGTGATGGCCAAATGAAGCCTCATGAAGCATTTTCTTTATTTTATGAGCCCACTAGATGGTGCTCTTGTTTTAAAAAGGGAGGCTCAAAGAATGGCAAGTCAATGTATTTTCAATCTTTTGTTGAAAAAAAAGCACCAAAAAAGCCTGTTTCCCCTCGTTAACATCATTAGCTCTGTCAGCACTGTTGCTGTTGTTTAATACTGTTTATGGAGTTAGCCGGCACCGTTAGCTGCAAGCCTTTTGCTCAGCCACTTCCATGTCGAGAACTGTGTACTGACAACTCATATGCTCTGAATTTCACATAGAGCCTGTTTAAACAGCATTAAGGATTGTCACAGTTTTGCAAAATGTAGATCACTTTATTTTAATAGTACGCACAAAGTCATTAACGTGTTCAAAACAAAACTCATTTGGTCATGATTTTAGTCTTAACTTGATGTATTATGACAGTCTTTACGCTTTTGAATTAAAACAATTGCTTCATGATTTTGTAATTCATGCATGAAAGGGCAAGAAAAAAAATTCATATAAGAATGTTTTCACAGCTGGAAAAAAGTCCTATCACTGCTGGAAACTGACCCAGTCTTGGCATTTATGTTGTGAAAAGGTCATTTGGAGCTTGAAGCAGATTAAAACACACTCTAAGGATGTGTTATTTCACCCGTCTTCTTCTTCTTCTCCTCTCTTTCTCTTCTCACCCAGAGAGAGTGTGCAGCCCATGTCCAGCCGGCTGGACACCTCAGGGAGAGAAATGTTTCCTGTTCAGTCAGGACAGGGCCGACTGGATCAGCAGCCAGTACCACTGCATGGCACTGGGGGGCGCTGTGGTCACAGTCAGGACAGAGGAGGAGCAGGTAAACTGCTTTGTTCTGTCATTGTTTACATTACATAGTCATAAACACACCCTCATACATTAACATCACATATTTCATCCATTATGTTTATTGTAAGTGTGTTTATGTGTCATCATATTTCACATAACATCACTGGAGACTGTGTCTGCCTTCTTTTTTTAGCATTCATGTGTCCTACATTGAATTTCATTGATGATATATTCTGCATCTGTCCAGTTGTAAACATTTGAGATGCTTTCCTTGAAATATCAGCTCACATCTCGACATGCACGCGCGCACACACACACCCTCACAGGAAGAGGTTAAGAATAGATTAAAGACCTGTATGAAATATGGGGACGTCTGCTTGAGGTCATCTGGGTTTTATCTTTCACTCTCTTGCTCTATATGTAACACAGTTTAATGCTATCCCCAGAAGAGGGAGGGGAATTAACACCTTTTATTGACAACTTTTTCTGACATGTTTCTCAGGTGTTTCTGTGGAAAAAGGCCCGGAGTCTGAGCCAGGGAGACTCGTACTGGCTCGGCCTGAGGAGCAGCGGAGGTGACGGAGGTTGGCAGTGGAGTGACGGCTCCCCGGTGGAGCAGGGACCAGGGTGAGTGATGACAGACAGATGGAGAGGAGGAGGAGGGTTGAACGGGGATAAATGGGGCTGCTGAGGTGACAGCCACCAGACGCTGATCTCTTCCTGTAGCCTGAGAGTGTGGTCACATGTTGGTGGTTCACCCGTGAGGACACACAAACAAAGGCATAGATTTCGGGGAGGAACACGCCCTCTACTAGTATTTTTAGAGTCGTTATGCAACTTTATGTGGTTTTGTGTCTCTTTCAGGTAATTTTGTGTCTCTTTCTGGTCAGTATGTGTTAATTTAGGTGACATTTTGCAGGTGAATGCCAGGGAGGCCCTGGTAAATAATCCATCCATGATTTACAACCTGATTTAATGCAGAAAAGGCATAAAGCATAAAATTTCCCCAGAATAGAGGAAATTAAAGGAGAAGTCCGTTATTTTGCACTTTGAGCCCCATTTCTGGGTTGTTTATGATGAAATAGAGTGGTTAGGACCAAAATCGTGACGATTGCTTATTTTCGGAGAATTCAGCTTCCCCCTGCCTGGCTTAACACTGCTGCCTATGGCCATGTGTGAACCTGTCCTAAAACCACCCTAAACGTTCGTTTTCAAAGTCATGAAACTCACCGAGTGATCAGTGGTGTTCGTTGATGTTCTGACATAAAAATCGTAGCAAACTGGTTTCCATGATGATTTATTCGACATTTTGTGTAATCCATTGGTTTTCTATAGGAAGCCTCATTGTCTGTTGGTAGTAATCCGCCACAGGAAACAGAAAGGGGGTTGTTTACGACAAGGTTGTAGTCATTGTAGTCTTTCAGCTCAGCGAAAGTGCCTGCTCGACAGTGCTGTGTGCGCTCCTGGAGGAAGATCGAGAACGAACGAACAAGTTTTGTCATAAGTTTAAACAATTGCACAATGGATTACTCGCTTGTAAACAACCTTCACAGTACGATGCCTTTGAACACAACGCCAACCTTCTTCTTCTGCTTCTTCTCTGTGTCCTATTACATTGCAATGGTTTCCTGCCGGTTAGTGACACCCACGTAAAGGAGCATTATCACCATCAAGTGAGCTGGAGTGTATAACACTTCAGGGTCAAACGAACAATCAAGCAGTTTACACACGGGTGTGAGGGAGCTGAAAACATAGTTCCACAATCAAGATGAATAGTGAAAACACGGATGTAAACCACAGTTTGCTATGATTTTTATTTGACTGATTGATTTTTATGTCAAAACATCGAATCTCCTTTAATTTCCTCTATTCTGGAGACCACTATACTATACTATCAAAATGTAAAAGATGCCCTTAGAGAAATATTTGTTTTGTGAAGAAATTAAAATGCACAATAATATGCACAAAACAGGCTCCTAAATCTACTGAGTCTGTTCAGGCAAACTTTCCTCATGATTCAAATATAAAACTCTACTATTTTGCTAAAAACTGGGAAAGCAGAGTTTACAAATTAGTTGACCTAGAAGGACAAATAACAACAAAAAACACAATGAGGAGGTCTAGATAAGAAGCAACAGCAGGGAAAATGTCTTGAAATACAAAACAAATGCGTATAATCAGTTCAGATAAAGTAAAATTAACACTTCCTTTTTGGTGTTTGTGTTCAGTGTGTTTGTTTTGATATTATGTATTGTGCTAAAACGGCTTTTCCTTCTATTTAAATCGTGACTGTAGCTCACAGTATCGACAGTAACCTCTCACTTTGCATATGCTGTGATTACATGTGCCATAATGGGGAGGGGATTGAAAGACAGTGGGTGGCTGTTTTAATTTTATAATGCATTTTTATATGGAGGAGGAGTGGTTGCCATGGTAACAGATTAAAGAGTGGTTTTTTTTTTCTTTTTTTTTTTGCGTCTCTCTGCAGGTTTTGGGAGCGTGAGCCCGATAAAACGGACAGCAGTGAGCTGTGTGGTCGGCTCACCCCGGGAGACACCTACACAAGGAGCTGGTTCACCTACAGATGCTCCAACCTGCTGAGGAGAATCTGTGAGAGGAGACAAGCCTCTCTGCAGTGAACCAGACGAAAATAATCAAAAAAAAAAAGCACAGCAAAGCCAGATTAGTGAAAAGTGATTCAGGGGCGTGCAGCTGACATATTTCTGCTGTTGATTTAAATTTGATAGCTGTTATACTGATAATAATAAAAAAAAATACTTTTCTCAACAAAATTAATTCCTACTTGTTTCACATATTTGCTTGTTTTTTCTTTTGTTATTGTTGTCCTTCTTTTTGCAGGAACCCAACCTCACTAGTCCTTATTCAAACTCCATCAAGAAGGAATAATATTTCATTTATCCTTCAGGAAATTAGGCTTTCAACAGCTCAATTCCTAAATAATTACCTTTTTGTATTTAAAAAAAAAAAAACAATTATAACAACATAACTAAAGAACAGATAACCTGCAAAAGTAAATTTTAAAAAGTTAATTTTAATGTAAATGTATTTTCTTTTAATAATATAGGTGAAGAGGTGATGTAAAACATTACCGTTTATCTTAACTGTACAAGGAAAAACAAAACAATGTTATAACTATTTCCAGAGATTTCAACCACATTTAAACCACATCTTAAATGAAACTTGCATTCAGACTTTTCTTTTTCCAAGGTCAAAAATGAAGTTTAACATTTAATATTTTTGCAGAAGCGATAATATCTAACATTACTGAATGAGGTGTGGAGGCATTTTCAGTTTTGAAATTTTACTAGTTATTCTACTAAAATAAATACGTAATGTAACTACTTTAACTACTTCATTAGAGTAATATAAATTATATATTTGATTACCTTTTAAGTACTTTTCTAATAAATGATTTATAATGGGCAGTAGAGCTGAAAGAACCCAGTGATAGGCTCTGCCAAAAGAGGGCATTCCTACACAGCGAAGCAACAGAATGAATGTTACATTCTACATATAAACTTTCTGTCGTGAATACAGACTGTTTTAAGTGAATCTGCTTTTTTGTCTGGAACCTCCTGTCTACGACGGGATTGAGATGCGCCCTCGTCGAGGACTTGGCTCAGATTAATCTGATCTCATTTAATTTGATGATGGGACTCTTGTGACCATATGCCTTTGCTGGCGTTGACTCCAGCAAGATTTGAACCCAGGACCTTACATTTCTTCTATATTATATTTACATATAACTACTTAATCCCGACACTGGGCATTTTGCATTAGCATGAGTCCACATTCATCATCATGATCATTGTCATTAGAATGGATTCTCATTGCTATTCTATTTTTTTTTTATTAAAGACAATATCAAATACGGTTCACATAAAACAATTAGAGCAACACAAAGTGAAGTGTTACAGGCAGACAACCAAGGTTTACAAGGTTCTGATTGAGTAAGTCATAGAAAAGACTTCTGTCAAAGATGCTCCAACATCAGTCCTAGGAGGTCACAAAGGTTACATATAACAGCACAGTCTTTATGGAGTTCTTTGAATGTTTGATTGCAGCAATATATTCGTTGAGTTCAGTTTTGAATACAACAATCTTGGTTTAGAACCACTGAATTTGCATTTGTAGTAAAAGTAAAAGATTCGGGGTGTCGGTGGCTTAGTGGTAGAGCAGGGGCCCCACGTACAAGGCTGTTGCGGCAGGGCCTGGGTTCGACTCCAGCCTTTGGCCCTTTGCTGCATGTCCTTCCCTCTCTCTCTCCCACCATCACGCTTAAGCTGTCCTATCAATTAAAGGCTAAAACGCCCAAAAAATATCTTTAAAAAAAATAAATAATAAAAGATTCATTATAAATAATTTTCTTACATTTTCATCTTAACAACAATTCCAAAATGAACATAAAACCGATTTGTCAAAATTTTTACAAAAAAATGAATCAGACTAAATGTCATTTTTAAACTCTTAAGGAAATATTTTGCTGGGTAGAACCTGTAAATTAATTTAAAAGTAACTTCTCTCACTTTATAAGTAAGAAAATAATAGAGGCAAAGACCACATTTTTTTCCACAGCACATTCTTTATTATACCTTTCCAAAATATGTAAGAAATTATGACAATATATATCACATACTGAATTAACAAAATCCCAACAATACAAATGTATCCATTGACATGGTTGATGTTGTCAACATTGTCTGTGCTGCATCATCCATGGATGTTTCCAGTCTGCAGCTGTACCGCCTCACTGTGTCCACCAGGTGGTGCTGCCTCTCCAAACATCACCTGAAAGCGACGCTCCTGTTACCCGACATGCCCTGCGAGGGAGCAACCCTTCAGACCGGAGGACACTGAGATTATAGCGGAATTTCTCTGTAAAAGGTAAACCGTGTTTCTCAAGAATTACATGCCTTCTGCTTCATTAGTACGTAGTTAATTATTGCTTTTAAATTTATTTAGTTGATTCATTTATGTGTTTATCTTTGGCAGATGGGTTAGAAGTAAGAAGCATCATCACACGCTCACTGACACCTGCCAGGCTTAGCGTTGATTTATCTATATTTATCCCTGAAGGCTAACAGTGAGCAGGCTTGTAATTGTGACGGTTGTCGTGATTTATAATAATATGTAGCCTATTTATGAACCAATGTTAAATGTATTGTTTACAGACAGCTAATTATTAGCTTAAACAGTCGCTGTCATTAATAATAATGCACCATTCGCGGCTAATGTGCATGAAAGCGTTCAGTTATCTATTGTACGTTATGCAGAGGTGATATGCCAAACTCCATTTGTAAAAGCGGTGTGTTTTTAATATTCCCTGTGCGAGTGCGACACACACACCTCGTAGAGCACAATTAAAAGTATCTCACTATTCAGGAGCATCATCTGGTAAATTCGGCACCCAACACATTTATCAAAACTTGCTTAGACTGAGAAAATAATTAAGTTTTAATAGCTGGTGATCAGTGCCATCCAGTGCCCTGGACAGTGTGTTTTGAGGATTAAAAATGCCTTCTCTTGTACTGCAGACACACTTTCTTTTTGCAGAGTCCAGTCAGTGTGATTACAGTTTGGAGTGGGTAACACATTTTTCTTGTCCTCTGCAGAAATCCAGCAGCTTGAAGATGTCTGAGCAGATGGAGGAGAAGATCAAGAACTACAGGACAGCTCCATTCGACGCCCGCTTCCCCAACACCAACCAGACCCGCAACTGTTTCCAGAACTATCTGGGTATACAAGACAATTTACCTCTCTCTCATAGATCTAGTTCATAAAGTCTGGGCGCTGTCAAGGCAGTTTAAAATTGATGTGATCCTTGATGTGATCCTGTCCTTGTGTCACACTATTACTGGGCAGTTCCTCTGTTTTCACTCATATCATGTTGAATCCAGCATCAGCTTTTAACCAAGACAAGTGAAAATGGACACAAGTCACATCTACCTCAGCTTTGCTCCAAAGCTTTGTCTGCGTGTCTTAACATATACATATTGTTTAATGATTGTGTGAATGGAGGAGCTGGGCTTTAACTGCAGGTGTAAGGTCAAACTGAAAAAGGATATTGGATATTTAATCTTGCTCCCCAAAAAATCATTTGATTAAACATTTTTATACTTCGTCTTATCATATATTCTCGGATGTTTTTATCTGCAGACTATTCTCATTTTAAAAAGTAATGTGGTGAGGCTGACAAACCTGACACTGACACAGATCCTGTTAAACACCTACCAAAAACCTTTCAAATTTGTCAGGTAAAAAATATCTAGACTTCAGTATTGAAATCAAAGCTGTGTTGCAACTGCTGCTTCTGGAACTCAAAGAACACAGAGACTGAATACATTGCACATTTCCTGCTGTGCCAAAGGTCAGTATGATGTTTGTAGCAGGTGTTACAACTCTATTTCTGTCTCAGCCTTCTTCTGCATCAAATTATTATGTTGCTGCATTTTATTAGGGGGACGATTAGTGTCACAGCTCCATTTTGAAGATGTGATAGCTGTATTTCAGCTTCATGTCAAGCATTTCAAGCGTCCTTGATGGATGGGCTGTTCACTCATCTTCAGCTCTGCCCCCCTTTTGATTTTCATGGAGTTTGATTATAATTTCAACTGTACTGAAGGTACAGAAAGCGTTGATTCTTTGGATTTTAAATAAGAATGGCTTTCTCTGATTAGCAGTCATCTCTGGGATCTCAGCTGGCCGTTTATTTCCTGCTCTGGCATCTCTTCTTTCTCTCTGTGTTCTCTGCAGATTTCCACAGATGTAACAAAGCTCTGTCCGCCAAAGACCAGGACACGGCTCCCTGTGATTGGTACAAGAGGGTCTACAAGAGCCTCTGCCCTATGAGCTGGGTAAGTTACACCAAATACTGACTGTTTTCATCATTTAAAGGAATACGTCAAACCCCTAAATGATCACTAGTGTATCAGTTATTCAGCCCATGTTATGTTGAATTTGTAAAGAAAATTCTTTTTTCTCCCACGCCTCCACAATGAACCAAGGGTCCAAAAACAGAGTGATAAAATAGGTTTATCAACAGCAAAACTATATCAAAACATCCATTTACCAACTCTCAAGTAGCTCTTGCAGTATAATCCAAGTCTCATTTGTCCAGTCATATTCTCAGTACTTTCCAAACAGACAGACCTTTCTGATGAGGAACTAAGCCGAAAGTCAGTGTTATCTGTAGTGATGGCCAAATGAAGCCTCATGAAGCATTTTCTTTATTTTATAAGCCCACTAGATGGCGCTCTTGGTTTAAAGAGAGAGACTCAAAGAATGGCAATTCAGTGTGCTTTCAACTTTTTGTTGAAGAAAAAGCGCCATCTAGTGGGCTCATAAGATGAAGAAAATACTTCATGAAGCTTCATTTGGCCATCTCTAGTTATCTGAGCTCTCTTTAAATCCAGACTCCATCAACAAAACCAGTGATTTTACCTCTCCGAACACGGTCTATGGCTCCACCAGTTAGTTAGTTGGTGTTATAGTGTGACTGTGGTGTTTTAAAGGGTTAGTTTGGATTCACCAACACAGTCACATAAAAATAGTTACACAATAACACAAACAACTAACTGAACAAGGTAGTGGTAAGCTGTGTTTACACTACGAGCAACAAAGAAACAGCGTGGCCAGATACATCACAGAGTCTCCATTTAAGTGTTGCTCAAGCACTTGTCGATATAGATAAATCATCCTGGCTTGTGTGTGTCTCTGCTCCTTAAAACAAGGATTCTGGGCTAAATGTCATCTGAAGTTTGTATTTGGTCAAAAACACGTTGATGCTTTTGAGCTTCATTTTAATATCACATTTTACCACCGTATTGCATCCCCCATGTGCACAGCAACGGACAGAAAGCTAGCATGGCGTCAGCTAACTCAGCTAAATAGCAGAGCACCACAGCTAGAAACAAAAACATATGATTGGTTAACATTTCACCACATCATTGGAGTGCTGAAAAAAGTTGAGGCCAGCTTAGCTTTGATTTGTAGTCACACCTCTACACAGTGACAGGTGTCAGGAGTCAGTTTGTAGCGTCATGTCACTGGTTTCCTTTAAATATGATCTATAGCCTGTTGCTGTGTTGCGCTGAGTGTGAACACAGCATAAGACTGGAGCTTCTGTGTTCATCCATCCATTCATCCATTTTCATCCACTTACCCGGGGCCGGATCATGGGGCAACAAGTCAAGCAAAGCACCCCAGACATCCCTCTCTCAGCAACGCTGGACCCCAAGGCGTTCCCAGACTTGTGACGACGAGATACGTAATCCCTCCTACCAGTGGGACGTGCCCGGAACACCTCCAACAGGAGGCGCCCAGGACACATCCTCATCAGATGCCAGAACCACCTCAACTGACCCCTTTAGACACCAAGGACAAGAGGCTCTACTTTAAGCTCCCTCCTGATTTCTAAGCTCCTCACCCTATCTCTAAGGCTGAGCCCAGCCACCCCACGGAGGAAACTCATTTCGGCTGCTTGTATCTGCTGCTGCTTGTTTTAATCATTTAAATTTCCGGTTGGAAAGGCTGTCTGTTTGGGAAGTGCTGAGCAAACAGCTGGATAAATAAGACTTGGATGAAACTGCATGAGCTATGTGAGCGTTTGTAAACTGATGTTTTGATACAGTTTGCGGTCGTTAATGGTGTTCACCTATGACTAGTGATGGCCAAATGAAGCTTCATGAAGTATTTTCTTCATCTTATGAGCCCACTACATGACGCTATTTCTTCAACAAAAAGTTGAAAGCACACTGAATTGCCATTCTTTAAGTCTCTCTCTTTAAACCAAGAGCGCCATCTAGTGGGCTTATAAAATAAAGAAAATGCTCTATGAGGCTTCATTTGGCCATCACTACCTATAACTTCAATTCATCAAACATTTTCTCAGTTTTTGGAGTCTTCGTTCACAGTGAAGCCATGTGAGAAATGTTTTCCTCATGAATTCAACAGAACACTGGTTGAGTAATGAACATACATGTGGTCTTATAGGGCTGAGAGTATTAGTTAAACATCTGCTGTCATCGACTATAACACCGATATTTCCTATTTTATTTTATCATCTGCACATCATCTTCATATTAAAACTGTAGAGATGTAGTTGCATAATGCCAGATATTCATTTCTTTTTGACTGTAAGCACCATATCTTGGTCCTTTTTGAACTTCATCTTGCTCTGTCCTGCAGGTTCAGAAATGGGATGACCAGCTGGAGTCGGGAACTTTTGCTGGAAAGATCTGAACTGACACATTCTTCTATCATCATCTTAGTATCTTAATGTGAAGCATCTACTCTCTCTGTACAGAAGCAACTAAATAAATTATTTAATGTTACTGTGAACCTTGACACTTTTATATTTGATTTTGAGTCAGTGCTCAAATTACCCTGGACATTAAACATAGACATGATCAGACGATAAGAAAACTAGAAGGGCAGTCGGAGAGTGCAGATCTCTGCAACGGCCAAATGCCCTATCTGGCAATGTTGACGAAAGTGGGGAAAAAAAGTGCATTCACCCAGTGATTCAGATCCGCTCCAAAATTGAATTGGTTCTTTTATGGCCCTACAGCTTTCCACCAAGTTTCATGAAGATCAGGCGGGTAGTTTTACATTAATCCTGCAAACCATATGAAGCCTCTTTGGTGGAGGTAATTAGAACAATATTTGATATGTTAGAAATACTAGGAAGAACTGCAGGGGCTTTTCTTTTGAAAAGTGACAGCAGTGTAGAGAGTCTACATGGTTACGTTGTCAGATCTGAAATATTAATGTCTTTAATCAGAAAGTAGTCAAGACTATGTCTGTTCACACAGCCTAACAATACTAAAAACAACCTGATGGAGATGTATGAGGTAGGGTGGAGTAAACACAGTTATTTTGAAATAGATAAGTAGGAGAGGTATAAGCAAGCACCCCCTTCACCCTCCACCACCTTTTTGGCTTATTACTTAAAGGAATACTATGCAGGATTGTCAGTTACAGTTTGTAAACACACTTAACAGGGACAGAGAAAGTGAAAGCCAACCCCAGATTGAGTCTTGTTTGCCTTTTTCGGCACCATTTCTCTTAAACGCTGCTGCTTATGGCCTGGCATCTGGTCGCTACCTTTTTATAAAGCCCTGACCTCACCTGAGTACTGTGGGGTAACACACTCAAAAACTTCTGCAACGCAGAAAATAAGTAAATACAGGCAGAGGGCAGAGTCTCTGTAGAATTTTTAAAAAAAAATCATTTTTACACACTTCAAGGGGTAATGCGTGATGACTGAGAGGGATTATTCCTGTATGAGTCTCTACAATGTTTTTTTACATATTTAAGGAGAAAGTGAAGAAACTGAAGAAGGGGTTTGATACATTTTGCTGTTTATATACCAAAATATGAGATGGGGGATAGCAAACATAAGCATAAGGAGGAAACTAATGATTTAAAATCATGTAACTTATAGTTACGTTGCCTAAAATCACAAAGTTGCATCAGAGGGCTTCACAATGTGTACAACATACAAAACCCCTGACTCTTAGACCCTCCATCTGCATAGGGAAGGATTATGAAATGGATATCACACATACAGAGTAGAAAGAAGTAACACAACAGTAAAATTACAATATGAAGAAACAGAGTGTCAATATTATGTAAATAAAGTAAAAAGTAAGTAATAGTGTTTGGATTAAAGAAATAAAGTTTTTAAAATACCACCTGCAGGTCAAAACAGCGTAAAAACATGAGATTAGATTTAACATAATTGTCAATGCACAGAGTATAAATGAGACAATATATAAATAAACCGAGACAAGTAAATGTAGCCAAGCATCTAACCAGACGTGCATAAATCAGAGGTGGGCCCAGGTCATTGTTTGCAAGTCGAAAGTCCACACGTTTTTCATATTGCAATTCATTTTCTGATGGCCACCACATAGTTTTTTTTGTTTGTTTGTTTGTTTGTTTTTACACAAGCAAAATTACCTTTGGTAACGTTAGTAACGTTATCTTCTTCAGGGTTCTCATCGGCAAACCTGACTGGATGCTGGCAGATTGGTTCAAGCCATGAGGACCTGGAGAATCAACTGCTGACTTGCAGGGAAGGAACAGTTTTAATGATTCAGTTACATGATTCAGGAAATGAAGGCAAATTAACTGATTAATGGCACACTTTTAAAATAAACTTGGGGGCTTGGGGGAAATTATGAAGAATTTGCAAATCAAAAGGCTCAGATCCAAGTGAAATCAAGAGTCATTGGTGTTAAAGTCCAAGTCATGTGACTCAAGTCCATACCTCTGCAGAAAGATACTACTTTATTGTCTGTTCTCAGGGAGATTTGTCTTGCATTGCATCCACATACTTTAAACAATCAACAGAAACATGAATAAAACTTCTTTTAAAAAAAACCCAAAAAACAGTAAATCAGGAAGGAAGCTGAAAAAACAAATTCACCACCAATAAAGCTCTGGCGAAAGTTCAGCCAGGAAGACAATACTTTTCATGCTCAGACTCTGAAGTTCTTTCTCACCCTGCCATTACTCCTTGCACGTATGCTCACACACTGACTCTAAGTGTCATTGTCTGGGTAGGTCAGTTGAGTCATCAGCCAATTCACAAAGAATCAGTGGCACAGCGACACACCTTCTCTGTCAGCCTATCATCTTACTGCTCCTCATTTTAAATATGGTTCTTTCTCTGCTGTAGTTCTTTCTTGCCACAGTCGTGCATGTCTTCCACCTCCGCATCACCACCTAGGCTTTATGGATTCATCAGTCTCATCTGCCTCAGCAGTCATCGGTCATCAGCCTCGGAGTCATCGGCCACCACCACCACGTGTCTGGACTCCATGGGGGGGATTTATCCTGCTACCACTCAGGTGTCCCCCAGTCGCAAAATATCTCTCTCTCTGGTGTCCAAGCGCCAAAGATTTGTGTTAAATTTGAGTCAGCACAAATCATATATTAATCTGTACACTCATATTCTGAATGAAATATTAATTAACTTCATTCTTCTGTCTCTCCTGATTGAAATAATATTTAGCGGTGCTCAAATTTTTCTTTTCTCTAAAGCACTTAAATAACTTCCTGTCCATGTTGACTCTTCAATCTGAAATTAAACATTTATCCTTGACCTTGAAAGCACCTGTTCAGAAACAGTCTCACCATCAGGTCTATTTAGCAGCTCTTCTGAAGCTCTTCATCACTGACAGTAGAAAATAAACTCTTTGATATACAGTGTCTCTGAATTTTTCCACACTCATTCTGGCAAGAGTGAACTATGCAAAATTCATTGCGTAAGCACATTTACACAAACCTCTGTCATGCCCCATCAGCTGACTTTTGTTATTGTCTCCATGTCACGAGCAGATCACAAGACTGGGAGAACTGCAGTGTGTGTGTGTTATCTGACACCAGATATATCCACTTTTATTTCACATTGATGTGGACAGTTGCCTCATGTGGTGGCTCTTCACAAAATACAGTATATATCCCATAATCTATTTATGCTAATGCATACATGTTACCATGGCAACACATATGCACGTCAGTGTGGGTATTTCCCCTGATTAAAAATAAGTAAAACTGCCACCATTGTATCCGACTCTGTGTACTTTGTCTGTTCATTAAGTCCATTAAAATGAGTGTGTGTCAGTGATCCCACAGTATTATACCCTGAATCATTCCTGTACAAGACGCCTTTCCATACTGTCTCAAGAATCACATGAGACTGATTTCCGGTCTAATAATAGCCCACTAATGATGCTTACACTCAGTTATTTGTCTATGGGCTGTTTGACCATAAATATATACACTTAAGAAGCATTAAAGGGCTGGATGCAGTGCTGGTGCAGTCATGGGAATGTGATTTCCCCACAGAGGTCCTGATGATGCAGGATGATGCAGAATGATGCAGGATGACAAACCCCCACAAGTCCAATCAAGGAGTTACCTGACAGTCAGGAAAACTCATGTTTACTCCTCTT
The DNA here is from genome assembly GCF_011397635.1 of Epinephelus fuscoguttatus. Classification (NCBI taxonomy): domain Eukaryota; kingdom Metazoa; phylum Chordata; class Actinopteri; order Perciformes; family Serranidae; genus Epinephelus; species Epinephelus fuscoguttatus. The sequence goes on along the minus strand of NC_064768.1, from coordinate 10,190,763 downwards.
GGTTCGTTTGCAAAATATCAGAGTGAACAGGAACCAAACAAAAATTAAAATGTAACATTGCATCATGTTTAACTCTCAGGTGAAACCATATGAGCCCAACCACAGGTGTGACAGCACCCTCAGTAACGGACCGAGTTGCATCAGCATCTGCAGCATCAGCATCATCACCCTGCAGCTCCTGTCAAGGTCGCTGCGAGAGGCATCATGGGAAAGCGAGGAGGAAACCGTGGCGCAAAAGAGAGGGAGGCGGGGGGCGGGTGTTGGGGGATCACAACCATCCCCTCGCGACCCTCATAAGCCCCCCTCCTTACGCGCATGCGCCCACGCTTTCGTCAACTAAGCTGACCAAGTAACCGAATAACGTCTGCAGCCATAATAGGACATGGAGGCCGCCTCTCCTTACGGGATGCGGTGATGATGCAAAAGAGTCACGGATTTCTGCACGTAGAAGCGGAGGGGCGGGGTCACGTCACGGCATCCCAGCATTCCAGTTTTTCATAGGTTGATGGCGTAGGCTGGGGGGAAAAGAAATAATAAAAACAACTGCGTGCGAGTACGTGCGGTTCACCTCGCAGCCGCTGTATGTGACGTGACGGATTCAGAGAGAAAAAGGAGGGAGGCACCGCTGCAGCAGTGTATCATTGTCCGTCCTGTAGTCACGACAGGTGAGTGTCACTTTATCGTCCCGGTTGTGCTGCTTTTGGATCTGAGGTCTTTCTTTAGGCGTGGAAAAATCCAGTGCTTGCTCCAGTTTGACCGACATCACAGACACAGAGAGAGGTAAACGGACCAAAAATCATCCTCATTTACCTCCTGCTCTTTATAGCTGTAATATGCACTGTGAAATGCATGATATTTCCAGTTGTGGTTGAGTCCTGATGGGAAGGACGAGGGAAGCGGCCGTGTCCTGCCTGGCAAACCAGCAGGTACCACGGACAGCGCCTAACGAGGTTTGTTTCTTTTCTTGCAGCTGAGAGCGCCGGCGGGCGGGTCCTGCAAAGCTTTCAACCACCACCTGAAGATCTCCTCTCTGCAGCCTTCATTTGGAGTGAAATTTCCAGAAGATGGAGGAGCAGGCAAGTGATTTTTTTTATCCCCTTAATGTTGAGACAAGCAATCAGGAGGTGATTAGTTTAGGGGTGGTCTACTGCTCCAGTTTTTATACATGAAGTCATTAAAACAGTTGAGGGATTGTTGCAACAAGAGTTCACTGGAGCTGTGATTTGTGAATAATGCATGTTTCTATATGGAGCGCTGTGTGGGCGGTGTATGTCTGTATGTGTGCCATAATAACTCTGTGAGTCAGGAACGCTGCAGATGTGTGCCAACAGAGACAATATGTGCTGTAAGAGCTTTGATGGTTTTAAGCATGCATGCTTGGTTTTTGGTATTGTGTGTAGGTGTGTGTTCAGTAGCACTGGCTGACTGTGAGTGTGAGGAACAGAGAGGTTGTAAATGTGTAGCGTTTGTTTGTTTCTCCTCTATATGTACAATATGAGGACCAAAACTTTTACTATACAGCTGCAGTCCAGTTCATAGCAGACAACATTTCTGCGCTGCAAAATATCATCGTGAACGCTGGATTTGATGATAAATGCATTTGTGGAAATTCTTAGTGTGCAGTTTCTATTTTTGCTCCAAGCTTCTAGCTACAAGACGCCTCTTCACTACTGAGGAAACACACTTGTCTCTCTTACTATGCTCACACACTCTACAGGTGCACATGTCAGCTACACGGACAAATGCAACATGTTCACACCCTTTAAATCATTAAGTGATGTCAGTGATTATCTCTGATGCGTCATGTGTTTTGTCATATCTTGCTGTGGTCTTTCTATACATCCCTTTGTTTGTGTGGTTGTGATTGTATATGTATTTTATATCATGTTCTGTCCAGCTGTGTGTGTTTTTCTCTCTCTCTGCTACACTCTGGACTCTGGACAAAAAAATGGTCTCAATATGATTCCCTCAAAAAAAAAAAAAAAAAAAAATAGGTTATACTGTATAAAGAGATAGATGAGTCAGTAGATGTAGATGGACCAAAGTGGGTACGAGTGCTATTTGATTGACTAATTAATTGATCAGAATCAGGATGAACATCTCTGACAGTTTGCTGAAAACAAAGTGCTGCATGTGACATCTTTGGTCGTACAGGGAAAAACAATCATTTGTAAATTTAGCAACATGTTAGCATAGTTTGACTGCAGGGCCGTACGCAGACATGTCCTGGTTCATTTTAATGCCCATACATTTGGTTTCATTTCACAAAAGTAGCAAACACAGAGGAAGCTTAGAGCAAACACTGTCGTTTGGTTGTCACCAGTTGAGGCAGGGCAGGGTGAGGTGAATGCTGCTCTGAAGGGCGCTCAATTGGTGTGCGTTAACTGTGGTGGCTATGACAAGGGAATTGAAAGACGGAGGGGCAGGGGCTTGTGCGGTCTCGCAGAATTATAACTAAAATGCAGTTGTTGGTGGTCACGCCCCTAACGGGGGGGGAGCGGGTGGAGGGGGGGGGGGGGGGGGTGGCAACATTACTGTATTTAAGAGGCTGCGGTGCAATCATTTTTTAAGGTAACATAAAGGCTTGGGTATCATCTCAAACTAGACAACCCATGGCATCCATTGATACCAACTATATTGGCATAGCTTGTCATGAAAGGGGCTAAATAATACTTTGAATTTAAGCTACATTTTGGCAAGGGAGCAACTGGTATGGCCATTTGAATGCTCACCTCAAGATATCCGGATTAAAATGTGTTCTATAGGTACCCACGAGTAGAGAAGAAAAAAAAAGAAAGCCTGCATTAAATGTTTCATCCTTTAGAATCAATGTATTCCTTCAAATTAAAGCTGTATATTTGCCTTTTTAAGGAAAAGAACAACCAGCCTATCTGAAGAGCAATGAATGGTCTAAGACATTAATGTATAAACAGACACATGACGTGAACTCAAACTGTTAACTCTACCGGAAATAGTCTATGCATGTCAGATAGTTAGTAACATTAGTTGTAAATAAGAGACCAAAGTTCATCAGTATGTGATTTCTTAACTCTCATATTGACATAGTTTTTCAACCAGCCTGTTTACTATAACAGTATAATAGAATTCCGGAAATTCTGAGAAAAAGACTGATGCTGAGTTTGTGGTAAAAACTAGTGATGGCCAAATGAAGCCTCATGAAGCATTTTCTTTATTTTATAAGCCCACTAGATGGCACTTTTTTCAACAAAAATTTGAAAACACATTGAATTGCCATTCTTTGAGCCTCCCCTTTTAAACCAAGAGTGCCATCTAGTGGGCTCATAAAATAAAGGAAATGCTTCATGAGGCTTCATTTGGCCATCACTAGTAAAAACTGTTCTTACAGCCAATATCAGTGGGAGGCAGACTCACGAACATGACCTCAGACTCCTGTGAATGTTGTCTAGTAGTAAGTTTGGTAGCACAAATGTGTGTCATTGTGTGTGTATGTCTATAATACATTCCTGTGTCCCTTCATGGGTGTCCCGTTGTGTCCTGACTCCTCAGCAGCCTGCTGTTATCGCTCGTGCCAAATATTGACCAGCTCATCAATACACGACCCTCACGCACTGAGGGACCCTCACGCTAAAATCCAGCCTGAAATGTTATTGGATTCATCCCCCAAAACAGCTCGATACATTTACCCTTCCTCCTGGCATCGCTCAAAAGTGAAGTTGATTGTCTCTTTTATAGGAAACGGTGCCAGAACTGGATGCAGGTCAGGTGTAGTCAGTGTGTGTGTGTGTGTGTGTGTGTCCACACCCACATGCACCAGCTTTGCAGTACACTCACAGGAGCATTACTTTAGTTTGTGAGGCCATGTCGCATGTGTGCGTGTGTGCATTGAGTGCCGTGTTGCTGTTACTTTCAGCCTGTGTCAATAAAGCTGTCACCTCCAGGCTGTTGCCATGGAGACCAAGGAAGGGGGGGGGGTGATGGAGGGATATGGACACTCTTGGCTGGATGGAGGGAGAGAGAGCTTAATTAAGGCAAGAAGAAAGATGAGGTTGTTGTGTAAGGATAAAATATGAGTGTGGAGTTCTGGAAGGACAATTAGATGAGTCATGGCGGTCGTCTGATTCATGCATACTGTAGTTGTACTTGAAACGTTCGTAGGTTTGTTTTCCAATTTCTTCATGTGCAGACAGCAGAGGAAATCCTATTTGTCGAGTGTCAAAGCTTAAAGGCCACACACAAGATACCAGGTGGGATTTGTGTGTCCGGGCTGTGTGATTACATTCTGTCATTATGACACCGGTTTCCATAGTAACAGAGCATCTGTTCAGCAAATGTGGTGGGTGCTGCAACAGGCTGCTAACACAGAAGTTTGTCTGGAGCTTAATTACATGCCTTATGAAACATTCTCAGCCAGTATCCCTAGATTTGTCCCTTGTTTCTGCTCTTCTTGAAACAAAATAAAATCTGTATTATGTTTGGAGCAACGATATTAAAATGCTAGAAGCCTAATCAAAGTGAGATTGAGCTGAATTATGTCAATAATGAAAAGAATATTCATCTTTCATAAGATTAAAGAGGATCTGAGAGTTTTGAATGAAGGGTTTGTCACCAAAATAAAGCACTATTCTGTAACTTCAGTGCACTTTGGAGATAAATGAGATTTTCAACAGGAAAATGTTTAAACATAAATGTTTAAGTGACACTAAAACAGCTGTATTGGTATTTGACCCACTCACTGTTTTCATCGATCCCTGTCCAAGCCATTTTGGGTGCCATCCTGTCATGTGACCAGTAATTTCTACTGAGTCACTGTGACTTGACAAAAAACAAAGCCGGACAAAGAGACAGACAGTCGGTGAGGGAGACAGAGAGAAAAGAGGAAGGTGAACTTCGGGGCAAATATAGCAGGAGCTGCGTGGGTGTGTGTGTGTGTCAGGGTTGACAAATAGCTTTTGCAGTTTTCTGAGGCACCACAGTGAGTTGCGTTTAGGTCTCATGACACGCTCTGGGCTTTTTTCTTACTGTCTCCTATAATTAATTTTTAACTTGAGTGACGATGATGATTTCAGACAGATTGTAAAGGATGAGTTCAAAAATGTAATTAATGCTGCCTGGAAGTTAAAGCTGCAATCTGATTTTACTCATTATGAGAAGTACACATAGACTGTAAAAAACTGGACATCAGCCACTGTGACATCACCCATTGGTTTGTGGACTCTTGTTTTAAAGTTTGTCAAGTTTGTCATTCTGGCCATTGTGATCTTGGATTATTGGAGCCAGACGTGACCATGGTTGGACAAGAGGGTGGAGCTAGCCTCAACGTTAGCTGCTTGCTTGGTTAGCAGGGTACATTTACAGTCCATGGCTTACTATGATAATGCTAATGCTAATTATTACCAACTAAAAACAGGCCTAAAACCAAAGACTGTATAATAAAGATGGACGACATGACAATTCCCAGAACGTGAAGCTAAAACATTTTGATCGTCATCATACTGATGTATGTTCAAGTGTTCAATTTTATAAAAAAAAAAAAAAGAAAAAGAAAAGTTTTTTGATGCTCTAAAAACGCAGTGTGATGTCATAATTGACAGCTGTGCATGCAAATCGGTGAACTCGCCATCAGTGGTGCTACTTACAATTGTTTGGACAGGTGTTTGGGTGGGAATACCATGGAGATCACTACTGTGCAGACTCTGGCTCACCAGCGCAAGACGTCAGCTGCCGTATTCCGGATATTCTGGCTTCATTTTTGTACAGTGGGAGGAACTGGACACGGGTTGTCCATCATTACATTCAGTCTATGCTTAAAGTCAAAAAAACAAAATGTACTTATCGAAAAAACTGAACACCCGACACCATGGAGGGTCTTTAAGTCCAACCAAGCGCTGAACAGACTTTTTCTGGTAACCGAAATTTTAAAATGAACTTTCACAAACTAAAAACTCACAGAAATACTGTTAAGGCTGGACCTATAATCTGTCGCTCGGGTAGTGACTTGTCCACAGATGCCACTAAACTGTCACTCAAATTGGCCAAATCTTTATTTCTACATGATTTGAGTCCTTAATAAAAAAAAATATACCTGGATGAGTTATACAAAAATTCACTCTTCATACAGTTGTCATGAACTGGTAAATTAGCTATAGAAACCAAAAGCATTTTCTGTACCAGTCTGTAAACATGTTTATTTCTGCCTTAAAGTTGGGCATTTTAACATGGGGGTCTATGGAGACTAGTCTGAGTGGGCGGAAATTCGCTGCATAGATCAGCCTCTCATTGGGCGGAACGAGCCACCCGCTGAAGTCCCGCCCTACCACCTCCGGTTGTGTTGCAGTTTTCAACCGTTTTCAACACGTCCTTTACTAACTTTTGCGGTGTTTGATCTTGCGGGGTGTAGCCATTTTTCTGCCATGGTTCTCGTCCTGTAAGCGATATTTTTGTGGGCGTGTTACACCAAAACCTGTTTCCCCTGGCAATATTTTTGCAAGCGCACCGTTGCTATGGCACCGCCCAGAACGATTGTGATTGGTTGAAAGAAATACAAGCAGCCGGGGCGTTTTTTCCTCCAATCTTAAAGTGAGAGTCGGCCCAGCCAGACCTTTCTTTTCTTGAGAAAGGTCTGGTGAGCGAGACTAATGGAGACTGACTCGCTCGATGAGCCAGCCTCAATCAGCCATTAGAGTAATTGCAGTTTTTGGCATTTCCGCATTGGCTTCATTTTTCAGCCCTGGAGACTGCCACTTAAGCATAATGATTTCTGTGCCACAGATATAAAATCTTAGACTGTGTAAGTGAAGAAAGATGCTTTTTAGTTATGTTATGGAAGTTAAACCATCCAGCATCCTTGGACCCATACAAGGGATTAAAAATGTGAAACTACGCAATCTCATTTTTTTTTACAAACTCAAGGGAAACCCAAGTGTGGGGTGCAGGATGGCGATGATGAAAAGGTGTCGAGGTTCTGGGGTCTGGGGTCCAGGTCCGTGGAATGGCGTAAAGGAGGCTGAGGTGAAGCTGGTGTGGTATACAGGTAAAGCTGGATGGAAGGAATGTGATGATGCTGAACACGGGAAAAACACATCAGGAATATAGTTCTGAATATTGTCTTAGTCGGCTGTGAGGTTTATCTACCACTGGCAGAGAGTGGTTGAATGGGGAACCAGGAAAACCGGGGAAGGGGACCACACCCACGCCAGCACACAGACAAAACTAAACAGTGGGAGGAAGACAGACAGGAACACAGGGAGGAGGAAACACATTGAAACACTTGGAGAAACACAACTTACTGCAGTGCCGTAACAATTTTACGTTTACTAAGGAGAAGGTACAGTACATCAGTTCTGAACCAGCATATCATAAATAATTTAGTCTTTTTAAAAAGCCATTGTAATTTGTCTTAATGTTATTAAGTTACTTTTAAGAAAAATTATAGAAAGATTTTAAAGACAAAGTGCCTATTTGGTCTCCATTTTAGATGCTGAAATACACAGCAAGTGCAGATAAATCCCCAACGGTCTGTTTGCAAACACACTGAGAGAGATGTGGAGGCTTTTAGTCTGTGTGGGCTCACCGGATTATTGATCGCTCATAAATGTCACCTAAATCCTCGGGGAATATATGCAAACGAAGGGAGGCAGCAAAACAGTGAAAAGGCTGTGTGACCAAAGAGAAGATTTCATTAACCTTGAGAGCCGGAAAACATCTTGGTTTTAGAAACATTTCACTGACTGAGTGGATGATTCATTTTATGAGTGCAGATGAATTACTGTTCAAAGAAGGGGAAGGTGGATTGGGTGGATGTTCACGCAGTGTAGAGGGTTTTACGAGTATGTCATATTCACTGCCTCTAACTTCTCTTCAAACGTTTCTTTACAGTTCAGTTTTCAATTTTAGGTTGCTGCAATGCAGTGGTTAATGAGTGTTTAAGGTTTAAGCAGAAAAAACACTTGATCAGTGTTGGTAAAATATCATGTTTTGGCTTAAAATTCCAGATGAAGTCAACACAAACACAGCTGGAAATATTCTGACGTCTCATTAAAAATACCCTGTTTTGCTTTTTGTTTATCCCCGACAGTGGTCTGCAGCTGTCTGCAGTTTGGCAGGTGTCTAGGAGTAACACCCTCCACCAACCCTGTCCTCCCCAGTTTACACACAGTCTGAACTATGCCTCTTTAAGAAAGCTGATATTATGCACAATTGACAATGACCCTATTTCAGGTGTAAACACATTTTGCAGAGGTGAAAACTGCTGCTCTCCCTCCACCTTATCTGCCATTGTTAAATATCAGGATGCCTCCTTGTTTATTATCACTGTTGGGATCACTGGACTTCACAGATGATTTGTTCATTTGTGTGATGCAAAGTAGACTTTTACTCTGGAACTGAAACTTCCTTCCTTTCCATGCCTTTGCACAAATGAACTCCGCTTCCCACAGTCCTCTGTTTTTCACACCTGTGTGTGAAAGCAGAAGTAAGGGCGCTCTCTTCACTTCCCAGAGGACTCTAAGTAAAAGCCCAGACACATCAAACTGACATCAAAGAACTAGTAGCAATTAAAGCCGACTTGTGCATCACCTCATGTTGCCTGTGTCTTCGCCAAAAAGTTGCCCAGAACACACAGCAAAGACTACAGCCAAGGAAAATAACTCTCCATATCAGCAGACAGTGGACATCTGTATTCGTCATTCAAAAAGGGAAACTAGATGACCGACAGGATGCTAGTTAGCCACTTAGCACATTAACAACACAATCCAGTGTTGAAAGAAGACAGCGTATCTACCGTGTGCTTACAATAATACAAGCAGTTGCAAACCATTTCTGCTAAAGAGCTCAGTGAATAAAGAAAAACAGTCTTTCCCAATGTAACAAGTTAGTTTTGATCTCATGCCCTCTTGACTTTGGCCGTTTGTTTACTTTCATCGCTTCAGTTTCTCTCCTTGTGCGCTAAGCTAAACTGCTAATCAGAGTGATTTCTTAAACCAACAGGCTGCACACTCTCTGAATAAAGCCGACAAGGGCCCACAAGGGCCAATGGTACGGGACACACCGCAGAAACTAGGGAGACAGATGCTTGACCAACAGTGACCATCAGCTTGGTGTGTCAGGGCCCCAAGAACTGCTAACCAAAACAGAGAAGTAAGTTTAGCGCCAGAAGCTACAACACAGCCTGATGAGCTGAGATGAGATGAGATGAGATAAGATAAGATAAGATAAGATAAGATAAGATAACCTGCAACAATAAGAAACAAAGCTGAGTTCATTCATGTAGAGACAAATTGTGAAAGAAATCGCCCTGAGCCTCTCAGCATGTTTCAAATCCCTCTTTTGAATAATTCCACTTTGACCTTAAGCATCTGCCACACACCTATCTGTCTCTTCATCTGATTGGTTCTGTGTGGCCAACGCCCATCTGGCGACACTGAATCCTAAGAAGTGCAGCCTGTGCTAATATTATCTGACCTAGCTCTGATGTTGTTGTACCAAGGGCAGAGGATCACCTGAGGCCTCTCCAGGTCTCTCTACTGTCTCATATATCAGCCGCACATTCTGCCACGTCAGCAGCGAGTCTGTTTATTACTGTTACAGACATCAGCAGGAACAAAGACACAGTGGCCCACTTTCTAATGCTGTGACCTAGCATGACCTGCCGGGAATTTCATAAGTGGGAGCAATCAAAAAGTGTTTTATTAACTTTGACCTTGACTGACCTTTAATAACTGTCCAGTAACCAAACTTATAGATGTTGAGAAAAAGCGAGAACAATCAACTTTGGTTGATTCGAAGAAGAGTGGATATGAAAACGTAATCCTTCTGATAGCACTGTGATGTGTCCACAGTCTACCCCACATCATACCAAAGCTGGGAAAGACTCCAGTTCCCCATGACCTTGAACAGGATGAACAGTTTAGAAAATGGAGGAATAGCTAGGTGGAGTATAAAATATATTTATTATGAAAATTATTTTTCAGTTCAAATTTTTATTCATCTGAATTATCTGATATCGATTCATAAAATACTGAGATCGATCTTTTAAAGGAATATTTCACCCGCAAAATGACCATTTGTATTGTATAACAGTTACTTGATTACTGAAATTCCTTGTAGTTTTTCTCTCATGCCTCCACAGTGGACAAAGAATCCAAAAAGGCACTAGGCTGAGGCTGTTTCTGACGCACCAAACAACAGCTCAACTTGTAAAATATCCCCACTTTGTCAGTGGACCCAGAGGCACCCTTAGGGGCTGTATAATGCGCTCCAGGTGGTGGCAGTTTGTGACGCTGCCGACAGCTACCTCAGTGGAGCGACAAAGTCTGGGAGGTAGGGAGGTGGATGGCTCAAATAAGTATCGCCCAGAATTATTATCACTTTATTTTAAAGGGGCAATAAACGAAATTCATCATTTCTAGATTCAAGGAATTAAAAAAATTGCTATGTGAAGAACTAGAGGTGTAATTTCATCTGGAGTATAGCATGACGTCACACACCCTCTCTCTGTGTTGATCTCCAGCCCCTTGTTTACAAGCCGGTCCGGCTGCACGTTCATGTACGTTCATTCCTCCTCTTCTCCGTGAGTGAGAGCGATGTTTTAGCCTAGCAGGCAGCCCGCGAGCCAGGCGGGCAGCCCGGTGGGCTGCTCAAGCTCCAGACATTAGCCCATATCCCGGTGTTTCCTCCGCAGCCTCCACTTCACCCAGCTTCACTCAGCTGCCCGACAAACCCGCTGCTTCTTCCCACTTTAACCTGAAGCAATGTTTTAGCCTAGTGGGCAGCCCGCAAGCCAGCTGCCCACTAGACTAAAACATCGCTCTCACTCACGGAGAAGAGGAGGAACGTTAGCGTTAGCTCCCGGTGTTAGCACTCGCCGAGTTGGCTGCCACCGGCTACTGGAGTAACTTACAGCTATGGAGTGCTTCTACCAGCTCCTCTAGTCACTGAGCCTCGCCTCCATCTCAGCAAATATATTACATTTATTACAAGTACCATCATCATTGAAGTAGGCAGGGGAATAGCTAAACACAGCAGAGACTGAGGCATTGCTAACTGCCAGATGAGACGAGTGGGGTGGGGGTTGGAGAGCAGAGGTAGAGGGAGGAGTGGCTCATGACACACTTTGTTTTGGTCTACAGGCAGTGCACAACAGCAAACCTAGTGGTGAAACGATTTCACTTTTTGCCCCTTTAAGAAGGTTAAGGAGAACTGCAGCACACTGTAATAAACTTCCAACATTCCCAAACATAGCTGTATAGGTAACACCTCCTCAGGTGAGACCATGAGCTGTCATTGCATCAGCCCCACAGTCAGTGTGTATTTAGCCCATTGGAGGCGTTAGAAAGTTCCACACCATCATGCTTAGGGGGAACTTGGAGAGATTGGTTCTGATGTCTGTCCATTTTCCACCATGATGACTGTGTGAATCAACACTGGGGTATTTTGCACTGATTCTGAATCTGAAACTTTTAGGCCTCTAGTTTCCCGGCGCAGCGCAGGTGGTGCAGGGTGACGAACCCCACACAGAGCTAGTTTCGAGCAGCGCAACCGAGGTGCGCTGAGATGGGTGTGGCGGCGCAGCAGGGGGAGGTGTCGACAGATCCAGCTTGACGCAGTGACAGTTTCGTGCCAAAAGGCTTCGCCGAAGGTGCGCTAAAAGCTCGCCAGCTGAAACCAGGTCTTCTGTCAGCGCAGGCGGAGCACACCCGCTGTAAGTGGCAGTTTGGCTCTGGCGGACAGTGCGCACACGTCACCAAAACCTCACAGGCAGGTTTCCAGAATGTCAGGCACATTAACAATGCAATGAATAGCCACAAAACCACTATTCAATGCAACTATCTGCAATCAGCACATAAATGTATCTCTATATTGACTGTCCCGTCACATGTGATGTCAGATCAAAGGGGATTGGCACGGTTTGGCACGTTTGGCACGCGTAATGGAAACCCAACCTGATTTGATTAACACAGCTGCAAACTAATGAGTTCACATAGGGCATTAACAGAAAAGTCGATTTATGACGTGTCGACGTCAGTGGCGCAAGTCGACACCCCCTGGGAGGAGCTGACAAGTCGTGTGTTTTTAAGCGGAGCAGACTCCAGTCATTCGGGCTTTCATAGTCGAGCGCACTTCTGCGTTGTAGTTTCCTGTAAAAATGTCCGTGAAAAATCCCCGCAATGTGAAAAATACATGCTGAGCAGTCACTGTGCGCAGAGCGGAGTCCGCGCGGTCGGAAATTCTGAGCTTTGCGCGCACAGGGCTTGCAGACGTCCACTTTGAGTCCGCGCGGACCTCTGCCCGAGTATGTTCGGGCCTTGACAGACACACATCACATGTGTGGAGATACTTCACTTTCCTCCGCCGTGTCAATGTGATGACATCATCAAATGACTTGTCAACTCAACTTCTATTGACCGATAAGTCGACCTGAAAAAAATCAAAGTCGTTAATGCCCTCACATCTCTCTCAGCCAACCACAAACAGCCACAGCATCAGATAGGGAGTATATGTTCAGCATCTGTCATCTTAGAAAAGTCAAAAGAAAAGAAACAGAGTGACAGTGCGAGAGAGAAAGAGAGAGCGCACGCGCGCACAAGAGAAACGCAACATTGATTTACAGTTGTGGTGACCTCCTCCCAGGCTACCTTTGCATCATTAGCCCGTGGAGGTCTGCTCGCAGTTCCGTATATTTGGACACTGTGAGCTTGGCCCTCCCGGACCAAAACATCAGTTTCCTCCTGGGAGAAGTTTGGCCGTCTGACGCTGCTGCTCTCTTCTGCCATGGTGAATTGAGTAAACTCTCATTACGCCTTCGCGCGGCGCATTTAAGGGCGAGGAGAGGGGCTCATTTGATTGGTGTGATGTGTGTAAAACCCACTCCATGCTTTCTCTCCTCCCTCTTTCCGACTTGCACAGGTAGGAGGGACGGAGGTGGGAAAGAGGAGTAGCTGCGCCAGTGCGCACGGTGTGCCAAACTTGCAAAATCCGCCTGGCCACACCCAGTTGGCGAAGCACAAGTGCGCTGAGCCTCCGCCTCGCCCAGTCTGTGAAACTAGAGGCCAGTCAGTGACGTTGCTCTGATTAATGTGAAATGAGCTGACTCATAAAATGCCGCAAACTCATCATCATTTCCTACATAAATGCATCTCACAGAGGCTCTGCATGGGTCGGGCATGATGTCAGTGACGGCTCACCCTGCTTTCATTACTGAGATGAATCAATTGCGTTATAGAGGCCGGCTCGTACACAGCAGCGGGCGAAGGGCTTCAGTGCTGAACTTAATCTGCATTTAGCTGATTATGTTTGAGAAAGAAAAACACAGTCGTAAAAACAATTGATGACAGAGATGCCTAGACTAAGTGTGTCTATAGACAACTTTTCAGGTTTTATTTTAAATAGGTTTGTAATAGTTTTTCAGTTGTTTACTTAACTTTTTTTTATGAGAAATACTCTGATGTTTACATGAACTACAAAGCCCACAGTGCCTCTGTAGTCACAGTCATAGTGACTTCAGTATAAATTTGATGAGTAATATGTGTGACTGCATGTGAGCTGTGTTTGTGTAGCCTGTGCATGAGCTCACTGTTTGATACCTGATATTATTGTTTATTCATCATTGACCTGTCTGCCGTCAGCATTACAGGTATATTGCATCTGTATATTGGTTGTAATCATTAGAAATTTCATTATGAGCTCGGATTTCATATTTATTATGTCTTCTCTCTGTGTCCCCTTCCTCCTCCCTTACTTTTATCTCCACATCTATCTCCATTTCCTGTGACCTCTCTCCATTCCTCTTCTCCTCCTCCTCTTCCTCCATTTTCTCCTCCTCCTCTCCCCCTTCTGTCTCACAGCAGGGAAATCAGGTAACAGGTTATCTCCTGTTCTCTCTGGGCACCGCCGTCATCGGCTCTCTGCAGTTTGGTTACAACACAGGAGTCATCAATGCTCCGGAGCAGGTTGGTAATTAGCTTGTAACATCAGAGTTTGTTTGTTTATTGCAGAGATGTGAGACTCCCTGTCTAAAGCTGCACCAAGTTTGTACCTTAAGCTTCTCAAGATGTGAACAACAGGTCATTTTAAAGGTGAATATCAAACCAAAGAGATACAAGAGGAATGGTGGTGAGTCGGCAGAGTCTCTGAATTTGTTGATGCTCGCTACTTGTATCCCTAAGTCCCTGTTTGTGGTGAAGCAGCTGTGATTACACCAGAATTTGGTTAGTGCCATCTACAGGGTCTCAATTAGTTCTGATAGGAGAGTTGTCCCTGTTGCATGGCTGCAGATATGATTTAAGCATGAAAATCATAATACTGTGTAGCTTTATACTGGATTATTTGAGTACAGATACAGATATTTATTTATTTATTTATTGCTCGTAATGTGATGGACAGTATTCATTTATGATTACAATTGTTTCTGAGCAAAAATAACCTCCCATAATACAGAATACATATAAACCTAAAATTCATTCATTCATCTTCTAACTGCTTCATTCTCTTGAGGGTCGCGGGGGGGCTGGAGCCTATCCCAGCTGACATCGGGCGAGAGGCAGGGTTAAACCTAAAATTTGATTCAGAAATTCTATTTATTCATGAATACTTAAAGAAAAAAAAAACATTTGTTGGAAAAGTCAATCAACAAAATGTGGGACACATGGCAATTAAAATGGAAGAATCAATATGGAGCAGAGAGAACAAAAAATAATTTGCCAATCTATTAAGAATCTATCAGTGGTAAATCTTAATTTGACAAGCAGATTCTATATTTGTAACTGTATGGGACTGCTGATTAGGCAGTTAAATAAAGTGACAGACTTCTCGTAAAAAGATACAGGTATGGATTACTTTATATTACCATTAAGACTGGAAGGAGGGGGAAAAAGCTAGCCTAGCTACACCGACACCTCCAAAGTCCAAATTTGTGATTGCAAAGAGGAAAACATGCTGTAACTTTCTTAGGGTTTCTCTGTTTATGTCAAAGGTGGGGTCAGAACATGGATGTATTAAGAGACCTGGATACAGCATTGAAGGCTTTCACTCCTATGAAAGTTGCCCAGTGGTGCATGAAGCCAAAAAAGCTCTGTTTCCGCAGTATGAAATCACCCGGATGATCTTCTAGACAAGACCAAAATGACCTGATAGTGAAACGACTCATTTCGCTGGGGATGTGATGCTCCAAAACATTTATCCACAGATTTACAGATGTCTCTTACCCAACGTATATCAATGGAAATGTCTTTATGGGCCCAATGGCATCACATGATGGACCATGGAAATTGCACTACCACTGTTTGGCCCATGAAAATTGGCTTTAAAACCTGGCTCACTTCCTGGGAGCCTGGGTCAGACTCAAGTCAGCCTTGAGCTGCAAATGTTAAGACTGCTTGACTAACAAGGATAAAAGACTCGACTTGACCTTGACTTGGCATTTAAGACTTGAGATTTCACTTTAACTTGAGACAGATGGCTCATTGACTTTTTTTATTTCATATTTGCATTTTCAGGATATTGAAAGTTACATTTTGTTTTTGAAGCATGATTTTGTTGATTTCTAGCACGCAAACCTGGCAACCTTCTACAACAGAACAGGTCAGCAGAGGCCAGCGCATGAGGCAGATATCATTAAAAGGCTAATCCTAAAGTAATACAATTTGAATTCAAGGATTCTTGCAAAGCAGTGTGCAAGGTCTGCAGCTCTCAGGTCAGTACAAGACCCCCACAACATCCACCTTCATTCCTTATTAGGAATCCCTCAAAGAACGGCATGTGAGTGTGTCATTTTAGCAAACAAATTAGATTATTTTCTGGTCTAGCATTAGCTGGAAGGCTAAGATTAAACCAGGTCCTCAGAAGTTCATTTGACATGACTTCTGACTTGCTTGATCTGAGCAATAACTTGTCTTGCTTGACTTATAGCAGGGACTTGACTTGCCTTGCTTGATTCTCACCACAGTGACTTGGGACTTTCTTGAGACCTGAAGGTTAAGACTTGAGATTTACTTGGGACTTGCACAAGTGTGACTTAGGCTACTCCCACCTCTGGTTTGTGTCAGATTCAACAAACATTTTGTGTGTATTGGTAGGCACATTATGGAACTCTGGACAGAGCCAGGCCAGCTGTTTCCCCCTGCTTTTATGCTAAGCTAAGGTAGGGGGTGGTGCAAAAAGGGGGAGGCATAATAATATTTTTTGAGCACTTGGGAGGGGCTTATGTTCTTTATTTTGGCTAAGGTGAGAGGCATACAAATTTAAATGGTTCTATTTTAGCACAGATTTTTGACAAAAACATGACTTCCAAACCTGCAAGCAAAATTACGTCATTTATCATAGCCAGAAAGTTTAAAAATATAAACTGTTGTGGGATTTTTACATTTCTGACAGTCCTTGGACACATCATGTGCAACAAATGTTTCCATCAGATGAAAAAACATGGCCATATCTGAGCTTAAAATGGTGATATTTCATTAAAATCCCTTTATTCTATGTTTTATTTCAAATCTGGCCAAAAATAAACCACACAAACTATCCAGCATGCACGTCATGAGGTAAAAAAGAAAAGAAAACTCCAGGATTTAGTCTTCAACTTTTAACTTTAACTTTCAAACATCAAAGGGTATGTTTTTAAAATCTAACAACTTATTTATTTGAAAAAAACAAAAAAACAAAGTCACACTCGAGCCACCCCCCTCCTCTGCTCCTCTGATAAGTAAAGAACAGTCTCTAAGCTAACTGTATCTGATGCTGGCTCAGTACTTAATGCAAACATGAGAGTGGTATCAAGCTTCTCATCAGGCTCTCAGAAAAAAAGCAAATAAAACTCTAAAAACTTTTCCTTCAACTGACCAATACTGAAAGTATTCAAATATTATCAGTGCATTTCTGTCTTTAAATACAGTCAAGATTTATCTATTAATTCATCTGTTCCTGCCATCAGAAACTACGATCGTTCTTCAACGATACCTGGGTCGAGCGTTATGGAGAGCCAATCTCTGCGGGGGTATGTACCATGGTCTGGAGTGTTGCTGTCGCCATCTTCAGTGTGGGCGGCATGGTTGGCTCCTTCAGCGTAGGCGTCATGGCAAACCGATTTGGCAGGTAGGAGTTAAATTTGTACCATACAGCCAGCTGGGATCTAAACTTTTGTATTGAAAAGCTAAACCTGTTCCCCAGTCAATCAATCAGTCAATCAATTTTATTTATAAAGCCCAGTATCACAAATCACAATTTGCCTCACAGGGCTTTACAGCATACGGCATCCCTCTGTCCTTAGGACCCTCACAGCAGATAAGGAAAAACTCCCCAGAAAAACCCTTTAACAGGGAAAAAAACGGTAGAAACCTCAGGAAGAGCAACTGAGGAGGGATCCCTCTTCCAGGACAGACAGATGTGCAATAGCTGTCGTACAGAAGAGATCAGCATAATAAATTAACAGTAATCTGTATGACACAATGAGACACAGAGAGAGAGAGAGAGAGAGAGAGAGAGAGAGATGCAGGACAGACGGTAATGACAGTAGCTTACAACAACATTAATGAAAGTAATAATATTATAGTTATAGTTCTGGCTACTGTGGTACAATATGTTGGAAGTATATATTAATATCTGGCAGTATACATGTGTGACAATAGTCATATGTGTATAATAACAGTAGAAGTATGACTAATGACTAATGATAACAGCAGCAGCAGGAGGCATCTGGCAGGACCACGGCAGCAGCACAACCACACA
This sequence comes from Epinephelus fuscoguttatus, assembly GCF_011397635.1. Taxonomy (NCBI): domain Eukaryota; kingdom Metazoa; phylum Chordata; class Actinopteri; order Perciformes; family Serranidae; genus Epinephelus; species Epinephelus fuscoguttatus. The sequence goes on along the minus strand of NC_064768.1, from coordinate 10,173,066 downwards.
CGTCACGCTGTCCAGGCACCGCTGCGATATGAGTTAATCTGAGAGACAGTGGAGCACAAAGGCTCCGGAGAAGAAGCCGAGTTAGTGACATCCAGAATGGCCGAGTTAGCTAGATGCAGTAACAGGACAAGATATGACGGAGCCTGACCATATAGAGCTTTATAAGTTAACAGTAGGATTTTAAATTCAATTCTGGATTTTACAGGGAGCCAGTGCAGAGAAGCTAAAACAGGAGAAATATGATCTCGTTTCTTAGTTCCTGTTAGTACACGTGCTGCTGCATTCTGAATTAGCTGGAGAGTTTTTAAAGACTTACTAGAGCTACCTGATAATAGAGAGTTACAGTAATCCAGCCCTGAGGTAACAAAAGCGTGGACCAATTTTTCTGCATCTTTTCGGGTCAGGATAGGCCTAATATTCACAATATTACGCAGATGAAAAAATGCAGTCCGTGAGGTTTGTTTTAAATGAGAATTGTTTATCAGGGGTTTTTTTTGTTTGTTTGTTTGTTTGACATATTCAATGTCAGTTCCAAGTATTGCTTTGCTTTGGGTTTTTGTTTCTTCTTTAATGGAAAATGTATTTTCTGTGTGATTCAGCTGAACTGTCTCAAGCCATTACCTCTAATGGAGCTTATGAAGCGTGTCTGTCTTGAGCCCACTGCCTGGCTCTAATGTTCCCCGGAGTTGTTCCTTCATTTCTCCATTTGCCTCTGTGTTTTGCCCCGAGTATCAAACCACAGGCCTTTTTTTCTTTTTCAGTTGTTTTGACCAATTCTATGAACGGGTTTTCCACACAGAGTTAAAGTAATTTGGAGTCGAAATACATTTTGCTTTTTTGCATTATGAGATTGTCAAAGGATTCACTGTATAAAAGGATTTGAAAGGAAGACTTAAGTCGTCTATATGGAAAAAAACACACTTGTCTATGATTAGCTTAGCTTATCATAAAGACCGAAAGCCACAGGAAATGACTAGCCAGGCTCTGTCGAAATTTCCAACAACAAATTTTATTTCTTTTTCTCATTTCTGTTTGTGTCAGACTAAACAAAAAAGACACAGTCTGTTCATAAGTTGATGCTTTGTATTTTAAAGTCTGAAATCTAATTTGAAATAAGGTTTTGCATGTATGAAACTAAGTTTTGAAGGCTTCATAGGCAGAAAAAAAAATTATAACCTTTCAAATTTGTCACTAATCTCCTGAGGCCTGTACTACGGAGCCAGTTCAGCTTACCCAGGATATCTTCTTGCTATCTGGTTTGATTAACCCTAACATTGGCTGTCTGGGTAACCAGTACTACAAGGGTGGTTATCAAAAAGTTCAGTCAACTCTGGGTTCTCTATCGAGCCACGAGTGTGTTCATGTGAAAGAGGTGGGGGTGTTCATTATGAGAAGCATCATCAGAACCATGAATGAATGAGGCTGCTTCATGAGATGAAACAGTACTGCGAGATAGTGATGGGCAAAGCAGATCTTTAGATGTTACTGAATCACTAGAATCAGTTCATTAAAAAGATTCATTCAAAAGATTCATTCACCGAATCGTTCAGTGCTTGGCGGGAGGAGCCCTGACTGTGTACTGCGTCACGGCTGAGCTGCTGCTGCATCTGCCCTGCACTGGTGAGTCTCATTACTGACAAGCCTAATGTTTTAAATTCGTTTATCTGGAAACTAAGTCTGTTAAAACAATAGGGAGGTGTGGGGTTGTGTTCATGTGGCTTGACTCCTGGCTACATTAGCCATTAGCTTGGAGAAAACGGTCCCCATGAAAGTGTATCGCTGAGAAGAAATGATTTGAATCACTCAGGGATCGGGGTTAAGGCGCTGATTCGTTCACCGAGTGATTCGTCACACAGCAGGCATTCCCACCCTGCACCCTGGCTGCCTCACGACTCGTGATTCATCGTTCACACGGACCCAATCGGCAGTTCCACTCCCAGCCTACACGCTCACTGCTGAGCTCAACTGAACTGAGAAATGAACGAATCAGTTCTGGAAGTGATACAGTTCAGTATGTTCGCTCAGTTCTCGATTCGTTCATGAACAACACAACAGGACTGCGAGACAGTAAAATCTCAGTGGTGTGGGATGTAAATGACACTCTGTAATCCTATAACAGAAAATGTGGAATAATAGAAAATGCCATTGAAAAATTAAGCATCGACCAATACTTAAATTATGTTTAAGTGTAATTCCCAAAATGTATTCCTTTAAAAAGATGTAGCCAATAAAATCCAAGGCTCTGCACACAAGACAACATAGATTTCCTTTTGTCCTTTATCTTGTCACACAAGGTCATGTACATACACATAAATATACATATGTTTGCCCTGTAAAACTGGACGAACACATCAATGACCTAATTAGGCAGGAAAACAGCAGACCTTCACACACACTCAGGCAGGTCAATCAGTCCTGACACACTTATGGTAATCAGTTAATCAATCAACATGTCAATCTTCCTCAGTCACAAACAGTAAAATAAACCACACTGACGCTAATTGTTAATGTAATATAATAATATATAATAACTATATCTCGCTCTCTTTCCTCCTCCTCCTCCTCCTCCTCCTCCTCAGGCGTCGCTCCATGTTCCTGGTGAACTCTCTGGCTGTGATCGGTGGCCTCCTCATGGGCTTCTCCACTATCTGCTCCTCCTACGAGATGGTTATCGCCGGTCGCCTGATCATCGGCCTGTTCTGCGGTCTCTTTACCGGTCTGACTCCCATGTATGTGGGGGAGGTGTCACCCACTCCCTTACGAGGAGCCTTCGGCACTCTTCACCAGCTCGGGGTGGTGGTGGGCATCCTGATCGCTCAGGTGAGTGGGAGGCTTCCAAACAAACCTCACATTTGATGACCGAACAGCTCTCACAGTTTCTTACCGTATGATACAGTTAGCAGGTTCTGACTGTCAGTGGATTCATTTTGGATTGGGTGTTAGCTTTGCTGTGACTCTGACCCAGCTGTTGTGGCCGTATTGTTTAGATCTTTGGTCTGGAGGCTCTGCTGGGCTCAGCCAAGCTGTGGCCCCTGCTGCTGGCCCTCACTGTGGCCCCTGCTGTCCTGCAGTGCATCCTGCTGCCCTTCTGTCCCGAGAGCCCTCGCTTCCTGCTCATCAACCTCAAGCAGGAGGAGCAGGCACGTAAAGGTAAGCACTGATGCCAGCCAGGATGCTAGGGGACACGCTGCTCCACTTCACTGGCTGCTTGAATGGCTTCCCACTGGTGACATACCCTATGGTGGAATACACCTGATTGGATAAACATGCGGCCAGTTGGGCGGTCCCAGGAAACAACATGGCGGCCTGCTCATAAACTTTCTATAATTCCATCTAACAAAATACACCAAAATCTATTTCCGAAAACATTTGAGGCAAGAAATAGGTGTGCAATTGCTGAATCTTGTTTTATTTTAGAACTTAGTTGCCTAGTTTGTCAGCTTGGTCCAAGATTTGTGAGCCAGGCATACTGGAACCTCCACTGTGCACTGTGCAACTGCTTCTCCTGCTCTCCGTAGGAAATTAATCAAAAGAGTTGAGACACCCTTCATCCTCAGATCTGGTGGAAACTTATCATGATACTGCTACAATACTACTGCTTCTATTACAATAGTACTGCTGCTACTGCTAGGGATGCACCAATATGGAAATTAGGCTGTGAACAAAAGGGAGATTTTCTGCGGTATTGTCAAATAGCCTACCCTAGCCTATAGTGTGTCCCTGCCCCCCATAACGCCTACACTACAAGGGAACATAATAAATACAAGGATTTGAAAGTAAAATGACTTTAATCAGTATTACAGTTATAGTTAATGGTAGGAGAGAGGGAGATGATGAAGCCCAGTGTTACTGTGTAATTTTCTGGTGTATCAGTGAAGTGTATAAACTACACTGCAGAGTGGAGTCTCCACTAACAGAGACAAAGAGTGACAGCTGACTCATATGAACATTGGCAGGTCCCCGTTACATCTGGTGTATCAAATACTTAAATTGTCTTGCTGCATTTTTATAAACACACCCAGGCGTCGTCTCACTGTCTCACGATCGACTAGCCTTTAAGTAGAATAGTGATCGTGTTTGGATGTAAGCCGCTGCTGCTAATTAGCTCGTGCTAACACTCTGGAGACGATCCTTCAGTGCTGTGTCTTACCTGTTTAATAGCTGCAGGAAGTTTATTATAAAAAAAAAAATTATTGGCTGATAATTTATGGACCAATATATATCATGCATCTCTAGGTACTGTCATGACTACTGTGCAACTGTTACGAACATGTCTACTGCAAGTATTGATATCATTACTGCAGTCACTACTGGCAGCACTGCTACTATCACAACTACTACTTCCACTACTACAACTACTGCTTACACTACTATTTCTATGGCACTTGCTAGTATTATTCATGCTGCCTGTACTGCTACTGTGTGACTGCCAGTAACACCACTGCAAGTCCAGGCACTACAGCTACAAAATGACCACAGTCACAGTGCTGCTCTACTACTACTACTACAGTGGCACCACAGTCACTGCTGCAGGCTTTACTGTCACCACTTATACACACTCTACTAACTGCTTTTACTGCTACAACTGCTGACACTTTACAACTTTACAAACACAACTACAGTTATTACTTATACTGCTGCTGCTGCTGCTGCTGCTATAACTCCTATTATCAGTACTTGGGAAGTACTGTGTTACCTCTACTGTAACCACTGCCACTATCTATACTACAAATCTACATCCTACTGCTATTAGTATACTGCAACTAATGATACTACTTCCTCATTCTGCTTCTGCAAAAACTGCTACTTAAAGTACTTCCACTGCTACAACTGCTGTTATTTCTGCTACTTGGAATACTGATATAACTCCAGAGATCATTGCTTTTGCTCCTCACATGCAATACTGCTGCTTCTGTCAATATTACCACTACGGTTAAAAAGAATTACTGTAACATTTATTAAACTGCATGTGAGACAGAGATACTGAGAGGAAGAATGTGAGAATTATCAGATGAAAGTGAAAACAGGAGAAAACGACTGAGGAGAAAGAAAGAAAATCTAGAGACAGGGAGTTACAGGTACACACTGGTGAGATCAGGTGAGACGGTGATATTTTAGCCTGGAGAGAAGAGTCCTTGAGCAGACAGAAGGTTTTGGCGTCTGTTCAACACGCAGCCTGTCAGGGTCGTCTCTGAGGCATTGACCCACTTCTCCCCAACACCTCTCATCTGACACAAACACAAACAAACACAGGGCTCCACAGTGAGAGTTGCATCATAGTGTCTGTGACTGTGTGCCGTTTGTGGTGTTCACAGTGAAATAGTTTTCTCTGCTCTTTCTGGTGAAGATAAAGAACATGCTTGGCCTCTGTTGCAACAGCTGAACCAGAAAAGAAACCAACGGGTCACTCTGTACTGATTGTGTCACTGCATACTTTGTGGAAAAGGAAAAGACTGTCATAGTTCTTGGGTCTCCTGAGAGGGCAGCTTTAAATTCACTCTGTGTTGGATTTAATGTGGTTATAGCATCTGTTAAAAAAGTGTCCTGTGAAAACTGGTAGTCTGATGGTACTTTCAGCCAATTTCTGTCACGGTCCCTGGGTCAGATTTGTGGGGTGGCAAGGAAGCTCTGTAAGGTCAATAGTGTCACATAAGTTAAGTGATTTTGTTCCCTCCAACCGTTGGACTACTTGCTTTATTGTTACTGTAATTTACGAATTATCTGGCAACAAAGATGCCCGTGAGGTTCACGACAAGAGAGCTGAGGATGGCATGAGTCTCCATCACGTGCAAGAAGGCTCTCAGGAAGTCACGTGGTAACAGTTCAGTGTGTCCGAAAAGATACATACATTTACTTTAGATTATGTACTAAACCCGTGTCTGAAGCCTCGTACTGTCAGTAAGTCAGAGTATGTTTCTCTTCTCTGCCTTTATGCTTGTCAAAGATAAAGACACATTGTATTTATGGTTTCTTGACAGCACTGGTGCGTCTGCGTGGCAGTGAGGATGTGAGTAAAGATCTGCAGGAGATGAAGGAGGAGAGCGCCAAGATGGCCATGGAGAAGAAGGTCACCATCCCGGAGCTTTTCCGCTCTGCAGCGTATCGTCAGCCCCTCCTTATCGCTGTCATGTTGCAGCTCTCCCAGCAGCTGTCTGGGATCAACGCTGTGAGTCAGCACCAGGCAGCACATCCACACACACACACACACACACACACACACACACACACACACACAGGGGGCTACATACAAATACACACATATACAATGCATACACATGTTTACAGTAGTATGCAAAAGTTTGGGTACCACTGGTCAAAATTTTGTTGAACTGATCTCCAAAAGGCAAGAAGTTAAAGATGAAAGATGCTTTTGAACATTAAGCAAGATTGGTGTTTCAAATCAAATCAAATCAACTTCATTTGATTGGTGTATTATATTTTGTTTTCAGGGAGCTGTTTCCTCTGTTTGTAATGATTTTAAGAAATGTCAGTTAACAGGAACTGTTGAGGTCAAGTTGAGGTCTGGAAGACCAAGATAGTTTTCAGAAAGGGCAGTTCGTAGGATTGCTACAAAGGCAAATAACAACTCCTGTTTGACTGCAAAAGACCTGCTGGAAGATTTTTCAGACTCTGGAGTGGAGGTGAACTGTTTTACTGTGCAGCGACACCTGTACAAATATGACCTTTATGGAAGAGTAATCAGAACAAAATATCTCCTGTGTTCTCACCACAACATTCAGCATCAGAAGTTTGCAAAGGAACATCCAAACAAGCCTGGTGCTTTTTCAAAACAAGTCCTGTGGACTGAAGTTAACATAAAACTTTTTGGACACAATGAGCAAAGGTATGTTTGGAGAAAAAAGGGTGCGGAATTTCATAAAAAGAACACGTGCCCAACTGTTAAACACAGGGGTGGATCGATCATGCTTTGGGCTTGTGTTGCAGCCAGCGGCACAGGGAACATTTCACAGGTAGAGGGAAGAATGGATTCAGTTCACTTCCAGCAAATTCTGGAAGCAAATATCACAGCATCTGTAAAAAAAGCTGAAGACGAAGAGACGTTGGTTCTACAACAGGACAATGATCCTAAACACACTGAAATCCACAGTGGACTACCCCAAGAGGCACAAGCTGAAGGTTTTGCCATGCCCCTCACTGTCCCCTGACCTAAACATCATTTAAAATCTGTGGATAAACCTCAAAAGAGCAGTGCATGGAGGACTGCGCAAGAATCTCAAGACGGCCCAAGAATCTCAGAGAATAAGCACCTTTTGCAGGAAGAATGGTTGAAAATCCCCCAAACAAGAATTTAGAAACTGGTTACAAAAAGTGTCAAGAAGTTGTGGTACTTGCCAAAGGGGGTGCTCCTAAGTACTGACCATGCAGGATGCCCAAACTTTTGCTCCAGGCCCCTTTCCTTTTTGTGATTTTGAAACTATAAAAGATTGAAATTAAAAAGTAATATTGCTAAAAATATTGAAGTAATGTATCATCTTTAACTTCATGCCTTTTGGAGATCAGTTCATCTTTTACTTACTTAACTACTCACAGTGGGGCTGCCCAAACCTTTGGATGCCACTGTATTTGGATACCCATTAGTTGTTTCCCTGGCAACATCTTTTAGGGAATGGGAGATGACACTGTGATTGGTTGAATTCATGTTTTTCCCAAAACATCTATAATTAATTAAGGTATTGACTTCAACCTGTTTGCCCTTTGTGCCTTACTTTGGGCTCAGATTATGTGCCGTTTAACCAGTAAGAGTGGAGTTCGAAGATGCCCTTAATACACTTGCACTATGCACTTTAGACCATGCGCTACAGATTGTTTAAATAGGGCCCTAAAACTTGTGTGTACTAGTTGTAATACTTTGTCCAACTGAGGAAGCCAATATTAGCCAAATCCTCCCAGTAAAAGGCAGAGTCAGGGATAGATTGCGTATTGGTAGAGTCAAGGTGAACATGATTATAGAATCAATATAACATAATTCCATATGAAAAAGAAGTATGTGAAAGCTGGATTTATGTTCAAATCGAGTTATAAAATGCGTGTGTTTTCATCTTTTCCATCCTCCCTGTGTCCCTCAGGTGTTCTACTACTCCACAGGCATCTTTGATTCAGCCGGTGTCAAACAGCCCATCTACGCCACCATCGGAGCTGGCATCGTCAACACTGTCTTCACTATTGTATCCGTGAGTGACATCAGCGTGTTTGTCTTTGTTCCTGCATGTGTTTTCGTAAGCGTTCAGCAGCACATCACTGCCTCTCATGTCTGTCCCGCAGCTCTTCCTGGTGGAGAAGGCAGGACGAAGGACGCTGCACCTGCTGGGACTGGGTGGAATGGCGATCAGCGCTCTGCTCATGACCATCTCCCTCCTGCTGGTGAGTTTGGCACAGTGACAGGGTTGAAGAGAGACTGAGTGACACCATCTTACCAATCCAGGCAACTCAGCAAAGAGGAAAAATTGGGGAAAGTCAGCAAGTTATTCTCTCTCAACCTCAACTGGCTTACCTTCACAATTCTAACAAGGTTATTACAGATAATAATTTGAATATTTGTGTAAAATATTAGTGATGGCCAAATGAAGCTCCATGAAGCATTTTCTTTATTTTATGTGTCCACTAGATGGCGCTCTTGGTTTAAAGAGAGACTCAAAAAATGGCAATTCAGTGTGCTTTCATCTTTTTGTTGAAGAAAAAGCGCCATCTAGTGGGCTTATAAAATAAAGGAAATGCTTCATGAGGCTTCATTTGGCCATCACTATAAAATATATACAAATAAAATGTCACTAAAATGCAGGAGTTCACCCAAACTGTCTTCAACTTAACCTTCCTACAAAATGACTGATTAATGCAGTGTTAAACTCAGAATTTTGACCTTTTGTCAAATCTTTTAGCTTGAGCTCAAAATTCAAGTACCGGTAATAAATAAACTCACTCTAATTTGCTGTGCCATTCAGCTCCCTCCCTACAAAATAATACATGAAAACATCCTATGTATATGCAGTACTTTGCAGTTAGGTCTTTTTGTAACCAGTTATTATAGAACAGATTTCATGACTTGTCATTTTTAAAGGTTACAGTAAGAATAGTGTATTCATCAACACATGTTCTCATTAAACAATCAGTAAATTTAATTAATTCTCTATACAACACACTGTACATATTATATGTCACTGACTGATGTTTTTTCTCTCCCCTTATCTGAGCAGAAGGACTTTCCCGTGATGAGCTACATGGCCATCATTGCAGTTATGCTTTTTGTGGCTATGTTTGAGCTTGGCCCCGGTCCAATCCCATGGTTCATTGTGGCCGAGCTGTTCTCTCAGGGGCCCCGTCCAGCAGCTATGGCTGTGGCTGGCTGCTGCAACTGGACGGCCAATTTCCTGGTTGGAATAAGCTTCCCAAAACTAGTGGTAAGGGAGGGGCGATTGTCTGGGTTTGATGTTGGTTTGGGTTGCTGTTTATTTCTTATCTTTACTTTTGCTTTGTTTTCTTTTATTATAACTTTCATTTTAATGACTTGGCGCCGGCAATACCCAAAGGAGGAGACATTATGTTTTCGGGTTGTCTGTCCATCTTTGTGCATCCATCCCATTCTAATGAATGCAATATGTCAAAAACACCTTAAGGAATTTTCTCAAATTTGGCCATAACTCAGAATGTGTTACAGGATCATACAATGAAGTGATGACATCTTTTATCCAAAGGTCAAAGGTCAACTTCAATGTGTCATCATAATGTAATGCAAAACACTTCTCTGACCATTACTCAGCATCATATCTCAGGAACAGAAGGAGAGGCATTTGGTCAGATACTGAAGTGGTGACTCTAATCTTGGGTGTCCACCTTGAGACTGATGATTGGATAGAAGATGTGTGTGTAGAATCCACATTTTAGTATATGTAACTGATTTGCAGCAACTTTCATATTTGTAGCATTGTCTACTGCCAGCACCCCCCAACTTCCAGGATAAGCGATTATGGAAAACAACAAAAAAAAAAACATTCATTCATTCATTCATCTTCTAACCGCTTCATCCTCTTGAGGGTCGCGGGGGGGCTGGGGCAAGAGGCAGGGTACACCCTGGACAGGTCGCCAGACTATCACAGGGGTAACACATAGAGACAGACAACCATTCACACTCACATTCACACCTATGGACAATTTAGAGTCACCAGTTAGCCTGCATGTCTTTGGACTGTGGGAGGAAGCTGGAGTACCCGGAGAAAACCCACGCTGACATGAGGAGAACATGCAGATTCCACACAAAAGGACTCCCCCACCCTAGGTTTGAACCAGAAACCCCCTTGCTGTGAGGCGACAGTGCTAACCACTAAACCACCACACTGCCATTCACCATTAGAAGATACACGTTTTGTTTGCTTTTTTGAATATATTCAATTGTAACGAGAACTCTGAACATGTAAAACAAAGAATTTCTTTGAAACTGACCCCCCACTCTTCTCTCTTCAGGAGGCATGCGGGCCTTGGGTATTCCTCATCTTCACCGCCTTCCTAATCATCTTCTTCATCTTCACCTTCATCAAAGTCCCAGAGACGAAGGGTAAGACCTTCGATGAGATTGCTCGCAGCTTTGGCGGCGGCCCGCCTCCCACCTCCTCATCTGTTGAGGATCCTCCTGCCACTGCCAGCGCCGCCACAACGCTTCCTGCTTCACCAGTGAAGGAAAAGGTCCCGTTGGTGGAGGCGCCACCGCCGGCAGCAGCAGCAGTTGATCCGCCCCCGGCAGCTGAAACCACACCCCTTGATGATAAATCCAAATCAACAGTGCAGGAGAGTGTGTAGAGCAGCTGTAGGTAGAGTTTAGTAGATGAAGGGGGTTATGAATGAAGGAAGAATCACAGATATTACAAAAGTGCTGTAAATTGTAATTAATTATCAAACCTTGGAACAATAGAAACTTTATAATTTTAATACCAAAAATGGCAGTATTATCAGCTTAGAGGCGTTGACCTTTAAAAGGTCATGCTTTCTGCTTTTATGGTAGACTCCTTATTAGTCTCTGACATTTCCTCAACTTCCTTCTTTTATATCCTCCCTTCCTCACCTGTGAAAGGGAAGCAGTCACTGTACAATGCTACAGATTAAATCTACTGTACATTCCTAGGAATTAAGCTACATTCATTAAAAGGGTGAGTCTTTTTCAAGACAGCTGTGTGTCTAGTCAGGGCGGCACTTTTCCAACAAACGCAGGTTGTGTTAATGGAAAGTGTTGCCGTCCAGGCAAAGGTCCAGGTTTAAATGTCCGTCACTGCAGACTAGAAGCAGAATGTGTTGACAACGGCACAGCCTTTTGTTTCCAGACATGCTAAGTCCATTCTGAGTTCAGGTCCATGTAGTGCAAGAGGCGACGTGGATAGCGATGATGCACTATTTATTTATTTATTTATTTTTTATTTAATGTATTTTTAAAGTTTAGACAGGCATTGTAGTAGATATTATAGTGCAATATAACTTGATAGTTTCATGTAGTGATATTTAATGATCTGTTAATTCTTCTAGTGTTTTTGGAAGTGTTTTCAAATCGCGGGTCTTAAGAAGGGATTCTTAGAATTTACATTCTGCCTTCAGCTGTTAAATATGAGCTGACAAGCTGTGGAGCTTTTTAGCAATGCCAAAGTACTGAACTTTAATTTCCACCTGGTGAACACGAGTAACTTTAAATGTGTTTCAGTTTGAGAAATTAGCAGCCACAGGTCTCAAGTTTATTCATTCTGAAAGCTAAATTGGTGGTTAAAGCTGTAATCCACAAGTTTGTTCAACTTTATTTAGTTTAGCACCTTGTTCTGCTTTTTCTTGAATTTAGGTAAAAGGAATACAAAATGATCATTTGTATATCAACGTCTTACCCTGTGTAACACTGAGTTCATGAAGAAAACTTTGCTCCACAGTAAACGAAGAATCCAAAAACAGAGAAAATGCTCAGTGGTTTGAAGCCAAAGGAGGCAGCGTTTAACAACAGCAAAACTATATCACAAAGCTGGTTTATAAACTCTCACACAACTTGGCCTTCGTACAATCTAAGTTAGCAAACATTGGTCTGACGTTGACGTTTCCTTGGCCCAGACTGGTCCCGGTCAGACACCAAAATCTGAAACGTGGTGATACGGCAAATGGCCAGATGATGGTGTTATTTCCACCTCCAATTCCAATAAGTCCATTCAGATTCTGTCTTACAAGCATATTAGTATAATATTGATCATATTATTGCTGTGAAAAAGCAAATAGATGCATCTTTGGTTTTTTTTTTTTTTTTTTGTATCACAAAAATGATTTATTGACAATTTTATTTCTTTGGTTGTGAAATGGTTGTAATCAGATGGCCGCACCATGACGTCCACTCCAAGTGCAAAGAGTAGTATTACTGGACGCCCTTTTTTTTTTTTTTTTTTTTTTTTTAAAAGTGTTGGTTTTTTTGCACTCTTGCCTTCAATCGATAGGACAGTATTAAGTGTGAAGGGGGAGTACATGCATTTGAACTCTGCTAATGCTTTCCATTTAGCAGAGTTCAAACGAATGTGTTTTCTCAGGTATGCTACATGCATGAGACTATTTATGCAGAAGTGTTTTAAATAGAAAGGTTTTTGTGAAAATGCATGTGTTTGGGAAGTACTGAGCATATGACTGGATAAATGACACCTGGATTATGCGGCACAGGTTGTTTGAGAGGTTGTAAACATATGTTTTGATATAGTTTTGCTGTTGTTAGATGCGGCCCCCTTTTACCATCAATAATTTTCGTATTTGGTTTCTTTGTTCAAAAAAGTTTTCCTGAAGAATTCATTGTAACATGGGATGAATAACTGCTGTTCAAAAGGTCTTTTTGTGGATGAAATATGCATTTAACTGAGTTGGTGCTGAGTTCAATCCAAACAAACAAATTTCCTGTTTACCAGAGAATTTGGTTTAAAAAAAAATCATTCACTCCTTATTGATTCAATTTCTACTCAAATTTATGAATAGACAAATACATATTCTATTGTTAAATCTTGTGGACTATTGCTTTATTGCATTGGTAAATTGCTGCAAGCATTTTAGGGCATGCTATGACTGAGGCCTGTGGACAAAAACATGTCGGCTGGATTGTCATAGATTACAGTAGGGTAACGTGCAATGTATATTATTTTTTGTTAGAGAAAAAATTATGAGTATTTATTTCCTTAGAAATTAAGTTTTATATGAAGTATAAAATTATAATACACTAAAGCCAGTTTAGAATCGTAATGCTTTCCAGATTAGCCCAAGTAATGAAAAGCTGGATGAGTCTGCAGTGAGCTTTTCCTGCTGTGGTGGAGTAAACCTACATCACATGAAGTGCAACACTGTAAATCTCATTTGTTACTCTCTGTGTAGATGCACTTTGTAAACCAGATAAGCAGCAAAGCATTAGAACCAGAATCACTAATGTAGAAGCCACTAATAACAACAGCGCTTTGTGTCAAATGAACAAAATAATATTTCTATTTACAAAGCGACTGCGTATATCTGGCCGAGCTGTTATTAGAATAGATAGGTATGAAATGTGCAATCAAAAAAGAAACTGCAGCCTGAATTATGTTGGAGCTAATCATGAAGCGAGGAAAGTAACGGGGAAGTGCTAATACTGTATAAACAACGGGTACACATTATGTAAGTGACAGGCCGATTTTTATAGTTCCTGTCATTTGATTAGAAAAAAAATAATCTGGTTACCTTATATGATTTTTTTCTTTATTATTTTTACATATTCACAAAGGGAGAAATGACAAAAAACTCAATTTTGTTGACCTCGATGATGATCTGAGAAAATAATTTGTTAAAATCAAAACAAGGAGTGTAATTCCAAAATGAGATATCCACCATTTTAAAAACCAGGCTCCTCTTATTACAGCAGGACATGAAGTTATGGTGGTGTCATAACATTGGGAGTTTACAAATAAGACTCAAAAGCAGAGAAGCTTTGGCAAGAAGGATTTCTTATTGATTTAGAGGGCAGAAACTACACATCATGTGTTGTATTGAATTAAAGAAAAAGAGACAGATTTTTAAAAATTCGGAATTTTAAAAAATGTTTTGTCTTTGTCTCCTAATTTTGTCTGTTGGCTACGGTAGCTATCTTGTGCTCCAATAACTGCAGTATTCTGTCAATCATTAATTTTGGTGTCTTACGATGGTAATATTAAGAGAACAGAGGTTACAGGAGAAATAATCTCATGTGTTTTACTTCCAGCCTCTGGTCTCTAAAGGTTCTGTATGCGACATTCAGAGCACCAATATAGCAGAAAATCACTATTTGCAATGTAAAACTATAGTAGAGTAATGGCAGTCAAACTACCTGTGTGTGTGTTATAATCTGAGCTTTTCTGTAGTTTGTTGTGGTAAGCCACATGTGCATATAAAAAGACCTGGACTCAGCGTTGAAGGGGGGTCACGTTCATGCCTATGAAAGTTGATCGATGATGCATGAAGCCAAAAAAACTTGACTTCCTGGTTTTTAAATTACCCGAGAACTTCTGCATCGTTGGGTCAATAGACCAAACACACTAGAGACTTTGCTGGCTGAGCAGCTAACTTCCAGTTTAGGGATGAAATGATCAGGGCTGCCCCGAATAGATAGAGAGGGAGTGATAGAGAGGGGGTAAGAGAAGGTGGAAGGTGGACTATAGCATGCAATGTTTCTGTTTGCAAATTAGTATCCCTTGCCACCTTTTTCCAGTTTCCTCCACCAGTTTACTGGTGAAAAAACAAAACAAAAAATGAAGCATTCAAATACTGACTTGGACGTCAATTACTGTGGCAACCACTGAAGCTTTGAAGCTTCAAATCATTCAGGTCAGCCCTTAAAACGATTTAATCATGCGGCTGTGGATCAAATGGATCAAATCCCAAAAGTGAAGCCAGTCATTTTGCATGGGTTGTGACACTCAAAAAAATGTATCCACTGATTTGCAGATGTCTCTTTTAAAGTGTAAGTCTATGGGAAAAAGTATTTTTGGGCCAAATGGCATCACGTGACAAACCTACAAGTTGTAGTTAAACAGCTAGACTACTATGTCAAATTGGCTTAAAAGTCTGCGGAAGTGTAATAATAATAATAATAATAATGATGCATTTTATTTGTTAGGGCGCCTTTCAAGCCACTCAAGGTCGCCTTACAGCAAAGATAAAAAAGCATACATCAAACAAGAAACACAGCACAGTAACACACGTATGGCACTTATCGTTTGCTCTGTCAGCTCTGCTGCCATTGTTTAGAGTTGTTTATAGAGTTAGCACTGTTAGCTGCTAGCTGCCGGCTCAGCCACCTCCATGTTGAGAACCATGTGCAAAGAACTCATACACTCTGAATTTTGCATAGAGCTCCTTTAACTCAAACTCACTATTTAAGAACACAAACTACCTTCCTATCTGCCTTCAAGTCAAAATTATCAATTTTCTTAAAAATTGACATTTTGGTGTAAAACTCTCAGATGTGTTAACTTGTTCGATGTGTGTCACAATGCTGACATGACATGTTGTTGTGATCTAACATGAAGAATGTGTTCACATTTTGTATGACATTTAAAGCCCAAACGCACTGAACGCGACTTTTGACACTTTGTCAATATAGTGAGTGACAATTGAATTATGTATGTCAATACCAATTTAGATAATAACAAAGTTAACAAAACATCCTAGTTTGTTGCCTGAATCAGACACTTCCAGTATGTTTCGGCTTTATTTGTCTGGTCCAGTCGTCGTCTACATTGTAATGCTTTGTCTGAGAAGTCAGCTATGTTGTAGCATTGTCAACCTTTACATATTTATGCATTACCAACATTGTACAGTTTGTTTGGTGAATACGTGTGTGACGCAAAGTAGGCTATATTTTCTATATGATTCATGCTGCACTTTGAGAACATATTTATTTATATATGTATTATTTATTTTTTTGGCTACACTGGGAAAATATTTATCTTGACAAGTAATTCAAATGATATATACTGCAGTGTAACATTTGATTGGAGTGATACCTCCCTTGTTTTAAAATACTTACTCGTAAGCTGATTTGAAAACATTAAAGTGTGTCAGTGACATTTTTCGCTTGTTTTGAGAATAGAAGCCCATAAGATTGATTTGACGCGATGATAAGGGGCTTGTTAAGATGAATATTTCTTACAGTGCGAGGATAGATTATGGTCGGAGTCATGGCTTCGTTGTGTATTGCTGTATTTGTGGATAATAGTGACGTGCTGTGTTTGCACTGGGGGAGGTGCGTGGTACACTCCTCTCATGGTAGTGTTCAGTGTTGTATTCAACCTCTCCTGCAAGGTCCTGCTTCTGTCCTTCTATTAACACTGCTCCTGCTGTAGGGCACTAACACTGAACTTTACCAAACCTGAGTCTAGTATGGATTTAAAATGCTTTCTATTACTCAGACTGCCCAGTCGGGTTTGCGTCTTGTGATATCGCAACTTCAGGTACCTCCAGAGATCTGTGTTCATTGCTACCCTTTCTCTCTGAGGTGATATTAAGGTGTCTCAGAGGTAAAAGTGAAGGAACAGATTGTGTTTAATATGATGTTTTAAAAGTGGTAAAAAGAGCCGAAATGTCTCTTTTGACCAGGAGGAATTTGTTTGGGGTGCCACATTAATACCAAGTTAAAAGTTTTAGTTCAAGGTGCAGGTCTGTGGCCAACATGAGGGTGCAATCACACCTACAGCTTGTTTTCTCTGGTTCAAACCATTGTTTTTAGGTGACACTGCCCATTTATGAATCAGGGGTTGTATAGTCGACTAATGTATGTAAACTTGCCACTGTTTGAGCAGTGGTTACATAACCTTTGAAAAGGCTAACTTTACTGTGCACGTGCATGCATGGACATGGGGATAGGTGAGCTCCGGTACTGGGGCAAACAAACACAGAAGTTTCACCCTGGAGATCACTGTTTTTGTCCAGTGTGAAACTAATGGTCAGCACTTAACCTTATACACTTTAGTCCTTTACAAAGTTATGTCACGTTACATACGTCACTTTACGAACATCACTTTATGTACTTAGGTCACTTTATGTACGTACATCACTTTCGACTAACTTGCGTCCCGTACATAACAAACATAGTTATTTTAAATGAAAAGAAGATCATTTATTAAACCTAACCAAGTACTTCTGGTGCCTGAACCGAAACCCTCCCACTAAACATAATTTGGCATTAATGGGTCGTGGTCATTTCACATATTTCTGTGAAAGCGTGTTGATATTTTAGCACTTTGGGCTGGTCAAGACAAATCCAAAGAAGTGCAAATTTGCAATGGCTGTTACCACATACACGCATGCATCTCCCCATAGCCACGCCCCCTTTTGGCCAATTGGCCAACACAAACACACACCCTCACACACACACTTGGTGGTGGGGCAATTTTTGTGGACTGTCCAATAACCAACAGAGGGAGCTATAGAGCTGCTGGCTGCAGCTAAAAATCCCAAACTGTATTGTTTTTCACCCGGCCTTATAAAGTGAACCAACAAAACAAATGCTCTCACAACTTGTGTGGTGTGGCTGCACTCTGAGAAATGGCTGAATCAGCGAATCACAAAAGTACATGAAAGGATTTGAATCAAACAGTGGACCCAGGTGCACACTGCTCCTAACCATAGACACCCACTTTATGCACATGTATGAACTCAAAATGCTCCACTGTACAGGCACAGGAGAGTATAAGTATTCATCTGTAAATATGTATTTTTTAAAAGAGTACTGTTTATATGTTGACTTGCACGGTCATGCGTGTGTGGATTATTTTTCTTTCGGGGTGCACATGTTTTGTTGAAGAGAGGAGCTGATTTAGCTGAACGTCTCTTTACTCTTTCGTAGTGGCAAATTTAGTTCCTTCTGTGTGTGGACGTAAGTCACTGACTGCCTCCTCTCATTTTCACCTCATGTATTTGTCATCATTCAATCACAGTCGTGTACTTTATCTGTGTGCCTATTCAGATTTATACTCAGAGATGTTGATAGTAGTTGACTTTTCTCATTTTTATTTGCCACCATATGGTCGTTGTTTTCTTTTCTTCTAACAATTCATGTCTATGATCACATTTCGATGGTGGCTGCTGCCAACATTGTCAAGAGCCAAGGAGTAAATTCCAAACATGCTATATTCCACTTGCTTATTGTAACAAAAGCATCATCATTGATTACCAGATACGTCATAATAAACCACCTCTAAAATGAACCATGTAGTGTGACAGACTTGAATCAACATGCTTTAGCTGCTGTGATCTTTGTTTTGCTCGTTTGTTTGGTCCTGATCTGTGTGTTACAACTGTGTAAATAAATGTACTGACTGTGCTGTATGCTTGAGTATCATGTACTGTAAGCTATTTGTGCCTCTCTGCACCTCACACATTCACAGACACATTATTTATAGTGTGTTACTGAAGTGATTTCAGACACACACAGCCATTGTCTGTATGCTTTGCTGTTCTGATGGCAGCCAATGACTCAGATAAATCTTCATTAAGTGATACTTACAGGATGTGTAGGGATTTGATTGAATCTGTTAAAGGGACAGTTCACCCCAAAATCAATTTAGATATTTTTATCTTACTTGTAGTGCTTTATGAATCTAGATTGATAAACAGCACTACAAGTAAGAAGGTTGTTATGTATTTTAGATTTTTTTGGGGGGTGAAATGTCCCTTTAACTGTAGCTTTAGTTTCTGTAATGTGACGGAAATGAGCTGAGCAGATGACACTGTAGCTTCAGTGAGAATAGTCAGGCTTTTTGACATTTCTCTGTGCCACGCCGGTGATGTACCCCAACTGTTTTTTGTTTCACTTGTGTTTGTATTGTACATGTTGTTAAATAAAATATTCATCATGTAACGAGACATGGTGTGAAAGTGTAATAACAGTATTCCTTTTACCTCATTCTTGGATTTTATGTGTTTGAGCTTTGGTGCATTGAGTATGAGTGAAACATCAGTGATCTTGATATAAATATAATGTACATTATACACAGTGGTACTATGAGCTTTGTATTTTACGTGTCAAGATCAGTGTACTTGTCAGAACAAAACTGTTGTAAAATGTTGCTGTGGCTGTGAAAGAGTTTTTTTGTTTTAAAGGGTAACTTTGGCATTTTTCAACCTGGAACCTATTTTCCTATGTTTTTGTGTCCAACTGACCAATGGGAACAACAATTTTGGAAATTGGTCAGGTACTGATTAAGATCGCTGCAGCCAGCAGCCGTGCAGCAGGCTGCACAGTAATCATTAAGGGCATGTTTGCTAGTGATGGCCAAATGAAGCCTCATGAAGCATTTTCTTTATTTTATGAGCACACTAGATGGTGCTCTTGGTTTAAAAAGGGAGGCTCAAAGAATGGCAATTCAATGTATTTTCAATCTTTTGTTGAAAAAAAAGCGCCATCTAGTGGGCTTATAAAATAAAGAAAATGCTTCATGAGCCTTCATTTGGCCATCACTAATGTTTGCACCATCAAAGTACAACCACTAAAAGTGCTTGTTTTTGCTACTGACAGGTTCAGATTGTTATTGTGTCTGATAACTAATGGAAATTATTCCTACAATGACCTTTTTGTTAAAGAGTAATATCCCTTTTGTTTAACCAGAAATAGCCCCAAAGCACAAATAGAGGCTGTATACACACTGGTTTTTTTGCGCCCTCAAATTTGTTCTTTTCAATGTAGATGCACAGAGTGCGACGGCTGCTCAATTAGATAAACTGAGTTTAACTTGTGGAAGACAGCAGCACGCACCACATGTCATTTGACAAGGACCAACCAATTGCTGACAGATATCTTTCCCTTCTTCTGGAAATATCAGTCTGTGATAAATATGGGGAGGAGGTCGATCATTTTAGTGCAGGGCTGGCAGAGCTTCTCATCTGTCCTGCAGACAATAGGCCTACACACAAACAGCGCTTTCACGAAAATAGGCTACGATACGGTTGCTTAGTAACTTCAGATAGTGATGGCCAAATGAAGCCTCATGAAGCATTTTCTTTATTTTATGAGCCCACTAGATGGCGCTTTTTCTTCAACAAAAAGTTGAAAGCACACTGAATTGCAATTCTTTGAATCTCTCTCTTTAAACCAAGAGCGCCATCTAGTGGGCTCATAAAATAAAGAAAATGCTTCATGAGGCTTCATTTGGCCATCACTAACCTCAGATGCAACCTGCCACCGCAATCTTGAAAGCTGGCACAGAAAAGGCAAAAGAGTAGCACCTATAGCGCCTGACCTCGCATTTTCCAGGCGGTTAGACGTAGCACATGTATGGCCCCTTAGTGGACATAAAGTGATAGTGCAAATAAAAATTGTTGTTCCCATTCATGAATACAGATACTGAAACATTTCACTTGTATAAACAGTCATAGAAGGTACATTATCTGTGCCAGATACTCCTTTCATCGGAGTATTCGGCTCAGCCCTATGTGGCCCTTATAGATCCTAAAAGTCTGAATATCTCTGCCTCTGCAGCATCAAATGTTTTAATCCACCTCTCACAAAGCTCACAAGTTAATTAGATTGCAGGAGTGCACCTGTGAGCTTGGTTTAAGTTGTTAAGCAGTTATGATTTTGCAGTCAAGCTGTCCTTGAGATAGATATGAGCAAACCCAGCACTAACAAGATGACATAAGTAACAATTTGAAACTGTATTGATTGTAATGATATTATAACTAAATATGCATGTGTATAAATGGAGTCATAGAAAAAACATTATCTGTGCCAGTATACTCATCACAAGTCTCAACTCAGCAGAACTCATGCTGTGTATCAATCAGCCTGTCCATGTTGAAATTGGTGGCACTTCAACAAGAGAGATGACATAAGTAACAATTGAATGAAATTTAACTAAATATGCATGTGTTATAATGGAGTGTAAGAGAAACTGACACCATACTTTGCAAAAAGTATTAAAACCCAAAGGTTTGACACATTCACAAGTCTCAACTCAGTCCTGCTGCTCCGTCATCCCGTCGCGCCGGAAAAGGCAGAGCAGAGGAAAAAGGAGGCGTTGCCCTCCAACAACACCATCAGCTGCAAATTTATGCAAAACAGTAAAAGCACTGGTGGTGGTGGTGCTGCTGCTGCGGTCCTGCAAGGCGAAAGAAATAAAGAGCAGCAACAAGAAGCTCCAGCCGCCGGTGAGCCGCCGGGAGTCGTTTTGCAGCCGGTGCAGGAGGAGGCTGAGAAACCCGGACCGGTGACGGTAAGCACGGACCGAGAGCTCCGCGAACGAGCCAGACAGCAGCAGCGGCTAACGGGATGCTAGGAGGAGTAGCCTCCGGTGGATCCAGTGGTAACTGGTCTGAAACATGGAGGGCAGCTAGCTGTTAGCTCTCTGCAGCTCTGTGTCTGTGCTGATGCTCGCTGCTGGAGAGGAAGGCTGAAGCTAGCAGAGCTGGGACAGGATGGTGTGTGTGTGTGTGTGTGTGTGTGTGTGTGTGTGTGTGTGTGTGTGTCTGGAGGAGGGGGGTAATAAAGATGCTGGAGGCATTAAATTGATACACCACATCTAAATAGGCCCATACTTAGTCCACATGTTAAACTAGACAGAAGGAATAAAATAATAAAGAAGAAACAAAGAAAATTCTGTAGATGTTTTTGTAAAAATAATAAATCTGAAAGAGCTGACAGATAAAGACAGTAGAGGATACAACTAGTCTGTAGGACCTGTAGTTTGGGGTTTAAGTGCTGATTTTAAGGGGGAAAAGATGCATTAAGAAGGACAAAGTTTGAAGTCAGTATTGCCCACAAATATGATTATTTGGTTGATTATTTAATGTATTTGTTCTTGTTCAAATCCAATTGTAACTCCAGTCGTCTGCGAGCAAGGAAAGGATTTTATCTCTGCTTTATCATCTGCTGTGGTGCGTTCATGTGCAGTTTTAAAAACTTAATAAATACATAAGGTTGATTTATCAGCTAATGTTTACTAATCAAAGACATATCAATGTTGGTGTATATGTCAGCCAAAAACTCAGTGATTAATCGATTGTCACATCAGTTAATCACCAACTATTCTGATCGATTAATCATATGAATATTTTTTTAAGGAAAAAACGTTTCTTAACGTTTCTTAAATTTGATTATTTTCTGTCTTCTTTACTGCTCTAAGACAGCTAACTGGACATGTTTGGGTTGTGGATAAAACAAGACATTTGAGGGACATCATCTTGGGCTTTGGGAAACACTGACTGACAATTTATAGACCAAAAAACTAACTGATTAATTTAAAAAATAATTTACAGATTAATTGACAGTAAAAAGTATCAATAGTTGCAGTCTTAGTAGTGTTGTCACAATACTGGAGTGTCTAAATCAGATACAGTAATTTTGAAAATGGTGATTTTCAGTACCATTTCCATACAGTGGAAAGAAAAATTGACATTGAGGATGTAAAAAATTTAAATTGTTATTAAAAAATCCATAACAATGACACCTTTTCTGTTGCTGGTTAGTAGCAGAGAGGAGCAGAATGACCTTAGTAACATTAACAATAAGAGAGAGAGGGAGAAAGTGCAGCTGATACAGGTGTATTGATACAGCCGTTTCAAATATTCAGAATTGATACTTAGCCATATATAGATATTTTTGGCAACACAAGCTCCAGTACAGAAATGTTGGACATATGTTTGAGGTAATTTCCAAAAAGTGTCGTTATTAGGCTACATGTTTTTTTCTGCACAATGCTGACAAGCCTCTTTTTTTCCTGTTGTAAAATGTCTCATTCATCAGTACTTCATTAAATATTTAGATCATTGTCAAAGATTTTTTTTCTGGATTTATTTGTGTCTAAAAAGCTAATGTTACACAATATATCATAGAAATTTTCAGAACTCTAAAATATTGATATTGGTATCAAGATGAACATTCCTGTACGGCCATATTGGGGAAAAAATCCCTTATAATAAACCTCATCACCTCACCTTAGTTTCAGTCATTACTGTATAATTGTAGTATACTTTGATATTATAGAGACAAATCTGTCCCAACACTAATGACAAATGTAGACATGATAATATTGACATGATACACAAATAAAAACAAGACTCACAAGTGTAAATGATCAACTTGAATTTGGAATCCTCCTGATTAATGTCTGTGAAGTTGTGGAAATATTAACAGATGCCTGGCGTGGATTTATTGACATTTTGTGTGTGTTTCATGTGAATTTACAGACACACATCACTTATTTCCACAAATGACTGATGGCTTTCCAGTGCATTTATTCTTATGTTAAATTGTTATGGACATTTTATAACCTGCTGAGATTTTATTTTGTTCAATTCTCCTTTTTATTTGTAATTTAACTTCTTATTTGAAATCATTTCCTTGTTCATATGCAGTGAGTAACCATGCATAGTCTTTTCTATAAGACAACAGTTGTTTGTAAGACACTGAATTATTTAGATGTCAGACGGAAACATCAGTCTCAAAGTGTTCATATCAGTGGGACCAGGAGGGCTGGTGTATATCAGTCAGTGTTAACATCAGCCCCACAGTGAGGTATTGAGTCAGTGCTGCTCAGCGTCTCCCCTCTGTGAAGAGCAGTGTTTGTCAGAAACACTGACAGCTGGTTTTTCATCAGCTGGGCTCTTACAGAGAAACTGCAGTGTGTGTGTGTGTTTGTGTCAGTGTTTGACTGATGGACGGCTCCTCTGTCTCCTCAGCAGCCATGGAGACGGACGGAGAGCAGAACCAGCAGGGGGCCTCCACCAATGGGAGCGCTGCATCCGGGACGAGCTCCCGCCCCTCTCCGATGAATTCCATGTCTCTGTATGAAAGACAGGCGGTGCAGGTAGGTGTGTGTGTGTGTGTGTGTGTGTGTGTGTGTGTGTGTGTGACCTGTCGAATGCTTTGTTTATCATTTACAGGCTTACACTGTCCTGATTGGTTTTTTTTTCTTTGACAACAGTGTCAAAAAGGTTGAAGCCCCTCAGTGCTAATATTTATTCTATATTTACAGTACGTGACTGTGATTGAGTGATAGTTTATCCTAAAAGATTCTCTCAAGTTCACAGTTTGCAGCAAAGGCATTAAATCCAAGAAACTATAACAGTTTTGACAACACATAAAACAATAAATGTGCTGTCTTTTGTTTTTCTTTTAATTTCGGTGTCTTTCGGTGCCCCAGAAGACACCCTTCTGCTCCGCCCCTGGTGTGGCAGCTGCTTGTTTTACCTACAGGGTAGATACTGCAGTTTTTGTGGTTGGTTTTACTGCACCTTTAAATGCTGAGCAGTTATTCAGCTCTTTGTGTTTTACCGACACTACAAAAGTCTGTGTAAACCTCAACCTTTTTTTTCTATGTACTTTTAATTATCCATGCTGTGTTTTGCCCTCACCTGACCGTGCATCTCTTTCACCGAGAGGATGATGGTCCAGTAGCAAAGCTGAGAGGTGAAGTTGAGGTTTATTAACAAATAAAAAAAATGAAAGTTCATATTTCTGGACGTTAAAAAACATATTTGTAACATTCTAGATGGAACAAGACAACAGGTCAGCTGCCTGCCTGGGAACCAGTGCGCACATAACCATGTGATACAGGTCTCGATTTTTAAAATGGCTGCTCACATAGATTTGTCACAAGAAAATTAGTTTATTTGTTGATTTCTAATAGCAAAATCTGGTTAGCGTGGTTTTAGGTAATAATCTTTCACAGGAGCTTTTTTTGGTGTAAAGCAAAGAAGGATGCACTTGTTTGTCTTCATACTTTATGATTTATATGTAAGCCGATGGAGAGAAGGTGATGGAGAGTGACTGAAACAGGGTGGTGAAGAGAGGGATTGAGTTGTGCTGGTTTGATGGAGGCACTGTGTTATTTTCCCAGGCTTCTGTCACCCTGCACAGCCATCTGTCTTTGTCACCCTGCACACACTAATCCAGCCCGCCGCGCTCGCTTTCATCTCTCAACTTATTACAGTACGAGCCTCTGCTCATACATCAGGCAGCTGGCAGGAGGCTTTACACTCTGCATCCCTCCCTCTCTGCCCCTGTTTCTCTTACTCCGCTCCTCTCATTTTTCATGGCACTGTACTTCCTTTCTCTTCTAAGTCTTCACATTTTTCTCATTTCTCCTCTAGCTGTGTGCTGTCATCGTCTCCATCTCCCTTTCTCTGTCATCATCCTTCAGTACATCTTTCTTGTCTCCTCTCTGTCTCTTCCTTGTGTCCTTCTTTCGCCATCTTTTCTCATCTTTTTTCTTTATCTCTTTCTCTGTTTGCTGCCACTTGATTGCTCATTTGTCTGCTCTCCTCCTCCCTCCAGGCCCTGCAGGCGTTACAGAGGCAGCCTAATGCAGCTCAGTACTTCCAGCAGCTGATGCTGCAGCAGCAGATCAACAACGCCCAGCTGCAGAACCTAGCAGCTGTGCAACAGGTAAAGGTGTGTGTAGGCTATATAATTTATATTTTCGCTGAAAAATATTTACAGTACTGTGCCAAGTCATTTTTATAAGGCAAGACAGAGATATATTTGTTTTTAGAGAAAGTATGAATGGAAAAATCAGGAATCACGGAACAAAATAAAACGGCAACATCCTCAGGCTGCATTCACACCAAATCAGATGCAAGTATTTCCATTGATGTGAATATAGGTAGAACATCTAGGCTGTGGCAGTGGGGTCTCAAGGGATGCTCCTAAAACACACAGTGGTTTGCTGTGAAAAGTTGAAGCAGTGTCCTCTTGGAGAAAGGCAACCAGACGTCACACTGCAGTGGCCAATCACTAGGCCTGTATCAATAGTTACTTTTGTTGGATGATATATTGTGCAAGGTTTAATTGTGATAAACATGGTTATTGTCATTTTAAGACCATTTTATGCCACTGATGTAATGATGATATAATAGCATAACAATGCAAGTACACCCTTGCAAAGAGCAATCAACTCTTACTTTTTGAAAATATTCAGACATCGGAATATAAAATATATATTTTCAATATTTTCAACACCCTTTTAATATATACAAGGAAGTATATATTTAATCATAGTAACTTTATAGGAGTAGCCCAAAACCGCTCAGTCCAAGGGAACGATTAATATAGTCTCTTTCTATCATTAATATTAAAGTGAGTAAAAGAAAGTAGTGATGGCCAAATGAAGCCTCGTGAAGCATTTTCTTTATTTTGTAAGCCCACTAGATGGCCTCTTTTTCAACAAAAGGTTGAAAGCACATTGAATTGCCATTCTTTGAGCCTCTCTCTTTAAACCAAGAGTGCCATCTAGTGGGCTCATAAAATAAAGAAAATGCTTCATGAGGCTTCATTTGGCCATCACTAAAAGAAAGAGTATATATCAAAAGCTTATATGTACTACTTTACAAAGGAGAGCGGTCACTTTGTTTGTGTTCCTGGATGTGTCTCTTTTGTGGCAGTAAAGATACTGTAATTATAATCAAAAGGAATTCTAGAGATCTTTTAAGCCAGCATAAACAGATATACTAAACACAAATAGTTGCTGAGATGGAGATATTGGCTTTCTATAGTTGTCTCCACTTCCACTCCCCCCAAAATTTTAAGCCACGCCTGATTTGTTGTGTACAGCGGTATATAAACCAGGTTAACAGTTTGCACACAAAGAAAAGCATATTTGCTTTGTTCCCACAGTCAAAACGGGATGTTTGGCCCAAAACACAGAGCCACGTTTGGCTGCGATTACAGCAGTGCACTACTAACTGATTGCTTGCACCTCAGCTCATAAGCTCCTCCAGCAGCTTGGAGTTGTTCTCAGTATATTGGACTCACAATGATTCATTCAACAGTCTCTGCAAACATCCCACTTTTGATTTTGTTTTGAGTAGACTGAAACCTAAATCTCCTCTCTTCTCTTCCTCCCAGGCTACTCTGGCTGCGAGTCGTCAGTCGAGTCCTTCCAGCAGCAGCTCCTCTCAAACCACCAGCACCACAGCTGTATGTTCTCATTTCGCTCTA
Organism: Epinephelus fuscoguttatus; assembly: GCF_011397635.1. Classification (NCBI taxonomy): domain Eukaryota; kingdom Metazoa; phylum Chordata; class Actinopteri; order Perciformes; family Serranidae; genus Epinephelus; species Epinephelus fuscoguttatus. The sequence goes on along the minus strand of NC_064768.1, from coordinate 10,146,122 downwards.
TGTCACTTACAGAGCCAAGAAAACTTGGTATCACTGAAATGTTTTCCTGATTGAAGCCTTTTTAAGTGGTGGATAAAAAATGCATAAATTCTCCACATTAAAGTCACTCATTATCATTTGACAGGCCAGTGTAACATCTGGATCGGGATCCTCAACCAGCAGCCGTCCTATTGGCGCCCCGGCAACGTCCACAATCAGCCAGTCGGTGCTGCTGAGTGGGACGGCAGGCGGGCAGGGACAAATGTACCTGAGGGTAAGTTTCACCATAGCTTTGCACCATTGTCATGAATCACTTTTAATCATCATCAGGTCATCATCATGCCAAAATGTGAGGTAGTTAGCATTATAGTATATAGCAGCTTCATAAAAAAGACTCATGAGAAGCAGTATGAGTTAATTAAATGTGCGTCCTCTGTCAGGGTCACACCAGCGTGCCGACACCCATCTTATACTCGAGCTTATACTATTGGCTCAGTTTCTGTGATTTTTTATCGGCCGTCCTGTTGTCCTGCAGGTCAACCGCTCCCTGAGGGCCCCCATCTCCTCCCAGCTCATCTTTATGCCTGGCAATACAGCAACTGCTGCCGTAGCAACTGTCACCCAGCAGCCACAGGCTCAGCAACAGCAACAGGAAGTGACGCCAACTTCAACTTCCAGCAGCCAATCAGATAACGACCAGGTTTATGTAATTAATGTGTTGATGACATTATGGGGAGAACTGGATACAGCGTTGGAGGCAGGGCCCCGTTCATTTCTGTGAAAGTTGCTCAGTGGCACATGAAGCAAAAAATGTTCAACTTCTTGGGTGTAAAATTACCTGAATCGTCCACATCATTGGGCCTTTAGAGCAGGTGCACTAGAGACTTCCTCTGGCTGAGCGGCTAACTTCCGGTTTAGCCCTCTGTTAACTTGAATGAGGATAAAATGATTTAGTCTTGTGACTTTTGAATGTTAAAGGACTGAATGGATAAAATCCCAATAGTCATCCTGTGGGGGCTGTGACACTCAAATATATGTATCCACTGATTTACAGACGTCTCTTTCCCAATCTAAGTCTATGGGAAAAAGTCCTTTTGGGCCCAGTGGCATCACGCAACAGAACAGGATGTTGTAGTGAAGGGCCTGGTTTATGATTTAAGGAGAGTACCAACCTTGTGTCTTTTCATGTAACTGATTCCTCACCACAGATTACCCCTTTTTTCTTCTTCCCTTTTTATGTCCAGGTGCAGAATCTAGCCATGCGAGGCGTATCCAGTCCCAAAGGCGTTGGTGTGAAGACTGAAGCCCCAGAGAGGAGTGACTCAGGTAAGGAGCAAAGGAAAGGCAACCTAAATACTGCCTCTGTTTGCTAATAGGTTTGCTATATTAGTGGTTCCCAACTAGTCTAGCCACAGGGTCGAGAATCATCCTTTGTCATTAGTTCACAGTTTTATTAGTAAGTTTTAAAGTATTCAGCATCATACTTGTGTTCGGCCATGTCATCAAGCTAGTTTGCTGTCTCCGTTAAGTATCTGTCTGCTATTCACTCACTCTCCAGCAGGAAACGGCTCTTTAAAATAAAAGCTCTGTGCCAGAGTGTGATATCGGCCGTAGAGACATCTGCCTCCTCTCCAATATAATGGAACTAATGCAGGAGTTGGTAGTAATGCATTTTAAGTAATGCACACAAGTAAAATGAGCATAAAATATTTTTTAGGAATGAGTACTTACCATATTCCTTTTTAAAATGGTACTTCTGCTCTTTACTCCTGTATATTTTTGAGCCAGTAAACCACTTCTACTTTGCTTCAATTGCCGTTTATACCTTCTCTACAACTCGTCTGCTCTACATGTGGGGATTGAGTGTAGTTGACAGCTGGCTGGAAGAAAAAGAAGCACCACATGTCTTTTGACCATGATGCAATGATGATGAAGCAAAAAGAGACAGAACAAGAGGCAGCTTCCAGCAACAATCCCTGACCACATCTGGCCACACTTTTTATACAAAAATGTAAAAGAAGGCAAACAGTTAGGAAGTGCTTGCCATGCCTCCTGAAGACTAAGATCACCGATTCTAAAAACTCTAAAGTTCCGTAAGCTCATCAAACTTAAGTTGAACATGCTGTGGATGAAAAGAAGGAGAAGAAGATATACTTTGTTAATCCTCAAGGGAAAATATACACACAGATACACAAACGGGACCTATACATGCATTAAATGGAGAGATGTCAGAGCAAAGGGGCTGCCTTGGACAGGCACCCTGAGCAGTTGGAGGTTCAGTGCTTTGCTCAAGGGCACCTCAGCAGTGCCCAGGAGTCCAACTGGCACCTCTCCAGCTACCAGTCCATACTCCATGCTTGGTACGTACTGAACTGGTACGGACTGGTAATGGACTGAACTACTGCTGCCCTAATTAGAAAATGTAGTTAGCTAACTAACATAAGCAACCAGTATGTTAATTTTTCATGCATTTATCTGTAATGTTATAATAATGACTTTAATTTATTTAGTAGCAAGTGGTGCAATAGGGTTTTTAATTCACTAAAAAAGGTTATCAACAAGTGTTTTTGTTGTTTTGTACGGGTGTGCACACACACATTAATTTTATAATTAATTATGTTTGGCGATATGGCGCTGTTCTGGGGCCCCTCTGCCTTTCCTCTGGCCTACACAGAAAGCCTATACCACATGCCTACGCAGAAAGCCTAAGGCGGAGAGAGCACACCTCTCTGCCCTTCCAAGTGCATATGAGGAAAGCCTGAGGCAGAGAGAGCAAACCCCCCTGCCCTTCCATGTGCCTACATGGAAAGCCTAAGGCAGTGAGAGCCGCAGCAGCGACCCCTCGGGAACAGAACAGAGCAGCATTGATGACAGACAGAAATAACATTGATAAGTAAGACACAACATGAAAAGGAGGAGCTGGGGTGGAGGCGGGTTGCAAAGCAGCTTGCAGAGGAAGCAGCTACAGTAGGCAGGCCAGAGCAGTTTGAATAGGGTGCCTTGAATGAGATTCCCCCATTGGTTGCATATAAAGGTATTGTGCTCTATCAGCTGACTCCCTTCCATTAATCAGCTGCTCCATCAGTTGAAAGAGCTGTTTGAGATCAGCTGATGTAGCTGGGGTGTGAGCTGAGCATGACCTCGTGTCCTGCCTGAACTAACACTATGCTCAATGTTTGGTGGTTAGTCACTATTATTATTTTTTCTGTCTTTTCAGCTGCTTACCCGCTGGTCCAGCCCTCCCACCAGTCAAACTCCCAGTCCCCCACTAAGCCAAGCCAGCCGCCCCACATCAAAATCCCCACGTACCCTCAACCCACCAACCTCAAAGCCCACCCGTCCTCCTCCTCTGGTGCCTCCTCCTCTACGTCCTCCACTTCTTCCATCCCTCTCTCCCAGCTCCTACTTCACGGAACGCGGACTCTCACCACAGGAACCACAGCTCCCACTGCAGCACACACTCTGGTCCTAACGTCCAGTGCGGCATCCCAAGCCCACGGTTATCCTGTCGGCACGGCGACCATCAAACCGGCAGTCAATGCTCAGACCTTGGTGGTGCAGCCTCTGCAGAAGACCTCACTCAGCGCAGAGAAATCTGGCCATGGCAACGGACCCATCCCCATCCAACCCAAAACTCTGCAGGGGCTTCGCCTGCCTCTCCAGCTGCCTTCTAGGAACCCCCCTCCCATCCTGCCCGCCCCGCCGCCCACCAGCAGCTCCGCCCAGCCCCCTCAGCCACCACACATCCCCGTTCAGATCGTGGGGGCGAGGCAGAGCACACTGGGAAACACCCAGGCTCTGGCTCTGGCCCGCGGCAGCTGCTGCCAGGAAGGAGCCGCCGTCCTCAGCAGCTCGTCCAGCCTGCTCACTATGGTGGCGTCCATCGCTTCCAGAGAGGGTGGAGTTGTGGGCCGAGGGGTGGGGCTAAAGACTCTTCAGTCGCCCCAGGAGGCTCCCCCCTTGGCTCAGGTCTCTCAGGTGCATCCACAGGCCAATCAGAGCTCTGGACAGAGCCAGAATGGACCCATGGCTTCGAGCCCCGCCTCCACCCAGGCCCCCACTGTTTCCTCTCCTCCCTCCTCCATGTGTCGCTCCTCCCTCTCCCTCCCCCTGGTGACAGAAGAGCAGAGAGCGTCAGCTGGTGTGACCAGCAATGGAGACTCATCAGCAAGTCAGACACCACAGGTCAGCTGATTCATACGTTGTGTGTGTTGTTTTCAAAACACTGTAGATGAAGTTTAATTATTTTGAATTTGAAATTTATTGATGGGGACAAGGCAATGTAACTTAAACCCAATACAGAGCATGAAACTGATGTGCTGCATAGAGTTTATAGCTATTGCTAATTTTCAACTATTGTCCCCAGATGGTATTTTACATATACCGTGTAATTAAATGAGATCAAATTAAACTAGATTAAATTAATGCACAGTTACAGTTATGCACTTAGAGGTGGGTTTTACAAGACAGTTGTGAGCACAGGTTTATTTTTACTCCTCTAAAATGGCTTTTGGAAACAAAATGTCATCAAAGAAATAGTTTGGATCTTTTGCAGTGAGATTGTGTGAAGCACAATTTGGGGTGGCCTGTGGCTCATTGGGTAGGGCAAGTGCTCCATGCACAAAAGGCTGTGTTCGATTCTGGCCTGTGGCCCTTTGTTGTACAGTATGTATGACATGCAGCCTCCCTCTCTCCCCCCTACACGCTTCATATCCTATCCATGAAGGTATAAAGCCCTAAAAATAATCTTTAAAAAAAAAAAATAGAACAGTTTATTGTTAATTATTTGAAACATTGCCCCAAAAAATCAATCAATCAATCAATTTTATTTATAAAGCCCAATATCACAAATCACAATTTGCCTCACAGGGCTTTACAGCATACGACATCCCTCTGTCCTTTGGACCCTCGCAGCAGATAAGGAAAAACTCCCCAAAAAAATCCCTTTAACGGGGAAAGAAATGGTAGAAACCTCAGGAAGAGCAACTGAGGAGGGATCCCTCTTCCAGGACGACAGACGAACAATAGATGTCGTATAGAACAGATCAACATGATAAATTAACAGTAATCCATATGACACAATGAGACAGAAAGAGAGACAGAGAGAGAGAGAGAGAGAGAGAGAGAGAGAGAGAGAGAGAGAGAGAGAGATGCAGGACAGATGGTAATGACAGTAGCTTACAACAACATTATTGAAAGTAGTAATATTATAATTATAATTCTGGCTACTGTGGTACAATATGTTGAAAGTTATCTGGCAGTATACATGTGTGACAATAATCATATGTGTATAATAACAGAAGAAGTATGACTAATGACTAATGATGGCAGCAGCAGCAGGAGGCATCTGGCAGGACCACGGCAGCAGCACAACCACACACGTCACGCTATCCAGGCACCGCTGTGATATGACTTAACCTGAGAGACAGTGAAGCACAAAGGCTCCGGAGAAGAAGCCGAGTTAGTGACATCCAGAATGGCCGGGTTAGCAAGATGCAGTAACAGGACATGAGAGAGAGAGAGAGAGAGAGAGAGAGAGAGAAGGCGCCCGGTGTATTATAGGGGGTCCTCTGGCAGACTAGGCCTATGTCAGCCTAACTAGGGGCTGGTACAGGGCAAGCCTGAGTCAGTCCTAACTATAAGCTTTATCAAAGAGGAAAGTCTTAAGTCTAGTCTTAAATGTGGAGACGGTGTCTGCCTCCCAGACCGTAACAGGAAGATGATTCCACAGGAGAGGAGCCTGTGGAATGTGATCATTAAGATCTCTTTGAGAACATGACGGCAACTCAGTCAAAAATTAACCACTGACATAACATCTAAAATAAATAAATGGCCTCTGATATGTGGGGCACATTGAACCTTGCAGACTATCTGACAGAAATGATAGCAATTCACTTTAAAGTTAATAAAACAATATCTAAATTATAATTGAATTGTGTCTGAAATTAGGCATTTTTGCTCCGTGCAGTATGAATGTAAACCCTGCACTTAAAGTTAAAAATTATATGCCAGTTTTTTCTGACACAGCCTACATGCTACCTTGTTTTCATTTTCGAGATCAAAGTGCTGCCAAGCCACACTGGTTTTGCGAGAGGACATCTCTCCATTTCCCACCGTGCTGTTTTAAAACTCCAGTCTACTCGAGCATTACTGCGGGCAGGGGACTGCTGTCTGATGGCTCTGTAGCACCCACTAGTGGCAGGTGGCTGCATGGCAGTTAAGCTGCCTTGAACATGAATAAAACACGAAATGGTTTAACTGAATAATATTTCTGGTGCAGACTAGCAAGGTGGCAGACATTAAGACAGCTAATCGTACGCATCCCTACTGCCGACTGCCACCTACTTACTACCTAGGTAATAGGCTTGGGAGGTTGACATTTCCCCAGGGTTTATGGTATTTGATGGTATTTGTGTTTAAAAAAAAGCATAAAACCTGAGCCACTGGTGATAGAAGTCATTTTAGCATGTATGTCATTGTCTACCCTACAATGTTGTGTGTTAAAGAGGCAACTGGCCTTCTTAGACAAGTCTTGCTGGGTTTAAAAACGTGTGGCTCACAGAATAATAAAAAGATAAGGAACATGTGTACTTCTTGCTGGAGGAACCAATTGCAGCAGGAGATACTGACAGTTGGAGATGGTAAATGGGTGGTGGTGGCAGACTGGCATTTGAATGAAACCATGAGGTCAAAACAAACTACTTTTGATGTTGGAAGAAGTCATCTCAGGATAAAGTTATATGTGGCAATACTCCCAAACAAGGGCCCAACTGTTCCTGTAGCTGTTTTGTTGTCTTTCTATTGCTGCATCTCTTCAAACTGATTTTTCCTTTTTTTTTTAGGGAAAGCAGTTGACTGGCTCACTGAAAAGAAAATCAGACTCCAATTCAGCCAATGATGAAGATGGCCCCTCCCCTCCACGGCTCCAGCCAGTCAGAGATCACGCCTCAGCACTCCTGACAAATCCCATTGAAGCAGGTAACAGAAACGTGTAAATCTACAAGTTTATGAATGTGAATTTAACACCATATTTAATTTTTCTTTTTTCTCCCATTCACTTCTCTACCAGGCTCTGGTGCTCCTCCTCCAGCCTCCTCCTCTCCCTCCCCTGTGCTGTCAGTGTCCCGTGGGGTCTGCGGCCAGGGGGAAAGAGCTCCTCCCCCCCAAGCTGTGGTCAAACCGAACGTCCTCACACACCTCATAGAGGGCTTCGTCATCCAGGAAGGGGCAGAGCCTTTCCCTGTGAGTACATGGGATTTGTAGGTCCCAGTACCTCTTTTGAAGGGATGGTTTGCATTTTTTGAAGTGGGTTTGTATGAGATACTTACTTATAGTCAGTGTCACCATGCCCCCAGTTTGGAGAAGCAGGCAAGAATACTGCCATGGAGTCTAAGCTATATACCCCTTAAAAATCAATGTCAGCTTGGGTTAGGGTTAAGGGTTAGGAGTTAGGGGTTAGGGGGTTAGGGGTTACTCTACATTTTGAATATTTCACTGCTTTACCTTGCTTTCAGACAAGGAACAGAAGCAGTTATCTCAGCTCTCTCCAAAGCCACCAGACTCCTTTGACAAAAACAGTAATTTTTCCCTGGCATGTCAGGGGTGTTGCTAGTCTACTGCTGCCTTGAACGGTCACTTTGTTCATATTATTGTGTGACTGTTGTAGTTCAGATTCAACAAAGTCACAAACAAACTAACTGATCTAGGCAGTGGTAGACCAGCAGCTCCTGTGTTCTGCAAGGTACAATTACTGTTTTTGTCAAAGGAGTCTGGTTCCCTGTCTGAAAAGGGCTGTCTGGAAAGGTTGTGAAAATATGCTAAACATAGGGTTGCTTAAACTGATATTGATTTTTTCAGTTGGCAAATATACATTTTGCTGCCGTTGCCATCTACAGCAGTATGTTGCTTAGCTTCCATGGCAGTACCCCTGTCTGCTTCTTCAAACTGGGGAAGTGTGGACCATCTACTGTAGGTAATACACGATAGTTAAGTACCTCATACAACCCAATTTCCAAAGACCCAAACTATCCCTTTAACATTACAACTGAAAGCCCAAGACTCATACATGGCACTGACACCCAGTCTTTTATTTATTGCTTCTTGTGTTTGATTGACAGGTATGTGGTTCATTAAAGGACTCGGCTGGCGAGGATTTAACCAATGACAGTCCGGACACTAACCAATCAGAGACTCTTACAACAGCGACAGGTAACCGCCAAACTGCTCTGAAAGTACTGCTGCTTTCTACAAGAATATTACCTTGCATGTTCGTTTGACAACAGTACTTAAAAGTATTTACATCCTCAAAATACACTGAAATTCTATTTTTAGTGTCATGTGACTACAATATTTCAAAACAGGTTTGTAGTTAAAGGTTAAAGGGTAACTTTGTTATTTTTCAACCTGGACCCTATTTTCCCATGTTTTTGTGCCTAAGTAAGTAATGTGAACAATTTTGGAACTGGTCCAGTATTAAGCAAGACCATTGCAGTTGGCAGCAGAAACACATGGGAGAATAGGGTCCAGCTTGGAAAATACCAAAGATACCCTTTAAGGACGTCAATTTTAGGTGCTATATGCACGTAAAGGTTAGCTGTCCTTGCTACTTTGCTAGTTAACCTTGACAAAATAATTAACACAACATGGACACATGGAGAGCAGGATTTTACACTGTGCAACAAACTGATTCTCGTCTGAACCTTGTTTGTCCGAGCTGGGCCACAGGAATGCACAGAGGTTTTAATTGCAGCCTTTGAGCTGGGAGTTTCCCACCTCTGACTTAAAGTGGAAGCAACAAAACAGCACTGTGAAATGTCATTACAGTCGTCTTTTCTCAGTACGGGAGGATGGTGTAGAATAAGGAAAATTGGTTTTGTGTGCTTCTCTGGATTTTCTAATATAACATCAAGTAGTGCACACATGTATTTATGTACAAGTCATAGAAATGATGTATTTACCGTCTGCTTTGTTTTTCTTTTTTTCCAAACTCTCCCCCCAGTGCTGAAGTGTGAGTACTGTAAAAACTTTGCTCCTGCCAGCCAGTTCAGAGGCACCAAAAGGTTCTGCTCCATGACTTGTGCCAAGAGGTACTTCAACATGCATGAAATATAATATATGCAGCGGGAGCCATCTCAGAAAAAAGCTGTACTGCTGAGATTGAGAAAATGGAGTGTAGATTCTCAGGTGGCTGCAGCTGTATATTTCACAGCATGTATGTTTCTGTTCTTATGTTTTATTCTTATGTTTAAAATCTGTGATACACCTCATCCACTCTCTCTACAGTAATGGCATGTGAACACATGATTGTTTTCACGTCACACTGCAGTTCAATCCAGTTTATTTTTTGTCTCTTTTGAATTTGCTCCATATTAAAATGTATGTATTATGTTGTATATGTTCCACCGTGTAAACAATGCACTGTCTGCATTGTTTTGAATTTTACATTTTCTGCTTCTGCTTTGCATTTGTCTCTTTGCCCACTACCTGTGTATGCATTATATACCGCGTATGGTGCAAAGAGATGAAAACTGTATGTGTTGCTCGTCTTGGCTTCAGTACCGTATATGTCACTCTTTGTCTACGATACAGTATGTATTGGTTCCCCAGGTACAACGTCAGCTTCAGGCAGCACTTCTGCATGCGGCAGGGTCAAGGTCAAGGTCAAGATCACACTCCAGATCAGGATCAAGGCCCGGGTCACCTCTCCAACTCAGACGAGGAAGGAGGAATTACAAGGCGGAGGGTTCCCCGCAGGACCAGCTCAGAAATAGCCAGTGCCAAGATAGCTGGGAGACCCATACCTGTCAAGGTGAGGAGCCGCACATTTTATACATTTACATGGAGCTAAAGAAACCGTAGAAAATTAATTTCTTTCTTTTTTAATATGTTTGTATGCCCATGTGCCGGCGATAGCTGTGGCCGAAGGCATTATCTTTTGGTTTGTTCGTCTGTTCATGCTATTCTCGTGAACAGGATCTCAAGAACATCTTGACAGAATTTCTTCAAATTTGGCACAAACATCCACATAGGATGAGCTGATTAGATTTTGTTGGTCAAAGGTCAAGGTTACTGTGACCTGATTTGTCCCATTCTTGTAAGCGCGACATCTTGAGAATACCTTAACAGAATTTCTTCAAATTTGGCCCAAAAGTCCACATGGACTTACAGATGAACTGATAAGATTTTTGTGGTTAAAGGTCAAGGTGACTGTGACCTGGTCCATCCCATTCTTGGGAAAAACAACTTAAAGAATGTCTTGACAGAATTTCTTCAAATTTGGCTCAAACGCCCACTTGGACTCAAGGATGGACCGATTATATTTTAACAGTCAAAGGTCAAGGTCAATGTGACCTTACGAAACATGTTTTTAGCCATAATTCAAGAATTCATATGCTGATTATAACAATATTTGACACAAATGTCGAACAGGATAAAATTATGTGATGGCATTTTATATCCAAAAGGTCAGCTTCACTGTGACATCATAATGTTCTGCAAAAACACTGACTCAGGAACAAAAGGGGAGACATGAGGTCAGATACTTAATTGGTGACACTAATCTTGGGTGTCCATCTTAAAACTGCGTTGATTGTACAGATCTTCTATGCTGACAGGTTATATATGAAGCCGTATTTGAATTTTTGTCAACTGTCATGGCTGCTCATGTCATTGCTAGTCTGGACAGACAGTATGTGTTACTGTGTGATTTTTGTGTATCCAAACTAACCCCTTTAAACGCCAAAGTCACACAATGATACAAACAAGCTGATTGAGGCAGCAGTAGACCAGCAGCTTCTGTGTTCAGTGAGGTTAAAGGTATACAATGCAGGAATTTTATAAAAAACAAAGACTTACACAGAAGTAATCTCTCTGAATCATCACTTATGACCCACTAGAAGACAGCGATGCATTTTTTAGCTGAGACTCCACCCTCTGTTTTCTTATATTCTTCTCATTTTCTGTGATCAGTAATTTAGGGGCGTTACCCCACAGCGACCAGGTGAGGTCAGAGCTTTATAAAAAGCTAGCGATCGGTTGTCAGACCATAAGCAGCAGGCATCCAAGAGACAGTGCCAAAAAATGCAAATATAGCCAGGCGAAACCAAGAATGCTGCATAGTATCCCTTTAAATCACTGTTTCTCTCAATGGAGTCTGACTTTAAAGACAGAGTGATATAACGGCCTCAGTGAAGTGGTGAAAATATGCTGATCACAGCAGAACATCTCGCCTGCTTCTCCAAACTAGAGACGTGCCGACTGACATCTACTGTATGTAATACACTCATTATGGTTAAATACGTCATACAGCTCCACTTTAAAATTTAACTGTCCCTTTAAGCCTGTTTGCCCCCGTGTGGCTGCAAGCAGGAACTGCAAGCTTTAAAAAACAAATCACCTGATAAGAATCATTCTCTCTGTGATGTTGCCAAAATCTTTTGTGGGCTTTATTTCTATGATGGAGCTTTTCATTTTCATTTTATATAATAATAATAATGCTTGGCACAGCTTTAAACTTTACATGTAATCACACACAGTCAGACTGGGAAACAATCCAGTGCAACCACAGGACTTCTACTGTCAACCACTGAGCCATTTTATAAACCTTGCTCACGCGTTCCTCTGCTTCTCCTCCCCGCAGTGCCGTTCAGAGTCCAGCCATTCAGATGAGGAGTCCAGTGGAGAGGAGGATGAAGATGACCCCATGTCCCTCTCGCCTGCCTCCTCAGCCTCCTGCCACCAGCCGCCTCCTCCGCTCCCGACGGAGAGTTCTGCACCCAGCTGCCTGCCTGCTAGCCCTGCACAGTGGAGCGTGGAGGACGTGTCACAGTTTATTTCCTCACTACAAGGTTGGAAGATCTTTACGGCAAAATACTGATACTGATCTGTTTTGTGTGTGTTTTGCACGTTATCCATTCTTCATTGCTCTTCTTGTCTTCCTGTCTGTTTTCAGTGTTGTCCTCCTTCCCCATTTTTCTTTGTTTCCTTATATTCTTCATCCTCCTCTCCGCAGGCTGTGAGGAGCTGGCCTCCCAGTTCCTGTCGCAGGAGATCGACGGACAGGCCCTGCTGCTGCTGAAGGAGGAGCATCTCATGTCCACTATGAACATCAAGCTCGGTCCTGCCCTCAAGATCTGCGCCCACATTAACAACCTGAGAGACTGATGATGTCAGTGTTTCCATAAATGTTCAAAGTCAAGCCCTGGGCATTTACCCCAAACTCCTGTTCCACACCCAGTTCAGATGTGGAGCTGGTTCCAGAGCAGTCAGAGTCCTGGACATGCATGTAGGAGATACAGTTCACTTTCAAAACCCAGCCAAGGCTCTTTAGCTCTAAGTATGGCTGCAGCACTTGAATCTGTCCTTGGTTTGTCCAATTCGGAGCACACTTTCAAATATCGTATTTGCACAGGAGTGTTGTTAATCTGTCATGTCTGTGAGTTGCAAAATTTCTACAGATTACCAACTATATTTTGGTGAAGATACGTGTTCCCTGAAATGCTATCTTTGCGCAATCAGTACTTGCAGTTTAGAACTAGTTATTACCAAGTGGTTTCATTTTGCTCTCTACACCCAAGATACGCTAGAAACCTTTCAAGAGACTAAAGTCTCACATCCTCTCACATCTAAAGACAATGTGAGTTTTATGTCACACACTTTTCACAAAGACTGGGGATCTTGCAGGCTCACTTCTTGCAAGACTTCAACTAAATTCCTTTTGAGATTATTTGCTATCCTGCTCCTGGTGGAAAATCTTATGCCAAACTCTTTAAAAAATATGACTTACAATTCCTCACATGTCTGCAAAACATATAACTCTAGAAACACAAGATAAAAGGTGCCGTATGTAGACAGTATTATTGTCAATTCAGCATTAATATAACCCATATGGATAAATTATATTTGCAGACATACTTTACATTTTGGATTGTGTCACCTCCACTCGCTACCAGCCTCCGTTGGTTAGTTGTGCAGCTTTAGTTGGAGGAGACTGTGGGAATGAGAGGAGAGCTGCTTCAGAAATTAAAATTTCTCATTATAATGAGTGTTGATTGGAGGATGAGGTACACGCTGAATTAATCTTGTTTACTTGACAACTCCACCAGATTCTCCCCCTTTTTCCACAGTCTAAGAGAGACCTGAGACTTGTTCATGTTCTTGCACCTCCTGATGTCCCTTCCATTTTTACTGTCCACTAAGTTTTCTCCTTCCTGTTTGGTGCTGGAGAGAGCGCAGCTGTTATTTGCTGCTAAACTCCCCTCATTGAACGTCAGTGCTTGCATAAGCCAAGACTAAAAACTTAGGATAACATTAAACATGTTTGATTTTATTGAAATGTCAAGACAAGAAAAAGGCTGACTAAAGACAGATCGGACTGAGTTTTATGACCACCTTACACCAAGCAATCGAGATCGCAGGGGTGCGCACCAACTGAGGTAAAGCTCACATGATTTTATCCTGACATTGGAAAATTTTCCGCAACAGTGAAGTAGCTTGAAAAGCAGTTTGGTGTAAGGTTGGCATAAGATGCACAATTTCAGTCAAACGTCTGCATTCAAAAATGTAAAAATGACAGTTTTGAATGTATTTTTAATGCAGAAGTCACTTGTATTGTGTCATCAGCATAAAAACTCATATTTGTACAAGATTCCCACGTTGTATAAATAGGGCTGCCCTTTCTACAGACTTTGACCCAGGCTATGCTTATCTTGATTCCATTTTTGCCAAATTTTATGTTCCTGCTAAAGTTCAACAAAACATTGAACGAATTAGTGTTCGTTCCGTGTACTATATTGTACAGGACAAGTATTTTCAGAGATTTGCCCACTTTTTACTCTTTGAAATAAATTTAGGATTCTTTTTCTCTCATTTAGACAAACACTTCTGGCTTCTTCCTAAAATGTGTTGTTGATTACAACCCTTCTCTTTTGTTTAAGCCACAATCAGCATGGCATAAAGTCAGAAATACTGGAAAGAAATTCCAATTAAAATCTCCTCCCTATACTTATGTATCCAGTGATTACCACTATAATTGATTTTATTTCCAAGTACTTTTGAAAGTGAAGAACTTAGATGATTTCTAACTTATTATGTAAAAACTAGTATTTTCAAAATAATGGTCTCTTTGTAAGAATGGGCACTTTTATTTTGGAAGATGCCTATTCTACAGTTTACAGGGTACACTTAAAAATACAGGGTACTGGCTGAGTCCAAATGAAACCTAAATTCCTTCATATTTTAAGTGAGGCAAAAAAAATAGTGATGCTGTTTATAGTTTTCTCACATCCTAACCCAGATTTACAGACAGAGCACATGGACAGTTGACAAAACACTACTGCAAAATGTGTTTTAACATAAAGAGTTTTTCACTCAGTGTTTCTAGGGGATCCAGCTGTTTTAAGTTGTTTTTAAAAGGACTTGTTGACTCTTAAAAAGGATTGTAATCTGCAAATTCTGTGACTATTGTGTTCTGTCAGGCACTTTCAGGATTGACACTTTTTTCAAACAGTACAGCTGCTCCTGATCTATATGAAAGTATGTGTGTGAGTAAAGGGTAACGTCATGGGCTTGATTTTGTGAAATGGCTTAAAGTTTAAAGATCCAGTGTGTAGGACTTAGGAGCATCTTTTGGCAGAGTTTGAATATAATATTCACAACTTTCATTAGTGTCTCCCAAAACTAAGATTCGTGTTTTTGTTCATTTAGAATGAGTCGTTTATATCTACACACAGAGCGGTCCTCTTCCACGGAGTCTGCCATGTTGTTTCTACAGTAGCCCAGAAGAGACAAACCAAACACTGACATTGGAGCGTTTTTGTGTCGGCCGCTATAGTTCTCCTACACACAAGTGAAGTTTCAGTTGGTTGCTGTTTGCAACCTCACCACTAGATGTCACTAAATCCTACACATTAAGACCTTATAAAGAAATGCTGGAGGTAATGTGGAGAAACTGAAGAATGAAAGCGAGCAGCAAATGTAAGCTGTTAATTTGAAGTATTTTTAAGCTACATTCATGAACAAAGCTAGAGGGTTCGTAAAGAAAAAACGGCTGGTAGCCACATGTGGACCTACATCTAGGATGGATGACAAAAAAAAATCATACCTGAATGAATGAGTGTGTGAATGAATGAGGAAAAACTTAAACTATACTGTAATAAGTGTAAAATTTGCCTTTATATTTAAATGCACATTTGTTTGCTGGACTGCCTTGTTTAAGCTTTTTACTGTAGGAGTTTTCTCATGTTATCTCTCTGTGAACCTTGTGGCCTTTCTCACTAGTCTCTACAGTAGGTTTAGATAAGGATCGTCTGTTTTTTAACTGCTTTTCATATCATTCCTTGTTTTATATTAGTGCTTACTTTTTTACTATTGTAATTTCAAGCAATGACATCCGTTGCCTTTCCCAAAAAGCGTGACTCAATAGTAGCGACCTTGATCAAGGAATCTTGCTGTCTTCCTCATAGCTTTGTCACATAGCGTGTAACTACCAACAGTATTTACCTTTCTAGCTAGCTACCTTTGGCTTTATTGTTAGTGACTGTGGCTATTACAGTATTTTCTTTCAAAAAGGATAATAATCTTTGATAGCTGTGTGTTTTATATTACATAGCGGTCCCCGGATTTTGAAGTGTTTAAATCAGCAGATCCCTAGGCATATTGTGAAGACCAAAAACTAGCACTTGTGCTGCATTACAAGTGATGCGAGCCACAATTTCTTAGTCAAATGCAGGTCTGCACACATCTTACACAAAATTGCAAGCAGACCATTGCAACTTTCTTTGATTGTTCTCTTAAAAAGTAGCACTTTTCCCACAAAATGACTGTGGGTTCTGCAAAAGGCCTTTTTTTAATGTAAGGAGGCTACTTAAGGATCAAGATGTGTGTGCTTGCAATTATCAAAAAAACTGCAAAATCTTAGAGGGACTGAGTTTGACGAGGAGACGCTAACAATACTATCATGCAAATAAATAATCAAGGAACTGTTTTAAAACTGTGATGCCTTTGTTTTTATTTTTTAAATGGAACTGAACTGACCATGAGGGATGATTGACCCTTCTATAATGTTTTTATTCTCTACCTGCACAACGTAGTGTGACGTATATCCATTTTATGAACCTCAGATTTATCTACTTCCTGTCAGCTTTACCTTAGCCTCCAACCTTAGTGACTGAAGTGTTTTTTCATCCTTAAAGGGATAGTTTGGATTTTTCAAAGTGGAGTTATATGTGGTCCTTATCCGTAGTCAGTGTTTTATCTGCAGTAGATGTCAGTCGGCATGCCCCCAGTTTGGAGAAGCAACCTGGAGTCCGAACAGAAGTAAAACAGTATGGATTGGGGTCAGCAACAAAAGGTATTTTAGCCACCAAAAAAGTTCAAATAAACAGAAGAACTCTGAAAAGTGAATAACCTCCTAAGCCCTATGATAAGCTATTATGGCAAGGCTTAACTATACAGACCAGTGAGCAGTGATAACTAACATGTCCTTGGGGTCATCAGGTGGGAACCTCCTTTCACTAGTGTTTCGTCTATAGTTGGTCCCACAACACCTCCAGGAGGCTAAACAGTGATCTCTGGCGTCCCAGAGACACTCCCCTAATGCCAGGTCTCACTGCTCCCCGCACCGACCCAACAACCTCTTTTACCTTACTTACACATGGCTTTCTCAGCACTGCCACCTTCAACAAACCCAGGCTCCGTTTATGCGAGCTCCAGGTAGTGACTGTGCTGATACTACCTTTCCTAGCACATTCACCATACTCTATTTCACACGCTACATATCATAACTCCAATATAAGCTAAAGTTAAGGGAGGTAGAAAAGATTAACTCACAGGATCAGCAAACACACTCACCTTGCAGCATTGTCTCAAACAAAAGGGATTCAAATAGGCCACTCCCACACTTATATAACCTTCCTCTTCCTGGATTTTCTCCTGAGAGGACTGATTGGTGGATCTCTCCACCTGCTCTAAAGGAGTTATGTACCCTGCCTGGTAGTTCCCCCTGCTGGCCCCCAACAGACATTATTCCTCCTCATCCAAATCCACTGACTAAATCTAGCTGCTTCATCTGACATCTAAAAAAATCTATATCAGTTTAAGTGGATGCTATATTGAGAATATTTCACTTCTTTACTTTTCTGTCAGCTTATTTTGATGAGTAGGCTTTTGAAAGCTTGAGTTCCCCATCTATGCTCTCATCAAAGCCACCAGACTACATTGAGAGAAACGGTCATTTTAGCCTGCTAAACTTGGGAGCTGTTGGATTATTGCTGCTTTGATTAGTTAGTTAGTGTGACTCTGTGACTTTGGTGAATCCAAACTAACCCTTTTAAATGGCAAAGTCACTGAGTAACACAAACAAAATAACCATTCAAGGCAGAGGTAGACCAGCAGCTCCTGTTTTTAGCAATATTAAATCGCTGTTTTTCTCAATAGAGTCTGGCTTTGATGAGAGCAATATGCAAGCTTCATTGTCACATTGGACATCATGTTCTGACATTGAGGTAAAGCAGTGAGAATATTCTAAATATAGCGTACACTTAATCTGATATTGATTTGTTTATTTTTTAGGTGGGCTAACATATGTATTGTTGCTGACCCTGTAACAGCAGTAGACTCCAGCCTGCTTCTCCAAACTATTGATGTGCCACTTAAAAACATTAGGAACTATCCCTTTAATGCTACCTTTAGCTTTGTACATATTGTTGATAGTATTTACTATTGGTGTTTGTATACAGATCATTTTGATGATCACCTCAGAATGATCTGCAGTCTTTTTGCTCCGTCTTATTGTCTTTCCTTACTTCTGCTTCAGACCTTCAAGTTTAAATGTAGGGCCTGGTGGTACACTGTATCCTGTGACTTGAATCAGAACTTCAGTCTTGAGAAGATGACCAAAAACACCTTGATTTCTAACACAAGTAAACAACTTGATTGACCTTTGATTGATGACAACAGTCAGATGCAGATTTAATCAGTTTTTCTGTCTTGTTAAACTCTGTTTTCAGTTAACAGTTTATTTATATCTTTGGCTAAGACATCTGAGAATGACGTATAACCCTGCTTAGGTAGTTAGTATGAATATGAATACATGGTTGAGTATCATGCTAATTCTGTGTGTGATGCAAAAAGCTGCCTTTAAGGTTTCCATGCCCTGAATGAAAAGTCTGCATTGTCATCCTTTGATGGTCCACATAGAAGACACGGAAAGAAAAGCAATCCTAGTTTTATAGTGCAGTATTTTAGTCCATTCACATTGTTATAAAGTGCATCCCCTGCTGTTGCTTCTGAGAAGCTGTTTGTACATATAAATATATATGTTACAGGTAAAAAGTGCAGGAAATTTACAGTTCTCTTTCATCATATTAGGCTTTAAGAGGACGATAGCTAGTCTACAGAAAAAGAAATATTTACAATTCATATATTACTTTTCAAAAATAAAGGTTTAACTGTTCCAACAGTTCAAACAAATATAAGCAATGTGCATTTTTCTGCTAAAAGTTTTTTTTCTTTCATTCATTCTTCATTCTTGTAGCAGTCCTCCAGTAGGACAACAGCACCAATGTAGTCCTGAATGATGTTGGTCCCAGCCAATCAGAGCACAGCATAGTTGTAAGCCTCTCCATATCCCGCCTCCCTTAGGTACTTCTCGAAGTCCAGTGGTTCAGGCACTCTGAGAACTGTCCTCCCATTTGCCGATTTCTC